>NC_081408.1:543807691-544115191 GCF_030272615.1 Cryptomeria japonica
GTAAGATTTGGTAATGACTCGCCTTGCATGATTAAAGGTAAGGGAACTATTTCTTTTAATGGAAAGAGCAGTGCAGATGGTGTCTACTGGGTTGAAGGTCTAAAGTATAATCTTTCGAGTGTTTCCCAACTCAATGATAGAGGATACCCATTGGAGTTTAAAAATGGTATGTGCAAAATCTATGGGAGAAAAGGTGAACTGATTGCAAAAGGCAAGCAGACTAAAGGTAACATGTTTCACCTGAATCCTAAAGTAAGCAACTTTTTAATTGCTAAAATAGATAATAGTTGGCTTTAGCATAGGATATTTTGTCATATAAATTTTGATAACATTGTTAAAGTGAGTAAGTCCAAGTCGGTGAGAGGTTTGCCTCAGTTGGAGAAACCGGTTAATGCTCTATGTAAGGAATGCTAATTGGGAAAGATGACATCCTCAACTTTCAAGAGAAAATCTTTTTCAGTGGAGCATCTCTTAGATTTGGTTCATATAGACCTATGTGGACCAATAAGGACTAAAACTATTGAAGGTGATAGATATTTCATGATCTTCACTAATGATTGCTCAAGGATGATGTGGGTCACATTCATGAAAGACAAAATAGAGGCATTTAGTAAGTTCAATGCATTCAGGTCCTTAGCCGAAAAGGAGAGTGGAAAGAAGATAGAGTGTATGAGGACTGATCAAGGTGGAGAATTCACTTCTGAAGAATTCACTAGATATTGTGAAGTGTGGTATCAAATGGCAGCTTTATGCACCAAGGACACCACAATAGAATGGTATTGCAGAGAGAAACAACTGGTCAATTATTGAAGCTGCTAGGATGATGTTGATACAAGGAGGTGTAGCAAAGACTTTCTGGAGAGAAGCTGTCAGCACATCTGTATATATAATGGACGAGATTTTGGTAAAAATAGGTAAGGACAAGACCCCTTATGAATACTGGTATGGTAGATCACCTAATGTTAGTTATTTCAAGATATTTGGAAGCAAATGTTTTATTAAGAGAGGTGACTATATTAGCAAGTTTGAGGCTAAAAGTGATGAAGGTATATTTCTTGGTTATTCCACCAAGAGTAAGGCCTACAAATGCTATAACAACTAGACATGGAGAATCATTGAGAGTGTTGATGTTTGAGTGGATGAGTATCTTGAAGTCTTAGGGGAAACCACTATGGAGAAAAAGGATGAAGATCCTTGCATTTTGTTTCTGGAACCAGAACCTGGGAAACCTGAAATCGGTAAAGCAAATACTGATGTACCAGCTCAACTGGAATAGGTAGATTCAGAAGAAGCGGATGATAATGAAGAAAATAAACCTGGAGATAATGATCATGTTATTCTGAGGTATGTGAGAATCAATCACAATCTTGAACAAATTATTGGAGATAAGGATCTTGGAGTGCTAACCAGAAGAAGAATCAGAGAAAATTCTTGCATGATCTCCACTATTGAGCCTAGCACTGCTAAGGAAGAATTTGGTGATGATCATCAGGTTAAAGATATGGAGGAGGAGCTTGAACAAATTGAGAAGAACAACACATGGACCCTAGTACCTCGACCGAAAGATAAAAATGTGATAGGAACTAAGTGGGTTTTTCAGGAACAAGTTGAATGAAGATGGTGTTGTAGTTCGCAACAAAGCTAGATTGGTTTGCAAAGGTTATGCACAAGAAGAAGGAGATGATTATGGAGAGAATTTTGCATGAGTGGCTAGATTGGAAGGTGTCAGAACCTGACTGGCTTTTGCAGCTCATAAAGGATACAAAGTATATCAGATGGATGTGAAGTCATCATTTTTTAATGGAATACTGGAAGAAGAAGTATACATTGAGCAGCTAGATGGTTATGCTTTGATTGATGAAAAGGACATGGTATGTAAGTTGCACAAAGAACTATATGGATTAAACAAAGCACTGAGAGCATGGTATGAAAGGCTTCATTCACACCTAATGAATATAGGTTTTCAGAGAACTGGTGAGGATAGAAACATATATCTCAAATCTGAAGGAGATAAAATACTAGTTAGTGAAGTGTTTGTAAATGATATCATATTTGGAATAAATGATGACATGAGCAATGAATTTGCAAATGAAATGAAAAGTGAGTTTGAAATGTCTCTAATTGGAGAGATAAAAAATTTCATAGGTTTGCAAATACAGCAAATGAAGATTGGTATTTTCATCACGTAGTCTAAATATGTAAAGGAGGTATTAAAGACATTTGGTATGAGTGATTGTAAACCAGTTGGGACACCAATGGTTACAGGTTGTAAGTTGTTTAAGGAAGATGAGGCCGTATTTGTTGATGAGAAGGAGTACAAATCAATGATTTGAAAATTGTATTATTTTGTTCACAACAGACTGGATATAACTCATACAGTTGGTCTAGTTGCTAGATTCCAGAAGAATCCGAAGGAAAAACATATGATAGCAACCAAGAGCATTTTTGGATATTTGAAAGATACTGTTTGATGGTATGATGAAAGAATAAGAATTTGGTCAACTACTGAGAGGGGGGTGAATCAGTAGATTGAAAAACTAATACTAACTTCACCAATCTCAAAATCAATCTCTTAAAGTAAACTTATAACTATCAATGTAATATCACTGTAAAGATAAAAACTTCTCAGGATAAACCGGTTGACTGTTACTACAAATTAATAGTAAACAACTTCAAACTCATAAATATCCAAATTCTTTTTCATATGTCAGTAAAAATTTATTTCTCAATGCTTCCAGTTATCATGACTTATCAAAATGTATTAAGTAGTTAAGAAAATCGACCATGAGAACAGAACCACAAAAACATTCACCACTTGACATAAATATTTTTGACGTGGAAGCCCAAATGGGAAAAACCACAGTGAGATGAGACTCACAAGATAAATATCTAAACTCTTCTAAAGTTCGCCCTATTAGGAGCCTAGCCTGTTAAAGCTTTACAAAAGTCTTGTTAAGAACATATCATGTTAGGGACCACTCGGTTAAGGGATTGACTATAATGCCTTGTTAGAAGCAATACCCTATAAGGAGTAACCTTGGTAGAGGATTTGAATATCCAAGTTAATGGATCACCTTGTTAGAGGATTTGAATAGCACCAAGCTTGTTAGAGCTTACCTGGTTAGGGGATTTTAATTTTGTTGTAATGTTAGAAAACAACAGGAGTTTGTTGATCTATTTGAATAGCACTACACTTGCTTGATCAGATCCATTTCATGATCCTTATTTGCCTTTACTCAAACTACAGATACATTATTCGGTTTGAAAACCACACACTCAACTAATATTTGCCAACACTCCAAATAAACAACTCATCGACCTTATAAACAAATCAATTAGGTTGGTAAAACAACAAAAACTTAATTCTCATAGAGATTACAAACAAGTTTGTTCAAGTATGATCATTAGATTACATAGAAATCTCTACACATCAATCAAGAAAGTCTCAACTGCTCCTTGATCATCGCTTCACTGAACTTAGTAACTCATCACACACTTTGCATTATATGCAATATACTTTGTGCATTCCCTAGAAAAAAATTATTTCACCAACATGCCAAAATCACTTAAAATTGTCTTCATACAATAATCATATGTGTCATAATCATTACCGCTCATCAAAAGATCATAAACCAATATAACCAATTCACCAAACTTAATCAGTTAGGGTTTATCAAAGCAACGGGTAGGGTTTACCGGTTACATCAATAGGTAGGGTTTACCGATTACCGGTTCAACTCTCCAATACATAGAAATACCAGTTACAGTTTCCTTCACTTAGCTTCTTCCTACCGGATACAAAACTATATTACAACAATATCAACAATATCATTACCGGTTAATTGACATAAATGACAACATAACATATCATTAATTCAATCTTCATGCAAATGCCAACACTATTGACTATGGATTATGGTATCCATATGAAGGAAACTTTGACTTGAAGGTGTACATAGATGTTGATTGGGCATGTAATGTTGATGACCGGAAAAGTACAACCGGTGGAGCATTCTTTCTTGGAGGGAGACTTGTTTCATGGAGTAGCAAAAAGAAGAGTTGTATTTCACAGTCTACTACTAAAGCTGAGTATGTTGTTGCTTATATGAATTGTACCTAGGCTATCTAGATGAGACACATTTTGGAAGGTTTTAAGATGAAGTTTATAGAACCTATAAATATCTTATGTGACAATACTAGTGCAATTAATATTTCAAAGAACCCTGTCTTGCATGCATGAACCAAGCACATTGAATTGAAGTATCATTTCTTGAGGGAAAAAGTGCAGAGTAAAGATGTGATCTTAGAGCATGTTTCTACAAAGGAGAAACTTGCAGATATCTTTACTAAACCTTTTCCTAAGACTACTTTTAAGTATCTTAGAAGTCAGCTAGGGGTTGTACCCCTTCATGTGGTAAATTGAGCATGATGTAGATTACATCAGTCCTAGAGCTACTTGCAGAATTTTATAGCAGGATTGATGTAGAAGTGGAGTTATTCCACAGGGGGAGCATCAAGTTGCAAGTTGTTGATGTTGAACAATGAAGTTTTACATTGCATGTTTTACTTTCAATTTGGCATTGTTGTCAAAGGGGGAGAAGAACTATGTGATTATGGGGAGAAGAACCGGTGACAAGCCGAATGGGATGAAGAACCAGTGACAAGCTAAAGACTAGGAGAGTACATGGTAAAATGTGTAAATTAGGATTTCTATTCAAAATCACAACAATCAATGATATTGATATTTGTATTGCCATCAATGCCAAAGGCAAAGATTGTTGGCATTTGCATGAAGATTGCATTAATAATATTTTATGTTGTTATTGATGTCAATTAACCGGTAGGAAGAGCTAAGTGAAAGGAAACCATAACCGGTAGGTAACTTTGTGGAGTGAACCAGTATTGCTAAGTATTGGAGAGTTGAACCGGTAAACCCTACTTGTTGTTTTGATAAACCCTAACCGATTAAGTTTGGTGAATTGGTTATATTGGTTTATGATCTAATAATGAGTGGTAATGATTATGACATGTATGTATATTGTATAAAGAGATATTCAAAGAGCTTTTGGTGCGTTGACTTAATGTTTTTGTCTAGGGAATGAGCAAGTATATTGCATATAATGCAAAGCGCATGATGAGTTACTAAGTTCAATGAAGCGGTGATCAAGGAGCGATCGAGGCTTTCTTGAATGATGTGTAGAGATTGTTATGTAATCCAATAGTCATACCTAAACTGACTTGTTTGTAATCTCTATGAGTATTATATTTTTGTTGTGTTATCGACCTAATTGATTTGTTTATAAGGTAGATGAGTTGTTTTAGTTTTAAGTGTTGGCAAAGATCAATTGAGTGTGTGGTTGTCAAACCAGATGATGTATCTACAGTTTGAGTAAAGGAAGATAAGAGCATGAAAAGGATCTGAACAAGCAAGTGTAGTGCTATTCAAATAGATCAACAAACTCTTGTTGTTTTCTAACAATTACAGTAGTTAAATCCCCTAACTGGGTAAGCCCTAACAAGCTTGGTATTATTCAAATCCTCTAACTAGGTGATCCATTAGCTTGGATTCTAAATCATTTACAAAGGTTACTCTTCATAGGGTATTGCTTCTAACAAGGCATTATAGTCAATCCTTTAACCGGGTGGTCCCTAATAGGATCTGTTCCTAACAGGACTTTTTGTAAAATCTTTAACATGCTTGGTTCCTAACAGGGTGAACTTCAAAAGAGTTCAGATAGTTATCTTGTGAGTCTCATCTCACCGTGTTTTTTCCCATTTGGGTTTCCATGTCAAAAAATATTGTGTCAAGTGGTGAATTTTTGTGTGGTTATGTTTCTATGGCTGAATTGCTTAACTACTTATTTCACTTTGATAAGTTATGATAACCGGCAACAATATGAAATGAAGTTTTACTTATGTCAGTAAAAGTATTTGGATGTTTGTGAGTTACAAGTTATTTACTGTTATCTGTTGTAATAGTCAACCGATTTATCTTAACAGTTTTTATTCTGACAAAGATATTGCATTGATAGTTCTAAGTTTACTTGAGAGGTTATTTCTGAGATTGGTGAAGTTAATATTAGTTTTTTATATCTACTGATTCACCCCCCCCCCCTCTTAGTAGTTGACCGGATCCTTGTTCTCTCATCATACCATCAAGCAAAACCATATCCAACTGGGATACAATGTTGACATCAATGACAACACTTAACCAAATCCAACATATTGCCAACAATCTCCCCCTTTGGTATTGATGGCAACACTGAATGTGAAAAATATCCAAGTGCTAAGGAATTCCAACAATCTTCCAAAGACCACTTTGAAATATATCTCCTTCTTAGATTAAAATGAACACCATCTCCCCCAAGGATTAACTATTTTTCACATGGACACCATCTCCCCCTTTGACATCATTGACAAAGGACGGATACTAAACCAAAAAGAAAAACTAAACCAAATAGCTGACTACTCCCTCTAGAGAAGCAACATCATGACATCAATGGCTCACTGGATTGAGGTATTCTTGCATCTCTAAGTCTCTTTTGAAGGGGTGGTGACCCCCAACTAATCTCTAAGATATTCAAAATTATCTTTAGGCAATGGTTTTGTTAGAATATCTGCAATTTGTTCCTTGGTAGGCACATAAACCAATCGGACTTCCTTTGCTTCAACCTTTTCCTTCAAGAAATTATACCTTATAAAAATGTGTTTTGATTTGGAATGAAATACCGAATTCTTTGACATATCAATAGCAGCAATATTATCATAGTGAATAACAATAGGCTCATCATAACTTACCCTTATATCTTTCAACATCTGTTTCATCCATAAAATATGAGTACAGTTAGTTGTAATAGCTACATATTTAACTTTAGTAGTAGATAATGAAGTGCATGATTGTTTCTTGCTAAGACATGAAACTAATTTCTTTCCAAGAAAGAATGCACCACCTGTAGTTCTCTTTCTATCATCCACATCTCCTACCCAATCAGAGTTTGTATAAGCACATAGTCTGAAATCATCATCCTTTGGATACCATAACCCATAATCTGTTGTACCGGCCAAATATCTGAATATCATTTTGATAGCAATATCATGAGTTTCTCTAGGATCTAACTGAAATCTAGAAGCAATACAAACAACATTCATTATATCAATTCTAGTCTAAGTTAAGTACAACAATCCACCAATCATTGATTTGTATCTGCTTGGATTTATTCTAGGAGATTCATCATCCTTTGATAATTTGCAACCGGTTATCATAGGAGTACCAACAGGTTTAGAATTTTCTAATCCAAATTTCTCAAGCAATTCCTTCACACATTTGGTTTGACAAATGAAAATACCTTTATCAGTCTAAGTAAGCTGCAAACCTAAGAAAAGTTTCATCTCACCAATCATAGACATTTCAAATTCATTCTTCATATCATCAACAAATTTCATGCATAAACTTTAATCTCCACCAAAAATGATATCATCCACAAATATTTCAATGATCAATATGTCATCATGCTCAATTTTATAATATATGTTGCTATCAGCATTACCTTTACTAAAATCGATCATACCATGCTCTAGGGGTTGGTTTCAATCTAGATAAATATTTCTTCAATCTACAAACCATGTCCTTGTCCTCTGATAAAGAAAATCCATCAGGCTGCTCAATGTAGACTTCCTCTTCAAGATTTCGATTCATAAATGTACATTTGATCTCGGGCTCCCTGTGATTGATACATAGAGATATTAGTCCCCCATGGCCTCCAAAACCCTCAAACCTTCTCCAATCCTTCTGCAAGTTTCAGGAATCATAATATACATTAGGATAGACCATTTTAGGAATTTTGAGGATTTTACACCAATGAAATGGTGAGAAATGCATTTTTGAATGCCCACTATTACCTAACCTAGGGTTTTTGACAACCAGCAAAGAAAATGCAAAAGCTTTTGATCTACCAAATTAAAATGGATGAAACTTGTTGTAAATGAAAGTAGATTCAACTCTTTATCATTTCCAACAAACCAATAGAGCAGCAATAATGCATTAGAAATTGCAAAATTTTTGGTTTTTGTATTGCTTCATCTTTCAAAATCATTCCATCAATAGTCCTAATCGATGGAACAAGGGATATTATATGTTTCCTAACCTTCCCCAAAGGTTAGAAACCACCTTTTCAATTAAAAAGTAACAAATCCACATGTAGTGTCTTTATATCAACATTAGCAAAGAAAAGTTGCTTGACAATTTTGGCAACCTTTTGCAACTTTGCATTGCTTAATACCTAATGACCCAAACTAGACTCCTATCATCCTAAAATTGTATAATAAGGACTTATTACATTAAATCAAGATAAATTTAACCAACAATGACCATATGTTCCTTGTAGAAGCATGAAACTCATGGGTGATTCTACACCAGCCAACCACTGCATTGTCTTTTTGATCTACGTGTCTTTTTTGTGGTTGTCCTAAAACACAATTTTTAGTTGTCATAAGTCAATCGATCATATGTAATATAACATAACATAACTTACTACATGTATATATTGGTGTCATATGAATCATCATTGTATTATGATCTTTGTTTGATGTCTATGATCATTTTTATATCTAAATTTTTACTTTTCCTCTAACATGTTTGTCTGCAGCAAACATGTTTGTGATCATACAACTCGATATCTTTTCATGAAGGAATGACTCAAGTATTTTGTCTAGGGGAAAATTTGCACATATATAGAAGACCCTACTTCCCCTTTGCTTCCTCAATATTAAATTCCTAACCCTTTCTCTATTTGTACTTTAACTCTATTAGAATCAAGGAACACTAAGAGGGGGGATGAATCAGTGTTCTGCAAATTTTAACCTTATTGAGTTGATCCTTCAAGCACTTGATGAAAATCAACAAAAGAGATATGCAAACACATAAACTAAATATCCACAACACCATAACACCAAGATTTTTATACGTGGAAACCCGGTTAAGGGAAAAACCATGGTGGAGATGAACCCACAATATAAATATACTCTGCAGAAGTATAGAAATATTACATTGGGAATGCACATGCATTCAGGCACACTTCCTAGAGCTCACTGCTCAAAATATCAAGGGCTACAATGCTAGGAAGACTCACTGTCTTGAAAATGAGTTACAAATTATTATAAGAGAACTTGAACTATTGAACAACATCTACAAATGCCTAGGTATAGTTATGGATAATCACAATATACAAATTTTTCACACTCTGCCACAAACTACTCTGTTCCACTATTCTACAATAATCTGGAGCATAAATCTTCAACTTGTTCACGTGCAACTGTGCACAATCGATCATGAACATCTCTCATATAACCACTGATATCCAAAATGATCATAACCATCAGTCTTATATATCTGCAACATGAAATATGGTCTTCTACATGTCAGCTTCAAGAACACTATACAAATAATAAAATGTGCATACATAGTCATCTCAATCCGAACTCCAATGCATATGCAGACCAAAAAGAATTGTCCACACGCTTCCCAAATGTCGGCTAAACATCCTTGATCATAAAAACAATCACCAAAATTACTCCATCAATTTTGTACAATGATCAATTACACAAGTCGATGATACCACACTGCTCAACCAAAAAACCTATACACTGGATCTTCTAACTCAAACGACAATCATCACTGGAGGCTAAGACTCTGGAATAAAGTACTCCAGACATCTAACTATCTTCCTCTATCTCCACAACACAAAATATTCAATAAAAATGAAATGCCAACCAAAATACTACATTCTATCAGATGCTCTATTCTTACTCACCAGGCTCAACCAAATCTTCAAAGTGACTTTCGGTATATGAAAATCAATCACTAGAGATGAGATATCTGACTTTGTTTGTCATCAATGACAACACTAGATTACCTATACAATGTCTCTTGCCAAAAAACTCATATTTCTAGTATGTTCGCTAAAGGGGGGGAAAATGTAATGTCATAAATTGCATCCTATGCAGTTCACTTTACATAAGCCTCCCCTTTGGTCACAAATCAAGAAAATTCCAAACCTTAGTTTTAACCCTGGCCCATTGACCTTCCACACCCAACTTCCTAATTATTGATTTTGGATTATGCTTAGATGTGTGTGCATTGTGAACACATATGTGTATGTGCTAACATCCCACAACTATTCATGATCGATTTGGTTGTTAAAAAGTTACACGTATTCGACAATGTAACACTCATGTTTGACTATACCAACCTTGAGAATGACTAGTATTCCCTCATATTTATGTTTTACACTCCATTTTGACTGAATTCAACCTCTCTCTTGCAATATTCATGTATCTTACTAATTCATCAATACACCAGTTATTTGTTATTGTACATCTTGATTGAAAACACTCTACCATCTTGAAGTTTGTTTCTATTTTTCATTCCAACAAACTTCACAACTTGTGGTTTCAAAGGAGGGGAATTCTTTGACTTTGCATTTTCGTTGTCTTGATTTGTAGAATTTTAATTTCATTCCCTTTATATCTATTTTATTTCTCAATTTGTCTATGATCATGCTTAGGTTGTCTATGGGGTGGAAACGCCAAAGCCAGGGTTTGACTTAGGAAAACCTCTAAACATAGACACCCCAACATTTTTCATGATTCTTCTATGTGTGTATTTCAACAGAGGAGGATTTTGCTTGAATTGGAGCTTCATATCATGGATCAATGCAACTATTACTTTTCTTCCTCCTAGTATTTCCTTTGTTTCATTTTGTTTTGTACTTTGCACTTTAGTGTTTCTATTGCATTTTGTTCATATGACACTATGTATATCATTTTGCACTTTCTACTATGACCTATTGTACTCTATCCATACAAAACTCTTGTACATCACATTGTCATCTTTGACCTACACGTACATTTTAGCTAGAGAGAATTGTCTAGAGAGTTATTGTGACATTTACTTTTGCAGTAAACATTTTTATCAATTAATTTAAACTAGTTAAATACACTTTCCTTTTCATAGTGAGAAAACTCAGAGATTGCAATACCCTAAAGGTTTCTTTTGAGTGGATATTTGGAACTTGTGTCCTCGAGGGATCTAACCACCCTTCATAGTGGTTCGATTTTCCTCGTCTATAGGAGGTAATGGTAGTAAACAATGCAAATTAAGGGATTTCAAAGTTTTAGTCATGGGTACCTCATAATGCTTACCACTTGTTGGGACATAACATATTTAATGGCAATATAATATGAACAAGGATATCATCAGAAATATAACTAGTAAAATAGTTTTTGGGGAACCAAGGTGTATACACCTAAAATGGTCTGAAGATAATTAATTAAATAAGCAATTATTTAATTAATCCCCCTTCCCAATTTAATTGAATTCACTAAGTAATTTGATTCAATTCCCCCTTTCATCTACTTATTAATAAATCTAAGGATTTATTTAATAGGTTCATTTTCATAATACCCTTTAATTAATTAATTCCCCCCATCAAATTCATCATCAAATTTATTTCTTCTAAATCCCATAATTAATTAAAACAAATCAATTTATGAGTTGTTGAGATTAATTAGCCTTTTCCTATTATTTGAATTTTTAAATTCAAATTCTCCTAACTTCTAACCAACTAACCTAACCCTTTCTAAACCTAACTCATTCCATCTAACCTCATGTTTAATTAACCCCATCCTAGCTTGCACATCCTAACCACCATGTCCCCATTCCTTAGACACTTGCTCTCTCATGAGCAAAGTTTCTTGACACTTGTTACCATAGAGATGACAAATGTTCCCTTTCATCCAACCTTTCTAGAAGCTTCTTGACACTTGTCACCATGGAGATGACAATGTTCCCTTTCATCCAACCTCTTTTCCAACCTCCTTCAATTTCACCATTGATATCTTCAGACTTAATCTTGATTGTTGATTCCTGCCACCTCACCCCTAGCCTTGGAAATCCTATAAATAGACCCCATTTTGGAGCAATAAGGATCCCATCTCATTTGCATTCAAGCATTATTACTATAGTCATATAGCTCTTAGCAATATCTTTTTAGCATTGTTATCATGTTCAATTTTAGCTTAAATCTAGCTTATTTTCTAGCATAATCATGGAATCATGTAGCTTAATCATTATCATTGCTAGCTTAAATACATCATTTATCATTTAAATCCTCCATTTAAGTGTATTCAAGTCATTGGAATTTGCATGACCAAATCTGAGAGCAAAATTCATACTCGCATTTATTAGGAGGCGATAGATCACTTAGCTATGGTTTTATCTTTCTTTTCTTTAAATTCATTAACCATGCTTGTAATGATCTATTGAGTGTTTTGTGTTGCAGGAACAGGTATACACTTCACAGGCACGACATTTTGGTGCCCACCATGGGGCCGAAATTATCATTCTTGGCCTCTCAAGCTTTATCAACATTCATCTCTGTCGGATCTTAATCAGAATGTCGTACGAACTCATTTCTGGTCTAGTACGACATACTTTGTGAGCTAGAGCGACAAGAGATCATGTATCGTACGAGCCTTTAGGAAAATTTTAATGTTGTACTATCTTTCATCCTGACTCGTATGAGCTCTCATCCTAACTCGTATGGTCTCAGAAAGATACTCACATGAGTGGGTAAGGTGTGTCGTACGACACTCTGCTTTTGTGTTTTTTTTTAAATTGACTGCATGTTAAGGGTTTGATGCTTTAATTGATTACCACTAATGCTAACTCTATTTTGTTAATGAGATTTTTGGCAGCCTAACGCTTTTCTGCAGGATGATTGTCGAAGATACGCTAGTCAAAGAAATAATTAAAAATGCATCAATGACTACTAATGGATCTATTTTGCAGGTTGCCTAAAAGAACTCAACAAAACTTTGTGTATTCCTTAAAGTTTTTTTTAGGCACACTTATCTTTTGCTAAAGGAGTGAACAATCATGTATTTTGTGTCTTTCATGATAGGCGAGTATGCTCTCACCTTTCTTAGGTGATAAAAAAGCTAGACTCATCTTTTGCTTTCATTAGTGCATTTCTTTAGTAGGCCTACCCTCCCGAGGAGCTTATAACTCTTAAATACATTATGGCCGATGAGAGGGGAACGACCTAAGTGGGAATGGCTAACGCCAAGTAATCCAACCCACTATAAAATAAATGTGATTTGATGAAAATAAAGTCAATGGTAGTGCTCAGGAATAGCTCTCCTCCGTACCTTCGGGTATAGAAAACCTTGGTTTTCAAAGCTGGGAGACCTCTTAATTGAGTACTATACCCCGATGCGCCAAACGGATCCCTTACTAGTGCCGGTTAAATTAGAATCTACCCGATTCACCTCTGAAAGGGTGATAATCTTTGTGCAAGAGAGATAGTAACTCTCCCAAGATACTTGCCATATCGTGCCCCCATTAGCATTTGGAGTTAAATAATATGGCATTGAGAATCCATTACGTGAGACTCAGCGGTCGTATTTTGATTAGCTATTGGGTGTGTACCTAAGCTTGCAAGCAAAGGTTTTCTCTCCTCAGCCAACTTCCTTAGGGTTAGCATACTTGTGGTCACTTATCATATCACGTGTTTGTTGTGTATTCATCCCTAAATTGAAAAAATCAGATATCTAAAACTGGAAAACATAAGCAAAACACCAAAATTCACTCTCCAAATTCGGCAAAACAAACATTTTTTATCTCTGCTCTATTATCTATCATACGAGTTAGGTTCTCTATCATACTGTCTGGTGATTTGTTGTATGGTTTAGAAAGAAATGTCGTACGAAACTAAGCTTTTTACATTAAATTTTTGATTTGTCGTATGGTCTTATATCTCTTATCATTTGGGGCTATAATCTATCATGCGAGTCTCTATTTTTATCAGTCCAAAGCTGCCACTTTGCATGCCTTTTTCAGGTATGTCATTTTTCTTGATTAGTTTGCAATAATTATAAGTTATCTATCGCTTTGTGCTTGGATTGTCTCCTTTGTTGGCTTGGTCAAGTTATCATCTGTCTAAATCAGACTTTAGAATGTAAACACCTCAAGATTTTCAAGTGCTCACCCCCAACAAGTTCAAGATCTAAACATCTCAAAGTGCATTATCACCCTCTTTGGTAAACTCATCACTCAAACATAGTTTCTCATCAGGATCTATCATCCTCTATCATGAAACTGAAATGTTTGGTCAGGATAATCTTGTCCCACATCGTAGGATATATCGTTCCTATTGGACTTGGTTTTTATCAAATAACCATCATTGCACTCCAAAACCGAAGAGCAAAAAACTTGCAAAACTTCAAACACTTGAACCATCTTTTCGTGTCATATCACGCTATCACATTTACCTTGACAGTTGATCACTTATCAAAACAAACTTTTGGACAATAGAATCCTAGCAAAATAACACACGTGTATGCCCGTTCTAACTAGAGCTCAGAGACGAAGGATCGCATAGACGGAAATCGAAACATTGGAAACAACTAAAGATCATATAACCATGGAACATAAAGAGGAAATACAAGTTGAAGGAGAAATAAAAGAACAAAATATCAGAGACATCAAGAAAGATCCTCAATTTGATAAATTTATGCAGAAATTATTGTAGGGAGAAAAAGAAAAGTATTTTCTAATGTTAGCCAAATCTGGTGCTACACTCCCCCAAGATTTTGATGTGAACAAATTGACACAAAAGAAAAGTGACCCTCCCCTTAATAACGAACAATACAAAGATATTTTGGGTCTCCACATGGATGACACATCAATTCCTAATAACACCAAAACCAATGAAGAAAATTACATACCCAAAAGAGATGAAGTAGAAATTCTGAATAGCATTCAATCAAATGAAGATACAAGAAGGACTAGAGATGAAACAAGACGAGATCTAGATCCTCCTAGAATACAAAATCATGGTTATGAAAGAACAAATCATGTTGATAATCCTATCACAACAATTACAAATAATGCAAACACAAATTCAAGATATGCAGAGAGGAAATGTTAGAAGATACTCACTTCAAGAAATTTGTCCTTATCCATTCGATAGAAATCTAAACATGATACCATTTCCTATAGGTTTTGAAACTCCTAGACATGAAAAAATATGATGGAAGCACTCACCCTCAAGATCATATACGAGAATTTTGCACAATGAGTATGGAGTTTGCACATGAGGATACTTACTTGATGAGATTATTTCTGAAAAGCTAAATTGGATTAGCTATGGAATGGTTCTCCAAACTTCCACCTGGAATCAGATCATTCTCAGAATTGGTGGATAAGTTTGTTTCACAATACTCTTACAACATACAACATGAAGTAACAATGCTAGACCTATTCAATGCCAAACAAAAGGCTGGAGAACCTTTCATGACATTTTTACAACGATGGAGATGGTTAGCTTTGTGGTATCCTCGTATAGTGCCAGAGTACGAAAAATGGACATATTCATTGATAACTTAAATGATCAAATGATTTATTACTTAAAAATGCAAGGAAATCAAAGTTTTAGAAAAATTATCGATAACGGAATCAGAATGGAGGAAGCCATGATAAAGAAAGGTGAATTGAAAATATACAAAGGAGTCCATCCACCTAACAACAACAATAACAACAACCACAATGATAAACCAAAGTTTTGAAATAGAAATCAAAATGTCGTCAATGATGGAATAGTGGATAACAACAATGTGAAACCAAAACAACCAGTTTTTAATCTATCCACTCACTCAACAGCGGCTCAGCAAAACAACCATCACCAAAAAGCAACTATCAAAAATTTCTTTCGAAGAAAATTTACAAACATTGGTGAACCACTTGGGTCAACATTAAAGACACTTCTCACAAATAAATTGATCACTTTACCAGAAGAAAGGAACTATGAACCTCAAATAAAACCACCTTGGTGGAATGATAACCATTATTGCGATTTCCATCGAAACAAGGGACATCACACAGATAATTGTCAAAAGTTGAAACATATCATACAAGATATGATTGATAATGGAGTAATAACAGTGGATGGACATACAACAAATGAATCTCATACAAATTTTAAAACTCCGCTTCCAAATTATGAGAAAGGTGAATCATCAGCAACAAACAATGGTAAGGGTAAAGCGAAGGTAAACTACGCTCATACATATGACAATGCAGTAAACATGATTGTGGTTAAAGAAAAACAAAATCAAGAACATGCTAAACAAAATCAAGAACATGCTCATGCTATCACAAGAAGCAAAGCCAAAGTTGTTTTGTCGGGTCCTACAACAAACACATCATCCACTACCAAACAATACAACTTAGTGGAGCAATTGCAGAAAATACCCACACAAATATCCATCTTAGAATTATTAAAGCTTTCACCTGCACACAAAGAAATTATAGAAAAAGCATTAGTCGATACAACAGTATCCAAATATCTTGATATCAATCAATTCCAAACCATGGTGGGCTATCTCACAACCCCTCACTACTTATCATTCACTAAAGAAGATGACATGTCCTTACAAAATCCCCACAACGCTCCTTTGCATATTGAAGTCCTCATTCACAAAACACGTGTTAAACATGTTCTAATAGATGGTGGAGCTGACCTAAATATCTGTTCATTGAATCTTGTTTGTGTCTTAGGATATTCAAAAGATACAGTTGATGTCCAAAAAAGGATCACCATAAAAGCCTATGATGAAGAAGAACGTTCCTCTAAGGGAATTGTGATACTACCCATCAGAGTGGGACCTTTGTAGAAAGACACAGCATGCCAAGTTCTAGACTTGGACTTATCATATAATGTACTCTTGGGAAGACCTTGGATACATGACTTGCAAGTTGTCCCATCAACATATCATCAGTGTGTTAAATTTCCCTACAATGGGAACGAAATCACAATATCTGCAGATTCAAATCCATTTCAATACTGTAGCAATCTAAAAATGGCCCAAGAAGTCATTGTTCCTCATAACAAGGAGGCATCATCTTCGAACACACAATCCAAAGAACAATCATTTTCTTCTATTCTATCAAGTATGGAAAAAAAAAATGCAGCTAAGAGATCAAGGGAATGGAGAATATTCAATATCACGATTACCACTTTCTCCTAAATCCTTTGGAAAACCATCGAACTCTAAACAACAACTAATTGTAAAACATCTTCCGATATTTGATGGAGAACTTGTTAATGCTGGAACCTTATCAGAGGAAACATAAGACAAAGATTTGCTATAGTGGCTATACAAGGATGAAGAATATCAACAAAAGATCAACAATGTCAGAATACTTACAAAAAAGTATGGAAAAGGATTTAACATTCTCAGAAGAATGGGATACACTGGAACAGGTCCTATAAGAAAAAGAAAAGAAGGTATCTCAGAACCTATTTAGCCTCATACTCAGCAGACTATAGACAAAACAAGTTTAGGGTATGGACAAGTCACTCTACCAGAAGACACATCTTTTAGTCAACAACAAGAAGAATATGAAAATAGATAAGAACAACTGGAAATTGAAAGAGAAGAAACGTTAGCTAAGAAACAAACACAAGAAAGCATGAAATGGGAAAAGAAACAAGCTTCCAATCAACAAGAAAAACAAACTAAAAACACCTCTCAAGCAACATTAAATATCAATCAAAACAAGAAAGAAGCTAATATAAATCTAGGAGAACTCATAGCAAATTTGACAAAACTTAATCTCAGTCCTGAAGAAGTTGAATATGAAAGAAGAAAAGATATAGCCAGAAAAGAAGAAGAAATGCTATATGAACAAATCTGTAGATTACAAGTTGCAAGTGATACAGATTCTAATGAATGGGAATGGGATTCCTATCACTCTAAAGAATCAGCTGAAGAAAATTGCTTTGAAGGAGATGTAGGAGTCGATGTAGTTCACACGTATCTAGGACAAACATCAAGAACTAGTTCACTTGAATTAGAATCACATTCGATTGACTTGGACTTAACCGAGGACGATCAAGAATTTCTTATGCGAGGTCATTCTGATGAGAGTACCGTTCTAGATATTGACACACATATTGAAATTTTTGATACATCCATCATGACCCTTGAAACCCTCGAAGCATCCCAACCTGAAGATCCCCTACCTCTAATCCACCCCAAGCTTATTGATTGGGAAAATGAAGGACATACCGCCATTGATACCTTTCTGAATGACCATGCCATATCTATATATCTTAACGCAATCAAACCTATAATAACTCTCACCAGGAATGTCATCAATACATCCTCTAGTCAAGTGGGTGCCAAATCTCCTAGTCACAAAAGTGAAAATAAAGAAAACAATATCAAGTCTAATGCTGAAAACCATTTATTGGCAACATTAGATCAGAAAAAAGTAAAAAGAAAGGATGTATATAATGGTGAAAACCTCCTTGAGGCACTGGAAGATGGGAGATTTGACACTATACTTGAGCACTATCAAGAAAGGTCTTCCATTTTGATCAAACCAACAGAAGCAGTTAACATTGGCACAACAAAGCAACCAAAGATTCTTCATCTAGTGACTTCTCTATCAGAAGAAGAAATACAACAATATATAGAATTCTTCAAACGATGACAAATCAATTTTGCTTGGTCATATGCAGACATGCCAAGGTTAGATCCAGAGCTTATTATGCATCACTTAAATGTTAGTCCAGGAGCCAAACCAGTCAAACAAAAGTTAAGGAAAATGCATCCGCATATCGCTCTCCTAGTCAAAGCCGAACTAAAGAAATTACTGGATGTAGGATGAATCAGACCTGTAGCTTATCCTCAATGGGTATCCAACATCGTTCTTGTTTCAAAACCAGATAAAAGCATCAGAATATGTACATACTTCAGAGATCTTAATAATGCATGTCCAAATGATGACTTTCCTTTCCCTAACATCGACATCATTATAGATTTAACGGTTGGACACTCCATGTTTTCTTTAATGTATGGTTTCTCCAAATACAATTAGATCAAAATAGCACCTGAAGATCAAGAAAAGATAGCTTTCACATGTCCATAGGGTACTTTCTACTGGAACGTCATGCCTTTTGGACTAAAGAACGTGGGTGCTACATATCAAAGAGCTATGACAACTATATTTTATGACATGATGCATACATTTATGGAAGACTACGTGGATGACATATTGGCTAAATCATACAATAGAGAAGAACACATAGAGATACTAGAAAAGATCTTTGACAGATTAGAACAATACAAGCTAAGGCTAAATCCTAAGAAATTTGTCTTTGGCGTAACTTCAGGAAAGCTATTGGGATACATTGTTTTAGCTAGAGGTATCGAAGTGGATCCAACTAAGGTAAAAGCAATCATGGAAATGGCATCTCCCAAGAATATAAGTCAACTCAGATCACTCCAAGGAAGACTCCAGTCAATCAGAAGATTTGTTGCTCAACTAGCAGATAAATGTCAACCATTTACTCATCTATTGCACAAAAATGTTCATTTCAAGTGGGACCATCAATGTGAGGATGTATTCAACGAGATCAAGGCTTATCTCATGCAACCACCCTCCCTAATATCACCAATTCTAGGAAAACCATTATTACTCTATGTATCAACCACTGAAGCATCATTAGGAGTTTTGCTTGCACAACAGGATAATAAAGGAAAAGAATGAGCTATCTACTACATCGGCAGAACACTAGTAGGATACGAGATCAACCATTCACCAACAGAAAAAGCATGCTTGGCAGTAGTTTTTGCTTCTTAAAAATTATGACACTATCTACTATCTCACTCCATCAAGTTAATAGCTAAAATTGATCCTCTAAAATATTTACTCAGCAAAGCAACATTAATAGGACGACTAGCAAAATGGATCATGATTCTGAGTGAGTTTGATATTGAGTATGTTGATAGAAAAGCTATAAAACAACAAGTCATTGCAGATCAACTAGCAGAGGCACCACTTCAAGATGACCATCCTTTACAGATTGAATTTCTCGATGTTGATATTCTAATAGTCACAACAAAAACATGGCAATTATACTTTGATGGTTCATGTACACAACATGGATCAGGAGCAGGCATTCTATTTATCACACCACAAGGTCATACAATCCCAAAAGCATACAAATTAAGCTTTCCATGCACCAACAACATAGCAGAATATGAAGCTTTGGTCATAGGTATCAAGATGGCTATAGAATGGAACATTACACAACTTCAAGTCTCTAGAGATTCTCAGCTCGTCATCAATCAAATTAATGATGACTATCAAACAAATAACAAAAAATTAATGCCTTATAAAAAGATGGTTGATGATATCAAGAAATACTTTATAGAAATAATTTTTCAGCAGATTCCAAGAAATGACAACAAAGTAGTAGATGCAATGGCTACACTTGGTTCTCTCCTTCAAACATAGGAAAATCAACAACATTATGAATTCCTGGTAGAAGAGGTTTTTTACCCCGCCTATAATTGCCCTGATTCCCAAACTATTTGTCACCTTGTGGGGCATGATTCCTCATGTCACGGCCAAACTTACACATACCTGAAAGATAACACCCTACCTCCTAACTTATCAAAAAACCAAAAGAGAAAATTTATTCGCCAATCCTCCCATTATACTCTCGTCACAGATACCCTATTTAAACGAGGTTTAGACGGTACTCTTTTAAGATGTCTCGAACAAGAAGAATTTGAGAATGCCTTACATGAATTCCATAATAGAATTTGTGGCACTCATTCAAGTGGTCTTACCCTTTCAAAAAAACTCACACACTTGGGCTATCATTGGCCGATAATGGAATGAGATTTTTTTAGATAGCTAGAACATGCAAACAATGTCAGATCCATGGGATTTGATTCACGCACCAGCACAAGAACTTCATGCTTTAGCAACATCTTGGCCCTTTTGTCAATGGGGTCTTGATATAGTAGGAAAGATAAATCCTTCTTCATCTAATAGTCACAAATTCATCCTTGTAGCTACAAAATATTTCACAATGGATTGAGGCAGTACCTCTCATTAATATCATAGGAAAACAAATTGCTGCATTTATCTTGAACTATATCATCTGTAGCTACGGAATACCAATGACCATTATCACTGATAATGGGCGACCATTCAAGAATCAAGATGTACAAGAGCTATGTGAGAAATTCAAGATTCAACATAGATTCTCCACATCCTACTATCCACAAGGGAATGGGCAAGCAAAAGCATCAAACAAAACTATTATGAAAATCCTCAAAAAGACAGTGAATGATGCTAGAAGAGATTGGCATATCCAATTGAACCCTGCTCTATGGGCCTATCGTATCAGTATTCGCACACCAACAAGTGCCACACCTTTCTCTCTTGTTTATGGATCAGAGGCAATACTGCCAATAGAAGTAGAGATACCTTCTCTACGAGTATCATTAAAAGGTCTCATCCCAAATGAAGAACAACGAGTATCTAGATTACAAGAGCTAGAACTGATCCAGGAACGAAGACAAAATGCCTTTGATAATTTAAAGGTATATCAACAAATAATGTGTCAGAGCTATAATCATAGGGTCAAATCATGAATCTTTCAAGTAGGGGAACTAGTATTAAAAGAAAATCCACGCAACCAGGCAGATCGAGAAAAGAAAGGAAAATTTGAACCAAACTGGTTAGGTCCATTTGTGATCACATCAGTATTTGGATCGAGAGCATATCAGCTATCAAAACAATATGGAGATCAACTTCAAGAACCCATCAATAGCATGCATCTAAAGAAGTTTTATGTCTAAAAATACCAAAAAATCAAAAAACAGTGAAAAAGCAAAAAATCAAAAAACAGTGAAAAAGCAGAAAAAAAAAAAAAAAAAAATCAAATATGAGAAAAAATGCAATAAAAATAGATGGTGAAAACCTGGAAAATAGGTGCTATCTATCCGCTAGCTCTTCCATCTATTAGTTCACACATCTTTCCGCTTGCATTCATCAGCGTTGTTCATATGCATCATAAATCCTTTGTACATACGCAGGCATCTCGGGTGGCTTCTCGCCATGGTTTGGATCATTGGGTATATCATAACAAATTTGTTTCTAGGCTTGGGGCAAAAACCCACACTTAGCTAGGGGCAAAATTTCTTGATCATTTTGAGCTTAATCAAATAGGTAGAACAAACGGTTAGACAACCCTTATCAAGCGAAAACTGAGACACATCCAACATGGAACACGAAAACAAATTATCAACCATCAAACTATCACAAAGTCAGTCTAAATGCAAGGATGATATCTTTTGCATAATAATTTTAACATGATTGTTCAACTTTTCTATATTGATTTTTGCTATCATGATTTTTGAGTGACTCCAGAATGTCTTTGACTAGAGGAACAAGGAAGAAACATGATATTTTTCTTGTCTGTTGTCTAAAAATTAATCATTAATATTTGCAAATTTGTCTCAGGACATGATCATCGGAGTATCATCAAAGACATTTCCAATTTGCATATTAAAATGGTTAATACTACCTATTTTATGCAAGCAACACTCAAGTCATCTTGGTTCAATTATACCTCGATGCTTGTGCTAACTTGCCATATCAAAATCCAGGAAAACAATGCTCAGGTCATCATGGTTTAATTATACCATCGATGTTTGCACTCACTTCCCACATTTTAAAAAGCTCAATGATGACAAAAACGTAATAACCCAGTGACTGGTCTGCTTGTAGCTTTGCATTTCATTTGCATTTGCATTTGGCTTGCATTTCATTCTTGCATGGGATCCCACATGCTCCTTTTATCCAAGGTTAAATCTATTGCAAGAATCATTGAGGTATCATCACAAGTGTATACACAATCAGACTGCTGACTCATATCTCTCCAAATATTGTCGACTCAGCGAAAATCTTATGATATCCCTCTCAACAGAACCAACATCAGCATATCCAAATCTTTCTGCAACTTGATATCAACAAATTGTCAGTTCTTTATCCAATCAATCTTATCAATTCTATCAATCAATTGAATCTAAATCAATTTTCTCATGTCTTATACAAGATGTATCTTTCCTGAAACCAGACGTTTTGATCATGTCTTATATAGGATATATCGTTCCTTAAACCAAATGCTTTGATCATCTTTGTCTTATACAGGAGGTGTCATTCCTGAAACCAAATTGAATCTTAATCTTATCAATCTAATCAATCAAGCTTTATCAATCATCAAGAACCACATCACCGTGATCGTAGAGCTCGCATTTTCATCAACCATAGTTGCAGACATCAAATCATTTCTAATCGGGACATCAATTTCGCAAAATTCAAAAAACTCCAAAAATCAATTATCTCAATTGATCTCCTAAGGGGGTGTCATCATATCGCAATTTATCAATCAAGAGTTGGGGCATCCTATCGAACCAACATCATCGTCAAAATGAGATTATTCTTTGAATCAACGCATCATCACACCTTGCTTCAAAGAGGGGCAAAATGTATAGATCTAAAAATGGTCTGAAGATAATTAATTAAATAAGCAATTATTTAATTAATCCCCCTTCCCAATTTAATTGAATTCACTAAGTAATTTGATTAAATTCCCCCTTTCATCTAATTATTAATAAATCTAAGGATTTATTTAATAGGTTCATTTTCATAATCCCCTTTAATTAATTAATTCAAATTAATTAATTCCCCCCATCAAATCCATTTCTTCTAAATCCCATAATTAATTAAACTAAATCAATTTATGAGTTGTTGAGATTAATTAGCCTTTTCCTATTATTTGAATTTTTAAATTCAAATTCTCCTAACTTCTAACCACCTAACCTAACCCCTTCTAAACCTAACTCATTCCATCTAACCCCAGGTTTAATTAACCCCATCCTAGCTTGCACATCCTAACCACCATGTCCCCTTTCCTTAGACACTTTCTTTGTCATGAGCAAAGTTTCTTGACACTTGTTACGATAGAGATGACAAATGTTCCCTTTCATCCAACCTTTCTAGAATCTTCTTGACACTTGTCACCATGGAGATGACAATGTTCCCTTTCATCCAACCTCTTTTCCAACCTCCTCCAATTTCATCATTGATATCTTCAAACTTAATCTTGACCGTTGATTCCTGTCACCTCACCCCTAGCCTTGTAAATCCTATAAATAGACCCCATTTTGGAGAAATAAGGATCCCATCTCATTTGCTTTCAAACATTGTTACTATATTCATATAGCTCTTAGCAATATCTTTTTAGCATTGTTATCATGTTCAATTTTAGCTTAAACATAGCTTATTTTCTAGAATAATCATGGAATCGTGTAGCTTAATCATTATCATTGCTAGCTTAAATGCATCATTTATCATTTAAATCCTCCATTTAAGTGTAGTCAAGTCATTGGAATTTGCATGACCAGATCTGAGAGCAAAATTCATACTCGCATTTACTAGGAGGCGATAGATCGCTGAGCTATGGTTTTATCTTTCTTTGCTTTAAATTCATTAACCATGCTTGTAATGATCTATTGAGTGTTTTGTGTTGTAGGAACAGGTATAGACTTCATAGGAATGACACAAGAATTGAAGGTGTTGGAACATTGCTTTATAGGCCTCAAGTTTGTAAATTTGGCTATAATTACCCCATGTGTTATATCATATTTGAGTTATCCCACCCTTGATAAAAATTGTAAAGTAAAATTAGTTTTTACCTTCATTAGAATTCTCCCATGTTTTCCCTAACTCATCCCCTATTTACTCATTATTCTTTGATATCTCAAGAAAAACTAAAAAAAGCTAAATGTTGAAGTTGTAGAGGTCATATGTTATGTGAGTTGTCAAAGTTTTAATTTTTTGTGGTTTTTCCTCTTGGTATTCCTTTCTTACTAAGCCCAATAGCCTACTTTTGCCATTTTTAAGAAAAATATTCTATAGGAGTTTCAAGTTGTTAGTTATATCACTCTATTCATTCTAAATCTAAAAGGGATGAGTTTTACTTTAGAAAAATTCTATATTGGTTGATTTTGAAACTTGTTCATTAGTTGGTACCTATTCCCTCAGATCTCCACCTTATCCCTTTATTTTTTATGACTTTAGACTTCCTCATGCCCAAGTAACACTTCCCTCTAAACCACTAAGATAATGGATTGCCCAAGTGTTTCAAAATTTTATAGTTGACCTTAACTAAATAGTCCAACTTTCATTCCCCAATGCTATCAACATGTTGATGCCACCCTTTTGTCAAAATTTTGTGTTGATCCATGCTAATTGATGTAATCATTGTACTATGATAGCATCATCTTTTTTAATAGTTCCATGTTGATTTATAATTGCTAACATAATGTTGATGTAAACTTTTCACATTATAAATTTCTACATCAATAGAGCCATAGGATTGAGCCATTCATTTCCCTAGTCCATGTTGCATACTCCCTTGAATCATTACTCTAACTCTAATACTTTTTAGTAATTGTTTTGGACATATATATTTGGCCACCACTTGTCCTACTATTCATTATCATACTTCCCTAAAACCCAAAACTCCACCACTTATTTCTAAAATCCTTTTAGAGTTTCAATGGTTAACCCTTATTTTGGTACTCATTTCCTATCACCTTGAAATATTTAAACTCTTACCAATTTCTTTCTATATCTCATCAAAGTTTAAATTTTAGCCTTTCTTTATTTTGGTACCAATTATAAGGTTTATTTATCTCAAAATATTAAATCCTTTTACCTTGTTAGGGTTCCATTGCCATACTTTCCTATCCATAAGTACCACTTCCTAGTTAACCTTGGATCCTAACAACCCAACTAAAGACATGTAGTATGTATTTGCCTCAATCATTAGTAATGCAATAATCCTACCATTTTTGTAGTGATCCATAACTACCCTCCTATAATGTTATTAATGCATCTATAGTGTCAACCAACCAACTCATCTATTATTTTAATTTCCAGAAAAAATGGTTAATCAGAAGGACATAGATCAAAGGAGGAAACTAATAAAAAGGATTTTCTAATTGTTGGCTATACGCAAGAATTTATTATGTGTTGTCATTGATGTCAACACTGTGTTCCGGTTGGACATGATTTTGTCTCGATTGGTTGCTGATCTAGTTTGTTATGATTTTAGCTGAGGTTTTTCAGAGATTCTGATCCAGTATGATCAGATTGTTGGATTTGGTTTTGGATAGTTATTCAAGATGATTATATGCTTGTCATATTCATATTGGCGCTCCGAAAGCTATCATTTATGTTCTAGTTTTCTGGTTGATATTCTTGGTATCGGTTGGTGATATTTGATGAAATGGTTCAGTAGTTTTGATCCATCTTCTAGAAATGGTTCCTAACGTGATGAAGGTGTTTTTAATCGCGTCCTAATTGTTTGGTGGCTTCGCATTGGCTGGTGTAATGATTTGGTGATCCTATTTGGATCTAGTTGGTTATTTTGTGTTATTAACACTGAGGGTTTCTACCGGTTGGTGAAACGTGTTGCATTTGGTCTTGGAAAAAATTTTGGTGGATATAATTATTTGGGAATTTGAACTAGGTCCATGCTATGTAATGTAAATTATAATATTGGTCTGGTGGTATTGTGTGATGTATTTTTTGTAATTATGATTTATTGGTTTAGGGTTTAGCCAACCTTGTTATCAAGGTTGATGATCTGTATATATAGGTGATATATTCATGTAATTTTTATGGTCAGTATGGTTATGCTTGCATTATTAGAGAGTGGTTTATGTGCAAATAAGTTTATATCATTCAACGAAGGTTTGAGGAGAGTTTGGTATTGTAGGGTAAACATGTGTGCTTAACCAGAACTGTATCAAGCATTAGGAGATGCTATTTCCATAGTTCATTTCCTCTGGATTATAGTCCGATGTTTATGTAAGTCAATGAGACTTCCCTTTTGTGATGAGTAGTGAGCTCTAGGTGGTTGGCTTGATTACAAGTACAATCCCCAATATAATATTCTACATACTACTGCAGAAGTGTTATCTGACTGTGGGTAGGGTTTCTCACTGTGGTTTTTCCCTTTACCAATTTTTTCACATAAAAAATATTGGTGTTTTTTGTTCTGTACTTTCATGATTTATCTTTTGTTGTGTTTTTTTCATTGTGCTCCGGTAGAAGGTTTATAATTTGCAATAATTGTTTAAGTTGTGGAAAAATGATTCACCCCCCCTCTCAATTTTCCTCCAGTTCATTCTAACAGTTGGTATCAGAGAAAGGTCCTCTCTGCAGAATCTTAACCGCTTGAGGAGATTCGATGGCATCAAGTTATTTATTTAATCCCTACTGGAAGGAGAGTCCTATATTTGATGGTACAAATTACAGATTATGGAAGGAGCGAATGAATATTCATGTGAGATATCTTGGATATGAAGTTTGGGAGATAGTAGAAAAAGGGTATACACCTCATGATCCTAATTCTGGAACTCTGACACCTCCTGTTGAACAGAAGAGAGTGGATAATAATGTCAAATCAAAAGAAGCATTGTTAAGTGCCCTATCTAATGATAAATTGTTGAATGTGATAGAGCTGGAAAATACTAAGCATATCTAGTTGAAGCTTGAAACTCTATAGGAAGGCGACCAAGCAGTAAAGATTGTAAGACTTGAAGGTTACTGGGTGAGATATGAAAATTTGAAGATAGAAGAAGATGAGAAAATAAGTTCTTTCATGGATAAAGTGAATGAGATTGTCATGGGAATTAAATGTTGTGGTGGAACAATTAATGAAGATGAGATAGTTTCAAAGATTCTGGGAGTTCTACCTCTAGCTTACAAGATGAAGGCTACTATAATAAATGAACTTCGAACAATGTCAAATGCCCCTGTTACCAGAGATACATTACTTGGGAAGTTGACTTCTTTTGAACTTGAGGAGCTTGGAGATCAAAATGCTACTAAAATAGAGACTACATTTAAAGCATCTGCCTTTGGTAAGCAGAAGACAAATTGGAAGGAGTTATATTATAAGGAGTAGGATGACATTGAAAGAGAAAACATAGAACTTGAAGAGTTGGAAGCCCTAATTGCCAGAAGAATCCCTAAAGGATTGGTTGGAAGTAAGTATGAAGGAAAAGTTCCTTTTAAATGTTTTTCATGCAATAAGATTGGTCATTTTACTTCTAAATGTCCTGAAAGAGTTGATAGAAATCATGAAAGATTTATGAGGAATTATAAACCCAATTCGGAATATCAGATCAAATCTAAATATAGAAGGAATAAGGACAAATCATGTTATTATGCTGGTGATGATGCTTTTGGTATTACTGATGATTTTGATGATGATGAACCTGTAAGTAGATCTAATAATGGAAAGTCGGGTAAAGATTGGGTCTTTATTGCTATCAAGGATGAATCTCTGGAACCTGACGTTGATACAACTCATACTGAGGAGAAAGCTTTAACTGTTAAAATTAAAGAGAAATATGAATGGGTTATAGATAGTGGTTGATTACATCACATGACTGGTGATAAGAAGAATTTTCTCTCTCTTCAAGAATTTGATGGTGGACTAGTCAAATTTGGAGACAAAAAGGCATGTAGGATCAAGGGCAAAGGAACAATATCCTTGGATGGTAAGACTAATACTAACAATTTTTTATTTTGTTGAATGTTTGAAGAATAATCTCTTGAGTGTAGGTCAGATGGTGGATAAAGGATTTCATTTATAATTCAAAGATGAAAAATACAAGATTATCAATAGATCTGGATTGGAAATTGCATCCAGTACACAAACCAAAGGAGATATCTTTCATTTGAACTCCGTTGAGAAGGCTTGCTTGATTGCTCAGATTGATGAAAGTTGGCTTTGGCATAAGATGTGTCACGTGAATTTTGATTGCATATTGAAGATTAGTTCAACCTTGCTCAAGATTATCAAGCCTCATAATCTGGTATGTAAAGAATGTCAAATGGGTAAGCAAGTTAGAACTTCTCTTAGAAGCATTCATGATAGATCTAATGAAATTCTTGATCTTATTCATACTGACCTATGTGGACTGACTAGGACTAAAAGTTTTCAAGGTGATAGATACTTTATGTTTCTTATTGATGATTATTCTAGAATGATGTGGGTTGCATTTTTGAAAGAAAAATCAGAAGCTCTTGAGAAATTCAAAATTTTCAAAGCTATGGTTGAGACAAAAACAAGATTGAAGATAAAATGCTTAAGATCATATCAAGGCGAAGAGTTTACATCTAGTGAGTTTAACAATTTTTGTGAGAAGCATGGAATCAGAAGGCAATTGTTTACACATAGAACTCCACGGTAGAATGGAACAGTGGAAAGGAAGAACAAAACTATCTAAGATGGTGCAAGGATAATGATGATGGAAACCAAATTGCCTGATATCTATTGGAGAGAAGTTGTCAATACTACAGTATATACTTTCAATAGAGTACACATAAAAGATGATACTGG
Organism: Cryptomeria japonica; assembly: GCF_030272615.1. NCBI lineage: Eukaryota > Viridiplantae > Streptophyta > Pinopsida > Cupressales > Cupressaceae > Cryptomeria > Cryptomeria japonica. The sequence continues at coordinate 543,837,043 of NC_081408.1, forward strand.
TAAGACTCCTTATGAATTATGGTGCAGTCATACTCCTACTGTCAAGTATTTTAGAATTTTTGGAAGTAAATGCAATATTAGAAGAGATGGTGCATTAGGGAAATTTGATCTTAGATGTGATGAAGGAATATTTTTGGGTTATTCTACTAAGAGCAAGGCATATAGATGTTATAACAAAATATTGGAAAGGATAATGGAAAGCATAAATGTCAAAGTGGATGAGAAAAGCAACAGTCGGATCGGATAATATGTCTATGAACCAGAACATGAAATTGTCAAAGCAGAACCGGTTGTGCAAGAATCTGTTCAGAGCATTGATATAGTTGCTCCGGTAACATCAAAAAATTCCACAGTGACTGCTGAAGACAATAATGAATCAGAAAGTCAAGATAGTCCAAAGACTCTCGGCTATGTTAAGTTGAATCATTCAGAAGATCAAATTATTGGAGATAAGAGGAAAGGTGTGATGACAAGGAGAAGGTTTGTTAGGTCCCGGAGACAATTGAGAGGGGGGGGTGAATCAGTTGTCTAATAAATTCAAACCAAAACAACTTAACCAACCTTAATGCTTAATATCGGTAAACCAAACTTTATACCGGTAGATAGTTTATCAGTTAATTGTAGTACCGGTAAAGATTAATGCATGAAACAGAAAGACAATAACATCCACAACACATAACACCAATATTTGTACGTGGAAACCCTGTAAGGGGAAAAACCACGGTGGGAAACCTTACCCACAATCAGTTGATACTACTGCAGATAGTATGTGTATACAAATGGGGTCTGCACATGCAAAAGACCAAGTGCCTAGAGCTCACTGCTCAAAAACAAATAGGAGTCACACTGACTACAATTGGATGGTTAAATCCAATAATGATGTACTTCTTAAAATAGCATCTTCATATGCTAGATTCAGTACCAGTGTAGTTATGATTGCCTTCACAAAAACCTTGCTTCACCTTCAAATGATGTCTGTGTGTATAGCTCTGCTTAATCTCGCATATACCTTCTTATACTTTCTTATCTCAATCGCATATCGATCTTACAAATAAGATCTTACATATATACCATAACCTAAGACCAATTTTAGTAGGTCGACTCTAAAAGATATTACAATAAAATAATTACAAGTAAATCAATAACCGATGCAATATCCAATTCAACATGTTGGCTTAATGCATTTACAAAAACAACAAAATCATCTCCAAAGCGTGTCGTGCTGATCTAGAATAGATAAGCCTGTCGATGCTTATTCTGGACCTATTTGCCGGTAACAACAAATATGCAAACACAAATAATCCAATGAACAAAGCTCCAAGACAAAGTGTCCAAATGATGTCTTTGACATAACCAGATGTTTTCCATGTCATTCCAAGTGCTGGTGAACAATATATCCTGGGGGTGAATCAGATACCGATGACTGTACATAAAGTCACTTGCTTGTCGGTGAACATTGCCAATACTCTCAAAGTACCAGAGTTGATAAGTGTTAAAGGTGTTGACATCAATGAAAAAACCATATCAACATAACCAAAATACCAACAATCTCCCCCTTTGGCATTAATGGCAACACAAGATGGAAAAACCATCAAAGTGCCAAAATAGAAATGCCAAAAACCAATAAACCAATAATCTCCCAAAAGAGATCATAACCAGAAATCAAAAATTCAGATCCAAGGTAACAATCTCTCCGCCTGAGAGTAACATGTGTTTTCCTTGTGTTTTTCCATATCAATCTCTCCCCCTTTGACATCAAATGTCAAAGCTATACAAAAATCAGGGTCGAATACAAAATACCAACCAATTTAGTATGCCAACTACTCCCCCTGAGAAGTAGCTCTCCTCATCAAAGCCGGAGTAAAAGATATCTATGTTAATTCTGTCGGTTGATGAAAAAACATCAACTTTCTAAGTCTCTACCGGTGGGGGTATGACCCCAAGCTGATCTCTGAGATATTCAAAAGTTTCCTTAGGCAAAGGCTTAGTGAAAATATCTGCAATCTACTATTTAGTATTCACATAAACCAGTTTTACTTCTTTTGCTTCAACGTTCTCTTTCAGAAAATTCAATTTGATAGAAACATGTTTAGTTTTAGAATGTAGTACCGGATTCTTAGATATATCAATTGTTGCAATGTTATCACAATAGATAGTTATAGGTTCCTTGCATTTTACCTTTATGTCCTTCAACATTTGCTTAAGCCATAATACCTGTGTACAGTTAGTTGCTGCTGCAACATATTCTGATTCTGTTGTTGATAAAGATGTGCAACTTTGTTTCTTACTCAACCAAGAAATTAATCCACTTCCAAGAAAAAATGCTCCATCGATGGTGCTTTTTTTGTCATCCACATCTCCTGCCCAATTTGCATCTATGTGTGCACATAATTCAAAGTTTTCATCTCTAGGATACCATAAGCCAAGATTTGTAGTGCCTTGTAAGTACCGGAAAATACTTTTTAATGTTGATTCATGATTTTCTCTAGGATTACTTTGAACTCTTGAAACAATACATACTGCATTCATAATATCAGGTCTTGTTTGTGTCAAATACAGTAGGCCTCCTATCATAGATTTGTACCTAGTCGAATTAACAGGTGTAGATTCATCCCTTAGTGATAATTTGTCATTTGTAGTCATAGGTGTACTTACCGGTTTAGAGTTTTCCATCCCAAATTTCTTTAGTAACTCCTTCAAGTACTTGGATTGACTCAATAATATACCTTTATCAATCTGTGAAATTTGCAATCCTAAAAAGAATTTTATCTCCAATCATAGACATTTCAAATTCATGTTGCATTTCAATAGAAAAGTCTTTACATAATCCATCTTCTCCTCCAAATATTATATCATCAACAAAAACTTATATAACCAAGATGTCATCATTTCTCACTTTATAGTATAAGTTGTTGTCAGCATTACCTTTAGATAATCCAATATTCAAAAGATATTTATCCAATCTAGCATACCAAGCTCTTGGAGCTTGCTTCAACCCATACGAAGCTTTCCTTAACCTGCAAACCATATCTTTGTTATCTGTCAAAGAAAATCTATCAGGTTGCTCAATGTAAACTTCTTCTTCAAGATCTCCATTCAAAAATGCACATTTAATATCCATTTGATATACTTTGTAGTTCTTGTGTGCTGCAAAAGCCAAGAATAATCTGACTACCTCAATTCTAGCTACCGGTGCAAAGGTTTCATTATAATCAATTACTTCTTTTTGAGAATATCCCTTACACACTAGTCTTGCTTTAATTTTGATTACCTTCCCATCTTCATTAAGTTTGTTTCTGAATACCCATTTTGTTCCAATCACATTTTTGTCTTTAGGTCGGGGAACTAATGTCCATGTGTTATTCTTCTCAATTTGTTCTAGTTCCTCTTCTATAGCTTTAATCCAGTGTTTATCTTCACATGCCTCATTAATTGATGATGGTTCAATTTGAGAAATAAGACATACCTCTTCATTTGCTAGTCTTCCTCTTGTCATAACTCCTTGATACTTGTTCTCAATTATATGATTTTCAGAGTGGTTCAATCTTACATACCAGGGTGTCTTCGTTTGTTGTTGTTCTTCAGTTACAGTGGAATTTTCAGATGAGACTGGTGTAACTGGATCTTCATTCTGTACCGATGGATTCAATGTAGGTTCATTTGTCAGTATCTTTGTTGCCGGTTCAGAGTCTATATACCTTGAAGTTCCTCTAAACTGTTCATCAATCTTCGCATTTGTACTCTGAACAATTTTCTGCAATCTCTTGTTAAAACATCTATATGCTTTTTTCTTAGATGAATAACCAAGAAATATTCTTTCATCACTTCTAGGATCAAATTTGCCAATATACTCATCCCTTCTAATATAGCATTTACTTCCAAATATTCTGAAATATTTAAGAATAGGAGTAATACCAAACCATAGTTCATGAGGGGTCTTACCGATTTCACCTTTGATGTGAACTTTGTTGAATGTGTAGACCGTTGTGCTTACTGCCTCTCTCCAATATACATGTGGTAGATTTGCTTCAGATAATATACTTCTAGCTACATCCAAGATAGTTATGTTTTTCCTTTCTACAACTCCATTCTGTTGTGGTGTCTGGGGTGCTGATAATTATCTTCTGATTCCATTCACTTCATAGAATGTATTAATTCTTTAGATGTGAATTCACCTCCTTGATCTGATCTCAGACATTTGATTTTCTTACCGGTTTCATTTTCTACCATTGCTTTGAATAGTTTGAACTTCCCAAGTGCTTCTGATTTTTCTCTGAGAAAAGTAACCCAACACATTCTAGAATAGTCATCAATGATTAGCATGAAATATCTATCACCTTGTAAGCTTTTAGTTCTAGTTGGACCACAAAAATCAATGTGAATTAAGTCAAGAGCATTATTGGATTTTTCTGGAATACTTCTAAAAGATGCTCTAACTTGTTTTCCAAATTGACATTCCTTACATACCGGATTGTGAGGTTTAACAATCTTAGGTTTAAGTCTCTAACTACCTTAGTAGTACTGATTTTTACCATGCAATCAAAGTTTACATGACAGAGTCTCTTATGCCATAGCTAACTTTCATCAATGTGTGCAATCAAGCATGCCTTTTCATTGTTATTCAAATGAAAGATGTTACCTCTAGTTTGATTACCGGTTGCAATTTCCAAACCAGTTTTGTTCATAATTTTGCATTTTCCATTCTTGAATTGTAACTGAAATCCTTTCTCAACTAATTGACCAACACTCAAAAGATTATGCTTTAAACCTTCTACATAGTAAACATTGTCAGTATTATGCTTACCATCAAGAGATATAGTACCTTTTCCTTTGATCAAAAAAGCTTTATCATCTCCAAATCTTACCAGACCTCCATTGTATTCCTGAAAGTTCAAGAATTTACCTTTATCACCAGTCATATGATGTGAACATCCTGAATCAATGATCCATTCATCCTTAGCTTCAACTTTAGCTACCAGGGCGTGCTCTACCAGTTGAACAGTAGGTGTCGGTTGATCTTCTATTATAGAAACAAAGACCCATCCATTGTCTATCAGATCCTTATCATAATCATCAGTGACTCCTTCATCAGCAAGATAACAAGATTTATCTTTATTCTTCTTAAATCTGTATCTCTGATATTCAGGGTTAGGCTTGTATGTTCTTATAGCTTCTTCTCTTAATCTAGCATGTCTATCGGGGCATCTTAAAGCCATATGACCAATCTTATTACAGTTAAAACATTTAAAGAATTCTTTACCTTCATACTTACTTCCAACTGGACCTTTAGGCATTTTCCTTGCAAATAGTGCTTCAAGTTCTTCAAGTTCTTCATTTTCTCTCCTGCTTTCCTCAAGTTCTCTTGCATAAAAGGCTTTCTAATCAGATTTGTCAAAAGATGGTGTAGATGATGTTGATGCCTTAAAATCTAAATCTGTCTTTATAGTAGCAACAAGGCCAAATTCCTTAATTTCAAAAGATGAAAGTTTTCCAATCAATGTATCCCTAATTACTGATGTATTAGGCATTGTTCTCAACTCATTTATAGCAGTAACTTACATTTTATATGTCGGTGGCAATCCTCTTTAAACTTTTGAAATAATTTCATCTTCACTTAAGGTTCCTCCACAACATTTAATACCCAAAACAATTTCATTTACTCTTTCCATAAAAGCAGAAATCCTTTCATCTTCTTCCATTTTCAGATTTTCATACCTGACCCGGAAGCTTTCAAGTTTTGCAATTTTGACTATGGAATCTCTTTCATTCAATGTTTCCAAATGATCCCAAATAGCTTTAGTAGTAGACCTATTTGATAATCCCATGATTTGCTGATCTGATAATTCACTCAAAAGTGCTTCCCTTGCTTTGCAATCATTTTCTTCATCTTTTCCTAAGGTAGGTGGATTAGGCTGACTTTGAGTAGGAGTAATGTAGCCATTCTTTGTAACATCCTAGATGTCCTTTCCAATGCAATTTAGATGTGTCTCCATTCTGATCTTCCATATTCCATAGTTGGTTCCATCAAGTTTAGGATTGTCCTTCTTGAAATAGTTAGTAGACATTAGATCTCCTCAAGCTGTTAAACTTCTACAAAAAGAGGACTAAGCTCTGATACCAATTGTTAGGTCCTAGAGACAATTGAGAGGGGGGGTGAATCAGTTGTCTAATAAATTCAAACCCAAAAAACTTAACCAACCTTAATGCTTAATATCGGTAAACCAAACTTTATATCGGTAGACAGTTTATCAGTTAATTGTAGTACCGGTAAAGATTAATGCATGAAACAAAAAGACAATAACATCCACAACACATAACACCAATATTTGTACGTGGAAACCATGTAAGGGGAAAAACCACGATGGGAAACCTTACCCACAATCAGATGATACTACTGCAGATAGTATGTGTATACAAATGGGGTCTGCACATGTAGAAAGGCCAAGTGCCTAGAGCTTACTGCTCAAACACAAATAGGAGTCACACTGACTACAATTGGATGGTTAAATCCAATAATGATGTACTACTTAAAATAGCATCTTCATATGATGGATTCAGTACCGGTGTAGTTCTGATTGCCTTCACAAAAACCTTGCTTCACCTTCAAATGATGTCTGTGTGTATAGCTCTGCTAAATCTCACATATACCTTCTTACACTTCCTTATCTCAATCGCATATCGATCTTACAAATAAGATCTTACATATATACCATAACCTAAGACCAATTTTAGTAGGTCGGCTAAAAAAGATATTACAATAAAATAATTACAAGTAAATCAATAACCGATGCAATATCTGATTCAACATGTTGGCTTAATGCATTAACAAAAACAACAAAATCATCTCCAAAGTGTGTTGTGTTGATCTGGAATAGATAAGCCTACCGGTGCTTATTCTAGACCTATTTGCCGGTAACAGCAAATATGCAAACACGAATAATCCAATGAACAAATCTCCAAGACAAAGTGTCCAAACGATGTCTTCGACATAACCAGATGTTTTCCATGTCATTCCAAGTGTCGGTGAACAATATATCCTATTGGTGAACCAAATACCGATGACTATACATAAAGTCACTTGCTTGCTGGTGAACATTGCCAATACTCTCAAAGTGCCAGAGTTGATAAGTGTTAAAGGTGTTGACATCAATGACAAAACCATATCAACATAACCATAATACCAACAATGTTAGCTACTAAAGAGGTATGTTTAATTTCTCAAATTGAACTAGAATCATTTATTGAAGCAATTAAAGATGAGAATTGGATGAAAGCAATGGAAGAGGAATTAAATTAGATAGAGAAGAATAACACATGGGAATTGGTTCCTAGGCCTAGAGACAAAAATGTTATTGGAACTAAATGGGTTTTCAAGAATAAATTAAATGTAGAAGAATAGGTTGTAAGGAACAAAGCTAGATTGGTTTGCAAAGGTTACTCACAACAAGAAGGAATTGATTATGATGAAATTTATGCTCTGGTTGCAAGAATAGAAGCGATAAGACTATTTCTTGCTTATGTTGAATGAAAGAACTACAAGGTATATCAGATGAATGTCAAATGTGCATTTCTGAATGGAGACCTTGAAGAAGAAGTCTACATTGAGCAACTTGATGGATTTTCTTTATCAGAGGACAAGGACATGGTTTGCAGATTGAAGAAATATTTATATGGATTGAAACAAGCCCCTAGAGCCTGGTATGCTAGGTTGGATAAATATCTTTCAAAGCTCAGTTTTAGCAAAGGTAATGTTGATAGTAACTTATATTATAAGATTGATAATGATGATATACTGATCATTGAGGTCTTTTTTGATGACATCATTTTTTGAGGAGAAGAAATTCTGTACATGAGATTTGTTGATGACATGAAGAATGAATTTGAAATGTCTATGATTAGTGAGATGAAATTTTTCTTAGGTTTGTAGATTACTCAGACTGATAAAGGTATTTTCATTTGTCAAACTAAGTATGTGAAGGAATTGCTTATGAAATTTGGACTTGAAAATTCAAAACCAGTTGGCACCCTTATGATAACCAGTTGCAAACCTTTAAAGGAAGATAAATATCCTAAAGTGAACCCAAGTAGATACAAATCAATGATTGGTGGTTTACTATACTTAACTCAGACCAGACTAGATATAATGAATGATATCTGCATTGCTTCTCAATTTCAGTCAGATCCAAGAGAAAGTCATAGCATTGTTGTTAAAAGGATATTCAGATATTTGGCAGGAACAACAGATTATGGGTTATGGTATCCAAAGGATGATGATTTCAAATTATGTGCCTATAAAGACTCTGATTGGGCAGGAAATATTGATGATCGGAAGAGCACTACAGGTAGTGCATTCTTTCTTGGGAAGAAATTGTTCTCATGGCTTAGAAAGAAACAATCATGCACTTCATTATCTACTGCTGAAGCTGAATATGTAGCTGCTGCAACTAATTGCACTCAGATCTTATGGTTGAAACATATGTTGAAGGGTATAAGGGTAAGTTATGATTAACCTATTGTTATTCACTATGATAATACTGCTGCTATTGATATGTCAAAGAATCTGGTATTTCATTCCAAATCAAAATACATATCTATAAGGTATAATTTCTTGAAGGAAAAGGTTGAAGCAAAGGAAGTCAGATTGGTTTATGTGCCTACTAAGGAACAGATTGTAGATATTCTAACTAAACGATTTCCTAAAGAAACTTTTGAATATCTCAGATATCAGTTGGGGTTCATCACCCCTCCGGAAGAGACTTAGTGATGTAGGCATGCATCAATCCGGTGAGATTATTAGAAATATCCTCTTATTTGGGTTAATGGGATGATGCTGCTTCTCAGGGGGAGTAGTCATCTACTTGGTTTGGCAATATCAACCCTTTGTCATTGATGTCAAAGGGGGAGAGTGGTGCACGAGCACCCAAGGCAAGAATGGCCATCATGAGGCTACAATGAAGATCAAGGAGACATTTATGTTGTAAGGTCAATTATGACCATTTGATATTGTAAACATGGCTAATAATGTCATTTGGAGTCATCAAAACTCATGTAATGAGTCATTTTGTAATAAGTTGTCAAAAGTTGTCATGTGGGCAAAATGATGTCAAAATGAGTAATGTAATGGGGTTCAATGGGTAGAATGGGATTTTAATAAGCAATTTGTGTTTCATAAAGTTTCATATGACCCTATTGATGTAATGGAATGATTAATTAGAGTCATGTAGAAAGAAAGATCAAAACTTGTCAATTGACAACTAGAAGTGTCAAGTTGACAACAAATTAGGGATGTAACGCCTAAAAGGTGGTTGTATGGGTGGTTAAGAGATGGTTCTTGGTTATAATGAGAGTAAATGTATTTAAAAATTGATTTTAATTTCAAAAGCATGAGAGTGACAAAAATTGAAATGTAAGAGTGACAAATTGATAATAAAATCTCACGGTTTCCTGCAAAAGCTTGTTAAATCCATTTTTATTTGTGACTGAGGTTTCTCTTTATTTCCTCGTTATGGATTGATCACAAGCATATCAAGTTGGATTAGGGTTAATACATTAATTTGGTATTGTTATTGAAGGTTTTACACTCAAATTTGATCCATTTATATTGTCTGTCCTAAATATTGTTGTAGGTGACAGTTTTTAAGGGTTTTGAGAGTCAAAAATGTGAAATTGACTCATCCTACTTTATGTAACTTTTGTAACTTGTAGGATGAGTCTACAATGTGTACTATAATCATTTTTGTTGTTGAGAATTCAGGGAAGGTCATGAAGATGTAAGGAGAGTGTCTTATGGGTGGAGAGTCACAAGTTGACTTAGTGAGTAACCGGTGCCATGTATTAGTCCGAAGGATTTCATTTAATAAGGGTAATATTAAATGGTGGATTATGTGTATTCAGGTTGGATAGAAGGTTTTGGGTCCTTTGGTTGGGTATAGAAGTGATCAGAACTGAGAGATTGAGAAAGCCCTAGGTTTGGGCTCCTAAAAATGAGGGTTTTGTCTTTGAATAGGTAAATGGGCATGGCACCGCCTAAACCCCTGAAAATATTTTGTTTTGAAAAATTTCCTAAGACTTTTTTTGGGTGTGAAGGTCTGGAGTTGTGATCCAAAAGGTGTTATTTTGGAAAAGTGGGCTAATTTGGCCTAATCCTAGTAGGACAGGGTATTGAAACTGGGTATTGGTCCAAAACAACCATATCTGAAATTTAAGTATGTTGTGAAACTTGCAAATGGGTATCTGAAAGTGTGTTTTTTTTTCAAGTGGTTTGGGAAATTTTTTAGTTAATGTGCAAATACCGGTTTGAAGGGCTAGTAGGAATAAATCGGTTAAGTGTTGTTTTGGTGTATTGGGGATTGAACTGGTCAACTTGGGTATGTGGAATCTTGTCTTCAGGTTTCATAGGTGTCTTGAACCCCTGAGTCATGTTTGGTTAAGCCATTGAAGTTGAAAACCCCATTTGAGTGATTTAGTGAAGGTTTGTGAGTGCAAGGTGTGAAGGGTTGGGGAACCTAGTATTGGTTGGTTGAAGTGTATTTGTGCCAAGTCATTTGAATGAGATAAATAAGTTGACACAAGGATCCACATCATATTGGTATCAAAGAAAGGGATTAGGTCCATGCAGGTTGTTGTTGGTTGAGGACAAGAATAACAAAGATGAAAGTGTTAAGAAGACATTTGCAAGCAAGGGAGGAAAGGAAAAAGAGAAAGAGGTAAAGGAAACTTGATAAAGAGATAGAAGAATTGAAGCAAGAAGTGAGGAGATAGAACTTGGAATTCTAGGAGATGAACAAAAGACTTAAGGCTTTTGAAGATGCAGAAGAAGACTTCATGGATGAAGATGTTAAGGAAGAAGTAAGTTGTCCATTGGAAGGGCAAGAGAGAAAAAATCAGCAGTTAGCTTGTGAGGAAGATGATGAACCTAAGGACAAAGTGGTTCTAAGAGTTGAGAAAGAGATGGAAGATAAATATGTTGGTGATAACAGCAAGGATTCAAGTCTTGAAGGCATTGAGAATGATGAGGTAGTCATGATTGGGACTTGTGTATGTGAAAAGTGGACCTGTATCTGTAAGCACAACACTTCAATTAAGTCATTACATGCATGGTTAGACAGATATAAACATGAATAATAAAACCATAACAAATCAACCCATTGCCTTCTAGTAGATGCGAGTTTAGATTTCTCTCAGATTACTAAGCTATCCAGTGACTAGACAACACCTAAACGAAGGATTTAATCTATATGAGCATGAATTCAAGCTAGATGGATGCAAGATTTAAGCTAACATGATTTAAGCAATATGAAATATTTAAGCTAAATGATTTAAACAATATGAAATAACTAATATGCAATATCTCAATGCAAATTCTCAATGAACCTAGAGCAAAAACAACATAATAACAATATATTCTCCAGGATCGTTGAATGAGAGATGAGAGCCTGAATTTATAGAAAATTCAAAAAGAAACCAACGATTGAGATCAAATGATGATGAGCAGTCAAGATTTTCCAAGAGGAAGCACAATCCAGGTGAATTGATGTGATTGGATGTTTTTCTCAGTTTTAAAGGAAATTGAACTAAAATTAAGATAAAATCAAGGAAAAACTTATTTATTCTCTATTTCATTCAATTTTAATATGTAATTGTTTTAATTGCTTTCTTTGAGATTATTGATCAATTTTTAATTTGTTTTTCAAGATTATCTCTAATTGATTTCTTTTCTCTATTTTTAATTCTTTCTTGGTCCTTTAATTCCTTTTTTGATTTATTTCCTTTTTTGAAGATTTGATGGCAAATTGATTTATTTAATTAAATATGCTAGGATATTTAATAAAATAAATAAGATAATTGTTTTAAATGATTTACTTGGAATGATTTAATTAACTAAATAAATATTTAATTAATATTGCTTGATTAATTTGCCATGTAACATTGATGATTTTAGAATTAATTGTGTGCTCAATATTTATTTAATTACCTTTGGTTAGGACCTTGGTGATGTTGTCGAGATTAGGGGGCCCATGGTTTAGATGACCATTTTTAGGGTATTACATTTGCTCCTCTTTGAATTAATGTACGAGCAGCGCGTTGGTTCAAAGAAAATTTGATGTCTAGGAGATGCCAGTTCTGAACTTGATTGATCACGAACTAGATGAAAGCGAGGTGCTTATCTTGACTCGAAGTGATGAAGTTGAATGAAGTCTGATTAAAGTGATACCGATCCTGAACTTGATTGAACTTAGGAATGATAGAAAACAAAAGATACCAAACTTGAACTTGATTGATCAAGAAGTGGATCTTACTGATCTAGAACTTGATTGAACTAGACACAGTGAGTGAAGATAAAATCGATCTTGAACTTGATTGATCAAGATACGATGAGCGAACATAAACTATCCAACTTGATTCAATGCAATGAAACTGAACACCTGCTTAGATTTAGCGTGTAATCAAAGAAACTCTTTAAACCCTTGATTGAGTTTAAACGAATAATCAGCTTGATGAAAAGCGATGAAACTGATAAATGTTAAGAGATTGATTCAGACGAAGACAAATATCAGCTTGATTTGAAGCAATGAAACTGATATGCCCCTAAAGATTGATTTGATTCAGATGATCGAGAAATCTCAACTCGATATAAAGCGATGAAGTTGAGATGCCCCTAGCAATGAGGTCTTATTTGATTTTCTTTAGTTGAAAAAGATTTTTTTGCTCGACTTTCGATGAAGATTTGGAAATTTTCTCAACATTGAAGATGTGAGGTCATAAGGTCACGAGTATGCCCCCTCGGGACCGAAATCGAAAGATAGCGAGGGTACATAATTATAGGCAATTTTGAGCGATGATAAGTTGTTTTGAGTACAAATTGATTTAGAGGAATTTTTGAAAATTTTGTGTTGATTGATAAGAAATTGAGCACAAAGTTGATTTGTAGAAATTAAATTAAGATTCAGCATTGATTCATGAGAGATTGAGCGCAATTAGAAGAGAGAATGAGCTTTTGATGAAAAAGCACTAAGTAGTCCAAATTTTGTGAAATTGACTAGGAAAATGATCTCGAATTTTGATTTCGATCCCGAAAATGGAATCAAAATGGGTGAATTAGCTAAGGGTGGAGCTGGAGGTGGAGATGGGGGTGGAGAACCTGTGAGAGAGCAGGGGACGGATGCTGGATGGTTGATGAGGGCATGTTTAGTGGAGTTGCAGTCACAGTTGATAGTGGCTCAGACTCAACTGGCGGAGCAAGACCGACAACTTGCAGAGGTGAGGGCAGAGCGAGATCGTCAGCTAGCTGAGCTGAGAGCAGAGCATGATCATCAGGTCACAACGATGAGAGCAGAGTGAGACACCCTTCAGCAAGAGGTTTTGCATCAGAACAACAGGGCAGCCTACTATGTTGCAACATATAGTGTGGCAGTTTCAGTTGTACAGCAGGTTGTCCCTTATTCGCAGTATATGGCACGGTCTAAGGGAGTGCGAGTACCTTGTTAGGATCTTGGTCATCAGGCTCCTCCTCCTCCACCTAGCGATGAGGGAGAGGGCGCCAGCTAGATATTTCTTTTTGTAGCAGTGATATTGTTTTGTAGACACACTCATTTTTTTGTAGCCTATAGGATTCTTGCTCCGATGGGAGTTTGTACATGTCTTTGCACATCATTTTGTACTCTTAGACTTGATACGATATATATATACAAGATTTGATTTGACTTCATTATACTTGTGTTGGTTCAATTTTTTTGAGATTCTTTCTATATATTGTATTCTACATGTATGCATTTTTTATTTAGTATGAATGTATGTAATGCAAATGATCATGGATGTCTATTTTTCTTTCTTTTCATATGCAAATAAATGAATGTGAATGAGTAATGAGTAATGCAAATTTTTCATTTTTCTATGCAATAAGATGAATGCAAATAGTGAAATGTATGAATCGATATAAGATGCTCATGTATGTAGCTAACATCTCAATACACAAGTACTCGATCGGAGAAATGATGAAAAGATAGACCACTTATCTAAGAAATGATGATGCTTCCAACTCTCATTCTGAAGATAAAGAGATCATTGTTATCATACCAAAATCATTCTAAATTCACAAAATGCAGAATGAAATACAAAATGATATGCAAAATGCAACCTAAACCTAGTCACAGGATTTTGAAAAGCCAAATTTTCATCATTGAGCATTTTACAACCACAACAGGCAGATTAGAGTTCCTTTCTTTTTATGTGTAATATTAATTATCTTGTCTACAATGACCATTTTTTTGTTCATATCCTTGGACAGATTTCGCAGGGAACTGGATTGCATAATAAAGAAATTCCCTCAAAACAAACAAAGAAATGATGGGAACCTCCCTGTAGTATTCAAATAAGCGGAGTCGAGGTATGTGAGGTGATTTCACCTTGATGTGAAGGCTCTTATCATAGACACCCAACTAATTTAGATGTTTCCAAATCATTGGGATCATTCCTACAAGCAAAAAACAAGAAAATATTATGCCCCCAATCCTTGCTCCTCTTAGTCAAGATAGACTTCCTTGAGTTACTCAGAGGGATAATAATCGAAAACCAATATAAAAGACAACACACAAAGAATTTTTTTTTGCATAGCTCAAACTGTTTAGTGATTATTTTCCATTATGTTGTTTTGCTTGTTAACTCAGTGATAAAACTCTTCAGTAGTCAGGAGACAAGTAACTGACTCGGAGTGGATGACCAGGTTTCACTAACGTAAGGTTGACCTTGTTGATACTGCTTAGGACATGTAATATGCTCTTATTGATTACCTAAGACTAGGACATTGATCGGTTTCAAGCCATGAGGGTTCCAACGAACCAGAATGTCACAAAAGTGACTGAAATATGTACAAGTGAAAGCAAAGATGCAGGAAAGCGGAAATGCCAACATTGTGTTGATAGATGGAGTGCTTGAGTACAAGAGGCGCCTGTTTACCAGGTTTTCACCTGCTTGGCAAAGATTCATTTTTTAATTTTTTTTACCAAGGTGCTTGTTTACCAGGTTTTCACCAAGGCATTTTCTCTCTCTTTTTTTTTTTTTTTTTCTTTTTTGAATTTCTTCAGGTTTTTTTTCTGATTTTTATGATTTTTTCACGACTTTTTCTGATTTTTATGATTTTTTTCAAGACTTTTTCTGATTTTTATGATTTTTTTCATGACTTTTTAGCTACATAAGTTGCTGGAGCAAAGAATATTTAGGTGAAGAATTTCTTTAGATGGATGGTGTTGATCGGTTCATGGAGTTGTTCTCCTTTCGATGTTGAGAGTTGATAGGCACCAGAGCCAAAAGCTGCAGTAACGATATATGGACCCAGCCAGTTGGGTTCAAACTTCCCTTTGTTGTCTCAAAACTGTTGATTTTTAGGATTTTCTCTTAGAACTAGGTCACCAACCTGAAATTCTTGGTGTCAAACCTTTTTGTTATATCCTCTAGACATTCTCTTTTGATACACTCTGAGATGATCAAACGCCACTTGTTGACGCTCATCCAACAATTCGAGTTCTTGCAATCTAGATATTCTATAGTCTTCATCAGTAACAAGACCTTGGAAAGAAACTCTTAGAGATGGTATTTCCACTTCAATAGGTAATACTGCTTCGGACCCATACACCAAAGAAAAAGGTGTAGCCCCAGTAGGTGTTCTGATACTTGTTCTATAAGCCCACAATGCAGGATTGAGTTGCAGATGTCAATCCTACCCAGATGTGTTCACTATTTTATGCAAGATAGTCAATAGGTTTTTGTTAGATGCCTCTTCTTGTCCATTACCTTGAGGGTAATATACTGATGACCAGTGTTATTTTATTTTGAATTTCTCACAGAGTTTGTCTAGATCTTTGTTCTTGAACTATCCTCCATTGTCAATTATAATGGATGTAGGTATACCATACCTGCAGATGATATAATTAAGAATAAAGAGAGCTACTTGTTTTTCGGTTGCCTTGATGACCGGAACCGCTTCTACCCACATAGTGAAGTACTCAGTGGCAGTGATAATAAAATTGTTCTCATTAGATGATGCAGGATATATTTGGCCAATTAGATCAAACGCCCATTGTTGAAAGGGCCAGTGTGTCACGAAAGGTATGAGATCCCTTGTAGGAGCATGGATAAGGTGCCCATGTAGTTAACACTTTTAACAGGTTTTAGCAAATTTAATAGCTTCTTTCTCCATGTCTGGCTAGTAGTAGCTAGCCCTTAGTAGTTTTCGTGCTAAAGTTAGACCATTCGAATGGGATCCACAAACACCTTCATGAACCTCGGATAATGCTCGTCGAGACTCCTCAGTTTCCAGACATCTAAGAAAAGTATTATCTAAACCTTGCCTGAATAGGTCATTAGCAATGATGATGTACCGTGATGCATTTCAGATTAGGTTCCTTTTTTCATTTTGGGAAAGATTAGCAGGGACAACTTGGTCATGCAGGTAAGAGTAAATGTGGCTATAACGAGATGAGTCATGTCCAATAATAGAACAGACCATCCGGGACACAAGGGAATCATAGGCAGGATAATGTAACTCTTCCACCAGTAATTCAAAGTGAAAATTAGACTCCTATAGATGTGGTATAGATGCCAAGCTGGTCATTGCATCTGCTACTCTATTTGTTGATCTCGGAATCTGCTGAAATGATATGAAGGTAAAGTATTTCTTGAGATCATCCACCATTCTCTTATAAGGCATCAGTTTCTCATCTCTTGTTTGATATAGGTCATTGATTTGGTTGAGAATGAGTTGAGAATCTCCATAGATGTGTAATTCAACAATCTTCCACTCGATGGCCAGCTTGATCCCGTTTACCAAAGCTTCATATTCTGCAATGTTGTTTGTGCAAGGGAAGAGAACCTTGTAAGCTTTTGGGATTGAGTATTTTTGGGGAGTAATAAAAAGTATTCCGGCACCAGAACCATGTTGAGTGAAAGACCATCAAAGAATATCTTCCTTGCTTGTTGAGTAAGGTGCATGATTGATTCATCCGGAAATTCTATACGCAGAGGTTGACTGTCTTCAAGTGGAGCATCAACAAGTTGGTTTGCAATAACCTATCCTTTGATGGCTTTACATTCCACATATTCAATATCAAATTCTGTAAGAACCATGACCCATTTGGCTAGTCTTCCTATAAGTGTTGCTTTACTGAGAAGATATTTGAGTGGATCAATCTTAGCTACCAGCTTAATAGAGTGTGCCAACATATAGTGCCTTAATTTTTGTGATGCAAAGACCAATGCCAAGCATGCTTTCTCTATTATAGTGTAGTTCATTTCATTCAACACCAATATTTTGCTGATGTAATAGATAGCTCATTCCTTTTTATTGTCATCTTGTTGTGCCAGAAGTGCCCCTAGTGAAATATTTGTAGCTGATATGTATAGGATCAATGGATTACCTTGAATCAGTGGCATTAATAGGGGTGGATTAGAAAGATATTATTTGATTTGTTTTAAATGTTGTTCACAATCTTTATCACAGTTGTATTGAATGTCTTTCCTTAATACCTTTGTGAAGGGTCGAGCTTTGTCTGCTAGCTGAGATATAAAATGCCTTATTGATTGAAGACGGCCTTGTAAACTTCTCATTTGACTGATATTCTTGGGTGGAGGCATTTCCATTATAGCTTGGACCTTTTCAAGGTCAACCTCAATTCCTTTTTTTGAAATTATGTAACCAAGCAATTTTCCTGATGTTACCCCAAATGCGCACTTTTTAGGATTTAACCGGAGCTTGAATCTTTCCATTCTATCTAGTATGAGGCCTAGTTCTTAAATATGCGTAGATCTCTTCATGGTTTTTACCAGGGTGTCATCAACATAATCTTCCATGTTTTTATGCATCATATCGTGGAAGATAGTGGTTACTGCTCTTTGGTAAGTTGCTCCTACGTTCTTTAGCCCAAATGACATAACATTCTAGCAGAAGGTTCCCCATGCACACGTGAAAGTTGTCTTTTCTTGATCTTCAAGTGCTATCTTGATCTGATTGTAACCAGAGAATCCATCCATTAATGAATACATCTCATATCTAGCAGTCATATCTACTATCATGTCAATGTTGGGCAATGGAAAATCGTCTTTCGAACATGCTTTGTTGAGATCCCTGAAGTCAGTGCAAACTCTAATAGATTTGTCTACCTTTGATATAGGTATTATATTTGATATCCATTCTGTGTAGTCTATAGCTCTGATAAATCCATCTTTTAGCAATTTTTCTAGTTCAGCCTTGACTAACAGTGCCACATGAGGATGCATCTTACAGAGTTTTTGCTTGACTGGTTTAACTCCTGGCATAATAGAGATATGATGCATGATGAGATCAGGATCTAGTCCTAGCATATCTGAGTATGTCCATGCAAAGTTGATCTTCTTTTCTAAAAAAAGGTTGCTGAAATCTTTTAACTCTTCTGCTGATAGTGATTGAGCTAAATGAATGATGTGTGGTGTCTCTTGACTCCCAATGTTCACTGGCTGAATTGGCTCGATCAGTATAGAAGACCTCTCCTGGAAATGACTTGGTAGTATATCAAGTATCTCACCTTCAAGCGCCTTAGAGAGGTTTTCACCTTTAGGTGGGTCCTTTATTTTCTCTTTTTTAGATTCTGGCACAACCACAATGTGGTTTTCGCCATTAGATCTCTTATTTTTATTTTTCTTATTTTTATGACTGAAATGCTTGATGTTTTTACAGTCATTTTCGTGTTTTTCTCACTGGTGGAAGAGTTCATCGATTCCACTGCATTAAGATAGCAGGCTAGTGTGTAGTCATTGGCGAAGGTGGGTATATTCAAGGGTTGGTTATAAAGAGTACAATCAATCAGTTCAGGATGTATTAAGGATAAGGTTTGAATAGATTCAAGGGAGTTCACGGTACTATCATCGTGGCTTCGGACCGACTGGTCCAGTTCTAGAAGACTACCTTGCGTATGTGTCTCGAGACCAGGAAGAGTCACGACATGATTATCAAAATTCATGTTAGTATTTAGTGGACCTAATCCAACCGACCTAATTCTAGCGTTGTCACCTACTTTAGACTGGACTACATATAGTGGTGTGACAGTAACAGGGTCAACGGACAACATCTCAACATTCATGACAGAGTAGTCACAATGTGTTGTTGAATAATTGTTGTTAAAAATAGAGCTCATGTTTGAGTTATCAGAGTCATAAGATGAATTTTTTGACTCGTCTTCAAGTGGCTTAGTAAAAGTATATATAGTATCAATACCCACATCTTTGATGCTGCAAGTTCCTTCATGATTTGGTTCATTGAGTACTTATATTTGACACACTTGCGGATATAACCTTGACGGTTCTGTTAATCTCTGTCGTTTGTTCCATTCAGCTTCCTCTGGACTAATGACTGGTTTTGTTTCTGTAGCTTCTAATTCTTCTTTCGTAGTTCTGTACCTGATTTGTCCTATCTCGTTAGAGGGAGAGTTAGTAGGTGAAGAAATTGCTTGTGTCCTTTCTTCCTCCAACTGTCGTTCATAGTCTTCTTGTCTTTTTATTCTGGTTTCTTCCATTTCCTTTTGCATTTTTAGGCGTATCAGCTCTTGTGCATCATCTGTGATATCACTAGATTCTTCAGGGGTTTCTATAGTAGATGTATCTGAGAGGTGATCGAGACCCCATTCATACTCATTTGAATCAGTTTCTGAATCATCTACTTGTTGTCTACCAGTATATGTGACCAGAATGTTCAACGGCGCAAATAATTCTCTGATTCTGTATACTTCGTCCATCATATCCTCTGGGACTTCTACTTCCTGTGGTATTATAACTGATATAATTGGAACTTGATTACCCTCTCTTTCCTCTCTCTGGGTGGGCATTTATTTTTGTTCATTGTCACACTTTTCCTGAGTTTGTTGAGTATTAATTTCTTGTGTTGTTAAAGGTAGTACCTTCTTCTTCCACTTAAGTTGATGGTGGGGCGTGTGCTTCTGATCTGATGAATTTCTTGGATCATATCCCAGTCTAGCTTTATCATTGGCAGACTTAGTTTGTAACTGAATAGGTTCAATAATACCTTCTTGACATTTTCCTAGAGGACCGGTACCTAAATATCCCATGCGTTGAAGCATCTTATAACCTGGACCATATTGTGTCTGGGAAATCTCATAATGTTGTATTTCTTAATTTGCACTATCTTCTTTGAAAAGAAATTTGAGAACATCATCCTCTTCTATTTCACCTGCAAGAGAAGTAGAGAACTGTATAAAGAGACCATCATACATGACTTTTAAAGTTGAAGTTTGTGGCTTCATAACCTCTGATGGTTTTCCCGACTGTCTTGGTGATGAAGGAAGAGACATTAGTGAGAGTACAGGCTCGATTTTATAGCCATCCATGCTAGTGTTTGTGATTTTCAATTTCTTTTCTAAATATTTCAACAAAGATTCTGAACTTTTAGTTGTAGAGGCTTCTCTATTATGAGGAACAAAAGCATCAGCACTTTGCGTTAATGCATTGCAGGTATAGCTTGTATCGGCAAGAATACTAACTTCAACTCTATTATAAGGAAATTTCAGCCATTGATGATATGCAGATGGTACTGCTTTCATTTCATGAATCCATGGCCTGCCCAGTAAGATGTTGTATGAAAGATGAAGATCCAGGACTTGAAAAATGACATCTCTTTCTACGGGTCCTACCCTGATTGGTAATCACACCAAACCCTTAGAGGTTCTTTCTTCTTCATCATAAGCCTTGATTGTTATTTTCTTTGTTGGATAAATAACATTTTCAGAAAATCCCAACTGTGTCAGTAGATTGTAGGTACAAATATTCAACCCAGCGCCTCCATCTATCAAAACACATTTAACTCGGTGTTTATGGATCATGGCTTCAATGTGTAATGGCTGGTTATGTGGGTGACTTAGTGAGTTATCATCTTCTTCAGAGAAAGTGAGGTAATGAGGTGAGGTCAGGTGACCCACCATAGATTGAAACTGATCTACGTCTAATTCTTTAGGGACACTGGTGGTAAGTAGAGCCTTGTCCAGGACCTCTCTATGAGCAGAAGAGATCTTAAGCAGTTCCAAAATGGAGATTTGAGCATTGGTTCTCTTTAATTGTTCAACAATACTATAACCAGGAGAAGATGATAAAGCCAACTATTTTGATTTGGCCATGATTGTATCTGTTTGTCTATTTGGTAGATTTGATGTTGTTTAATCGAAAGTTGAGGAACTAGCTCCTGGGAGAGTAATCTTCCTTTGGGCACGAGTCACGACATTAGCAATTTGTGCTTGACTTTGGTGATCCTGAACTATGATCACATTGCAATATTCAGGTTGAGAAGATTCAATCATGTTGATCACATTATCATTGCTAGTGTAGGTATAATTGACTCTAGCTCCTCCCTTGGATTTTGAGGAATCTCCTTATTCATAAGTCGGTAAGGGATCTTTAAAGGCCTTATGATCAGCATTAGCTACATGATTTCCAACAATGATCTTGCATGTGTCAATAAGATCTTAGATTTCATGTCAAAGTTTCATGATGTTGTTTATGTTATGTCCCTTGTTCCGATGGTAGTCATAGTATTCATTTTCTCTCCACCATTTGGGTCTAATTTCTCGATCATATGGTCTAGAATTGTCTAGCAATGTTATCAGATTATTCGCCAATAAGGTTTTAAAAGTGGATTCATATGATTCATCTAAAGGAGTAAAATCACGCTTAGGTTTTGAGAGCCAAGGATTTTATTAAACCATTCTCTTGTTTTCTTTGGAGGATTTTTTGCCGCAGTTTCAGCTGCCTTGAGTGCTTGCGTGCCACTGACAAAGTTAAATATTGTGGCTTTTGTTTTTTCTTGGACAGTATCTACCACTCCATCACTAACAACGTTTCTATTGTTATCTTTGTCATATTTCCAGTACTTGCTCTTTTCTTTAGAACTAGAACCTTGCGATGTTTCTTTCCAAAGCGATATTTCTCCCTTTTTTATAAGCACATCTTCCATTCTGAGGGCGTTACCTACCATTTTGTTGAATGAAGGGTGTACTTGCATCTGGACACTGTACTTCAATTCAAGGATTAAATTATTGACAAAGATATCCATTTTCTCAAGGTCTGGGATAGTCCGTGAATACCTAGAGAACAACTTTCTCCATTGTTGGAGAAAAGTGAGAAAGGGTTCTCTTGTCTTTTGTCTGGTATTGCAAAGTTCTATCATGGTGACCGGGTGATGAATGTTGTAGGAGTATTGCTGTAGGAATAGTTGGATTAATTCTTTGAAATTTTTTATTCCCATGGGTAGACTTGAGAACCATTCCATACTTGCCCTCCTAAACTTCTCGGGAAAAGGCGCATGAGATACATTTGGTTATGCATGAACTCCATACATAAAGCAAAAAATTCTCTGATATGATCTTGGGGGTCTGTATTCCCATCATATTTGTCAAACTTAGGCATTTCTACTCTTGAGGGAAATTGAGGCATGTAAAGGTTTTTGTCAAATGGGAATGGGCATATTGTGTCCAGAGAATATTGTTTTGGTGTTTTATCTTTTTTTTTTAGTTTTGTGACCTCTGTTTCTAATGTTTGCATTTGTTTGCTTATCTTTCCCCATGGTGTCTCTTCCTCTTTAGTGACGAGGGCCTCCACATTATAACCAGTAGGGAGCTTGGCACCTTGCTTTGCTAATTCTAGGAAATAGTCTTCTTTTTCCCTAGCCATGATGACCTTCATCATTTTTTTGGAATTCTTTATCATTCTGACATTTATGTATTTCGGCCTAGGGAGGTTCAGGAAGCTCAAATTCAGTTGATGAGGAATCACTGTCAGTGACATGATTGCTGAAGTTGTCGTGAGTGTCTTGTTTACTAGCTTCTCTTTCTTGTCTTTCCCCAGACATGGTGGGAGATAGGGGCTGACCAAAGGTTGGTAGATCGTAAACTGGTATTTGTGATGAGGACGGTTTATTGTGAAAGGGGTTTTCTACAAAGAATGGATTGTCGTTTGACGAAAAGGGTGTTTCTTTTTCTTTGTCTGATTTGCTGCGAGAGTTTCTGGTTTGAACAGGCATTTGTAATCGACAGGACCGAGAGCTAAATGTGTTGCAGAAGTCAAGATCAAATCATAGCTAGTAGTTCGTTTAACATAGTGATTGAGAGAAGTTACTAAGATCTGGTCTGGTTTCAGGAATGATCTATCTTGTGTAAGACGTTATCTAAGTTAACTTAGGTTTGATAAGATGTTGTTTGAACTAGCTAAGAGATGATTGACAAAATCATGCAACGCAACGATAGAGGTACACTATCAAGGTGGTTTATGCTTAGGAGGATGATAACCAGTTTTAGGCTCGCTATAGACTGTTTTAGACAGGTTTGACTGTTCTGGACTGGTAAAATCAGAGACTCGTACGATAGTATAACCGCTTTGGGATAATAACAGTTATGTTTTGTATGAGTTTCTGCCTAGTATCGTACGACAAATGGGCATGTCGCGAATGACAAAGGATTCAGTGCAGTTTTGTCTCGTACGACACAGGATTTAACTTTAAACGACAGACTGTTGGA
Organism: Cryptomeria japonica; assembly: GCF_030272615.1. Taxonomy (NCBI): domain Eukaryota; kingdom Viridiplantae; phylum Streptophyta; class Pinopsida; order Cupressales; family Cupressaceae; genus Cryptomeria; species Cryptomeria japonica. Next base: position 543,860,586 of record NC_081408.1, read on the forward strand.
TCTCGTACGACAAAGGATTGATCTCGGATGACAAATTAGAAGACTCGTACGACACAGGATATGGTGCAGGATGACAAATGATCAGACTCGTACGACTGTTAACAGGGCAGAGACAAAAATTCTGAGTTTTTCAATAGCCGAGTATGACCAATTTTGAGGTGGACTGATTTTTTACCAAGATAAACTAGTTTTGACACAGATAGAGTTTTATCACTGAGTTGTTGATTTGTTTTCTCCAGTTTCAGTATTTCAGTTTTAGTTTGAAGGATGAAAACACAGAAAACAAGCAGTATGAATAGTAACTCCAATCACAGCATGCAAACCCTATGGAAGTTGGCTTAGAGAAGAAAACATTTGCTTGCTGACTTAGGTACACACCCAATAGCTAATCAGAATACGGTCGTTGAGTCTCACCCAATGAATTCTCAACATCGTATTAGCCGACTCCAAATGCTAATGGGGACACGATATGGCAAGTGTCTTGGGAGAGTTACTATCTCTCTTGCACAAAGATTATCAACCTTTCGAAGGTGAATCAGGTAGCTTCTAATTTTAATTAGATCTAGTAAGGGTTTCGTTTGGCGTGTCGAGGTATAAACTCAATTAAGAGGTCTCCCAGCCTTGAAAACCAAGGTTCAATATACTCGAAGGTATTGAGGAAAGCTATTCCCAAGCACTGTCGTTGACTTGATTTTCATCAAATCATGTTTATTTTATAGTGGGCTGGAGTACTTGGCATTTAGCCATTCCCACTTAGGTCATTCCCTTCACACCGGTCATAACGACTTTAAGAGTTTTTCAACCCCTCAGGAGGGTAGGCCTACTAAACATGTACAAATCTCAAACAAAGAAAATGCCTCAAGGGTCTAGATTTTTGATTGTCTAAAAAAAGACAAGAGCATTCTCTCCTACCTCTCAGAATTTTCTAAAAACACAAAAGACAGATTTGTTCATTACCAGATAGCAAGTTAGGTGCCTAAAAAATTAAAGAATACACAATGTTTGATTGATTCTCTTTAGACAACCTACAAAAACAACATTTCAGTAGTCATGTTGTTTTTATTCTTTGACAGGCGTATGTTTGATTGATAAATCCTTTGACAAGTGTCCTACAAGAAACTGGTTAGGCTATGAAAATACCAAGCAGATAGAAGACAATTCAGGGTTAGCATTAGCATAATCAAAATTTAATTCAAGAAAAACCCTGAAAAGTGAAACTTGCTTTAATCCAACAGAAAACAAAATCGTACGACAATTTTCATAAAATGAAACGACAAAAGGATTTTGTCATACGAGTTAGAACTAAGCATAGGACGATAGAAGACAAAATCAAATATTCAGAACAAAATGTCGTACGACAAATAACAGGCTTCAATATAATGTCGTAAGACAAATAACAGGCTTCAATATAATGTCGTATGATGCAGTGAAACTACTCGTACGATATTTCGCAGAGATTGTATAGACGAAACCTGCAGGCTAAAAAAAAATGATTTTGAGGCCGAAAAAGTAGTCTTCTACCCCACGGTGGGCGCCAAAAATGTGTCTGTGAAAAGTGGACCTGTATCTGTAAGCACAACACTTCAATTAAGTCATTACATGCATGGTTAGACAGACATAAACATGAATAATAAAACCATAACAAATCAACCCATTACCTTGTAGTAGATGTGAGTTTAGATTGCTCTCAGATTGCTAAACTATCCAGTGACTAGACAACACCTAAACGAAGGATTTAATCTATATGAGCATGAATTCAAGCTAGATGGATGCAAGATTTAAGCTAACATGATTTAAGCAATATGAAATATTTAAGCTAAATGATTTAAACAATATGAAATAACTAATATGCAATATCTCAATGCAAATTCTCAATGAACCTAGAGCAAAAACAATATAATAACAATATATTCTCCAGGATCTTTGAATGAGAGATGAGAGCCTGAATTTATAGAAAATTCAGAAAGAAACCAATGACTGAGATCAAATGATGATGAGCGGTCAAGATTTTCCAAGAGGAAGAACAATCCAGGTGATGTGATTGGATGTTTTTCTCAGTTTTAAAGGAAATTGAACTAAAATTAAGATAAAATCAAGAAAAAACTGATTTATTCTCTATTTCATTCAATTTTAATATTTAATTATTTTAATTTCTTTCTTTGAGATTATTTATCAATTTTTAATTTGTTTTTCAAGATGCTCCAATTGATTTCTTTTCTCTATTTTTAATTCTTTCTTGGTCAATTAATTCCTTTTTTGATTTATTTCCTTTTTTGAAGATTTGATGGCAAATTGATTTATTTAATTAAATGTGCTAGGATATTTAATAAAATAAAAAAGATAATTGTTTAAAATGATTTACTTGGAATGATTTAATTAATTAAATAAATATTTAATTAATATTGGTTGATTAATTTGCCATGTGACATTGATGATTTTAGAATTAATTGTGTGCTCAAGATTTATTTAATTGCCTTTGGTTAGGACCTTGGTGATGTTGTCGAGATTAGGGGGCCCATGGTTTGGATGACCATTTTTAGGGTATTACAGGACTCTGTTATGTCCATTGAGAGTGGAAAAGAGTACAAAGCAACAAAGTACTCCTATGACAGCAAGTTGTGAGGCTAATGTTGTAGCCATGAAGATAGATGATGAGTTGGTATGCCAAGAGGAATGGCATGAGAAGGATGAGATGGTCTCAAGGAAAAAGACTAAGGATGAAGAAATGATGGTGGTAGGCAATGAGAAGGCCAAAGAGTTAGTGTATTCCCCAAGCATGGAGATTGAGTATGTTGATATTACCAAGACAAATAAATATCTTTGGGTGATGAAATTGATTGGGTTGCAGGTGTATGCAACAGTATTAGTGATATTGGGCATGATGAAGTTGTTGATGGATGGAAAAGGAGAGCAAGTGGTACTACTTTTGCCAAGTGGAGGCAAACCAAAAGTGAAGATACAAGAGAGATGGTAGATCCAAAAGGATAAAAGACAAGCAAGGAGAAGATTTCAGAATGAGGACAAGTAAAAGCCCAAAGTCAAGATGAAATCTATGTTTTGTTTTCTAATGTTTTTCTTTTAGGCGTTTCCGAGGGGACTTGGAAATTTTGAACCCCTGGGAGTATGGTGCAAGAGCACCCAAGGCAAGAATGGCCATCATGAGGCCACAATGAAAATCAAGGAGACATTTATGTTGTAAGGTAAATTATGATCATTTCATATTGTAAACATGGCTAAGAATTCCATTTGGAGTCATAAAAACTCATGTAATGAGTCATTTTGTAATAAGTTGTCAAAAGTTGCCATGTGGGCAAAATGATGTCAAACTGAGTAATGTAATGGGGTGCAGTGGGTAGAATAGGAGTTTAATAAAAAATTTGTGTTTCATAAGGTCTCATATAATCCTATTGATGTAATGGAATGATTAATTAGAGTCATGTAGCAAGAAAGATCAAAACTTGTCAATTGACAACTAAAAGTGTCAAGTTGACAACAAATTAGGGATGTAACACCTAAAAGGTGGTTGTATGCATGGTTAAGAGTTGGTTCTCAGTTATCATGAGAGTAAATTTATTTAAATATTCATTTCAATGCCAAAAGCATGAGAGACACACATATTGAAATGTAAGAGTGACAAATTGATAATAAAATCTCACGGTTTCCCGCAAAAGCTTGTTAAATCTTTTTTTATTTGTGACTAGGGTTTCTCTTTCTTTCTTAGTTATGGATTGATCACAGGCATATCAAGATGGAGTAGGGTTAATACATTCATTTGGTGATGTTATTGAAGTTTTCACACTCAAATTTGATCCATTTATACTAATTGTCCTAAATATTGTTGTAGCTGACAATTTTGAAGGGTTTTGAGAGTAAAAAATGAGAAATTGACTCATCCTACTTTATGTAACTTCTATAACTTGTAGGATGAGTCTACAATGTGTACTATAAGTGTTTTTTTTTGACAATGTAGGGAAGATCATATAGATGTAAGGAGAATTCCTTGTGGGTGGAGAGTCACAAGTTGACTTAGTGAGTAACCGATGCCATGTATTAGTTCGAAGGATTTCATTTAATAAGGGTAATATTTTATGGTGGATTATGTGTATGTAGTTTGGATAGAAGGTTTTGGATCCTTTGGTTGGGTCTATAAGTGACCGGAAATGAGAGATTGGGAAAGCCCTAGGTTTGGGTTCCTAAAAATGAGGGTTTTGTCTTTGAATAGGTAAATGGGCATGGCACCACCTAAAACCCTAAAAATATTTTGGTTTGAAACATTTCCTAAGATTTTTTTTGGGTGTGAAGGTCCGGAGTTGTGATCCAAAGGGTTTTCTTTTGGAAAAGTGGGCTAATTTGGCCTAATCCTAGGAGGACATGGTATTGAAACTGGGTATTGGTCCAAAACAACCATATCTGAAATTTAAGTATGTTGTGAAACTTGCAAATAGGTATATGAAAGTGTGTTTTGTTTTCCAAGTGCTTTGGGAAAGTTTTGAGTTAATGTGCAAATATCGGTTTGAAGGGCTAGTAGGAATAAACCGGTTAACTGATGTTTTGGTGTATTAGGGATTGAACCGATCAACTTGGGCATGTGGAATCTTGTGTCAGGGTGTCATAGGTGTGTTGAACCCTAGAGTCATGTTTGGTTAAGCCATTGAAGTTGAAAACCCCATTTGAGTGATTTGGTGAAGGTTTGTGAGTGCAAGGTGTGAAGGGTTGGGGAACATAGTATTGGTTGGCTGAAGTGTATTTGTGCCAAGTCATTTGAATGAGATAAATAAGTTGACACAAGGCTCCGCATCAGAGAGGTGTTCATGTGAAAAACGAGAAATCTTAGGGGGAGTTTCAGATCAGTTTTGGGAGATTGTTGGCATTCCTTGGCACTTGGATGTTTTCATATTCAGTGTTGCCATAAATTCCAAAGGGGGAGATTGTTGGCTATAGGTAGGAATTGATTATGTGGTGTCATTGATGCCAACAATGTGTTCAGGTTGGACATGATTCTGTCTTGATTGGTTGTTGCTCCGGTTTGTCATGGTTTTGGCTGAGGTTTTTTAGAGATTATGATCCGATATGATCAGATTGTTGGATTCAATTTTAGATGGTTATTCAGGATGATTATATGCTTGTCATATTCAGATTGGTTCTCTGGAATCTATTGTTTATGTTCTGGTTTGCTAATTGATATTCTTGGTACTGGTTGGTGATATTTGATGAAATGGTTAAGTGGTTTTGATCCGGTTTCTATAAATGGTTCGTAATGTGTTGAAGGTGTTTTTGATCGTGTCCTAATTGTTTGGTGGCTTCGCATTGGCTAGCATAATGATTTGGTGATCCTATTTGGATCCGGTTGGTTATTCTGTGTTATTAACACTGAGGGTTTCTATCAGTTGGTGAAATGTGTTGCATTTGGTCTTGGCAAAATTTTCGGTGGAAATAATTGTTTGGGAATTTGAATTAGGTCCATGCTATGTAATGTAAATCATAATATTGGTTTGGTGGTATTGTGTGATGGAATTTTTGTAATTATGAGTTATTGGTTTAGGGTTTAGCTGAGCTTGTTATCAAGGTTGATGGTTTGTATATATAAGTGATATATTCATGTAATTTGTATGGTCAGTGTGGTTATGCTTGCATTATCATAGAGTGGTTTATGTGCAAACAAGGTTATATCATTCAACAAAGGTTTCAAGAGAGTTTGGTATTGCAGGGCAAACATCTATGCTTAACTGGAACTGTATCAAGCATTATGAGATGCTATTTCCACAGTTCATTTCCTTTGGATTGTAGTTTGATGTTTATGTAAGTCAGTGAGACTTCCCTTTTGTGATGAGAAGTGAGCTCTAGGCAATTGGCCTGATTGCAAGTACAATCGTCATTATAATATTTCACATACTACTGTAGAAGTATTATCTGATTATGGGTAGGGTTTCCCACTGTGGTTTTTCCCTTTACCGGGTTTTCCACGTCAAAAATATTGGTGTTGTGTGTTCTATATTTTCATGCTTTATCTTTCACTGTGTTGTTTTCATTGTGCTCTGGTAGAAGGTTTATAATTTGCAATAATTGTTTAACTTGTGGAAAATTTATTCACCCCCTCTCTCAGTTTTCCTCCAATTCATTCTAAAAATTGGAATCAGAACTTGTTAACACTAATCAATATTATGGTTAAATACAAATCTAAGCTACATTTGCATTAGATTCTATGGGCTTCTCCATGGATTTTTACACCAAATATGAAGGGATATTTAGTGTAGATAATGTTTGTAAATCCAAGAAGAACATTCCCTCATATTTCCATGGGGCATTCAAGAAATTTTTCCACATGATTTAGCTAAAATAATGCCCAAGCAATATAAAATATGGGAGCATAGGAAAGACAAGTACTCACACAATAGAACCTAGGGTCCATAGTTTTTAGTTCTAAGCATTGTATCCTTTTATTGTGATAATTGAGATTTATCCAAATTTATTTTATCATAATGTAATATTTGAAGAGTAAATGAAAAAATATAGAATAAAAAATGATTGAGTTTCTCCATGTGTGTAACATATATTTCTAAACATGTGTTGATTAGTTGCCTAGCCAAATGGCTATAAAATCATCGCATTAATTTTTTTATGTTGCTACGTATGCTCATGAATTATTCAAGCGGATCCAATTAATATTATACGAAGATCTATTTTTTTAAATGTATATGTAGATCCCAGAGTACTTGTACATTTTAACAAGCATAACCTTTAGTGATATCTTAATTAAGGTATCATATTTTGTTATAATTATTAGAGATTGGTATTACCTTAAACACTCTAATTCTCAACTAGATAAAGGCATTAGCCTACTACTACTTTCATTTCCCTTTCATCTTAATACTCAAAATAACTTATATTTTCTCATTTTAGTCTAATTTAGTGTGTTCTTACTACCATATTTGAATGTATATAATACTTCAAAAGGCAACATGGTGAAAAAATATGTAATTTTTACAAGTTTGTTGTAGCTATTAATCATCCTCCATATGATAATATAACTATTGAAATTACATTTATAGGCATATATTGTGAGGACATGTATCCTATTTCGACCTTAATTCACCTTCAAAAATGTCAAAAACTCCAATTATGTTATGTTGTCATCGGTGTTAACCTATCTGGTGTTGTCATTGATGTCACTATGTGTTGTTAATGGTCCAAAAGTGAACGTTCTAATGTTGTTGTGTGGCTTGGTGGTGATGTTGAGGTGTTTCCAAAAAGTTGTAGTGGAAGTTTCAATATGCAAGAAATGGCATTTATATGTAGGAAATAGTATTTATTGTCTAAGTGGAAGAATGCTTTGCATTCCTCCAATTTGTGAAGATTATGGATTGCGGTTCTAGGTCCTTTGTTGCTCAGATGGTAGAGTTGGTTGTTGTTGTTTCTGATAGTGAGGTTGTCTATTAGAACTGATCTGAAGAATGCTTGGCGGTTCTTTGATTAAAAAGGATTCAAGTGTTGTAGATTGGAGGACATGTTCATTTGGTTTGCACAATGTTCAAGTTCAATTTTCTAGTGCTAGTTTGATTAAAAAGTGAAGTTATCTTGTTCTGTGTCCTATGTTGTCAGTTGTTCTGGCTTCTAGTTGATTGAGGTGGAGTATGTTATTTCGACTATACTCTTTTGGTCCAGATATGAATCGAAGGTTGAGTTTGGATGTTGATATGGGTCTCACCATGGTGTGTGTAGATCTGCATTATGTATTTTGTATTGGATGATGTTTTTTAGGTCGACTAGTTAATGTGCTTTATTGTTTATATATACATTTCATTTGATGTCAACCTTGGAGGATGTATTAGTGTGTGTAGTTCATTGGAATCACTTTAGAAGGATGTGTTGTGATGTGTTCGAGTCCCCTCTATCTCCTAGAGTGGACCACATTGTGTCTAATTAGTTCGGGTGGCCTAATTTATGTAATTTAATATATTTTGTTTGTCGTTGACCTAGTTGAGGGCTTTAATGAATGATCTTGTATATATAGGTGTGTAGTTGTATGAGTTGAGTTATGGAATGTGCATGAATTTATGTAAAGTGGATGTGAATGATATGCAAGCAACTTTGGTATGAAAGTCAGTTTTGTGAACAGCTTTGATGATAATATCATCAGTGTGACAATGTTTTGAGATAGTGTTTGATGTCAAATGTCTTTGCCATGATATTTCTCATTTGGCACAATGGTTCAAGGAAAATTTCATAATTAGGAGATCTTGTTCATTTCAATTCATCTATTCCATGTACTTGTTGAAAGAAAGTGTGTTTCTTTTGGCAACTTGCACAGTCCTTTGTATATTACCCTGAGATAGTGAGTCTCAATAATGCAAGTCATTTGTATCATGACCTAATTTTGTGCACCATAGTCTTTCAAGTCCAATAAGATGCAATGAGCTCCTTGGCCTTAACCCTAAAACATTGTAATCAGTTATTCATATTGTGAGTGTGATTCTCACCATGTTTTTTCTTGATTAGGGTTTTCAAAGTAAATTTAGTGTCCATGTGTTTATTGTGCCTTGTGCTTTCATGTTTCATAATTGTAGTAGTAAGTTAATTGTGGTTTGAATTTTAAAAGATAAGAAGAAAAGTATTTTGAGGCTCAAACTAATTCACCACCCCCCTCTCATTCTTGTGGTGTGTTCAACAAATAAAACCTAGATAATTTAAGCATGTTATTTGAATGGGTTAATTATTCTCAATCAACACTTCAAATTAAGATTATATTCCCAATTTGGATGGGGATACCATTGTATGTGATGACCAATTTGGTGGGTCTTCTCTAGAGTGAGATAGTGATATGATTGTTAAGGATGCAAGGGAGTTGAAATGCAACAACTTTATCTTTCATTTTATGTCCTTTCTTCCTTTGATGATCCTAATGATGAGTAGATACATACTCTCCATGTAACAAATGATAAATGTGAAGATATTGGTGTTTGTTTTAATTCCTTCTATCCATGAGGATATTGACATGGAAATTATTTTTATCCTGATTTATAGAAAGTCTTTTGTTGATGTGAAATGTGTCAAGGACATATTTTTAAGCTCAATAGTCGAGCTTGCTAACATTGAATTCATGTACCTTCACATGGATCAAGTAATTGGTATATAAGGTGATAAGAAGAATAGATTATTTATTATTTTCTTATAGGTAAAAACCCTGTAGGAAATTATGTTAAAGGAAAAAAATAGTGACGAAATTTGAAGGTTGTGATACTTTAAATTAAGTACTAATTTTTTTTGAATCATATGTTGAAGTTGAAGGATTGGATTTGAATCAAATTTTAAATTTAATCATGGAAGAGTACATCAACATTTATGGACATTTGAGTTTTATGCTTTGGATGAATCAATAATTTACATTATCTTGCATATCTTGATATTGCACATGGACTTGACACATTTCAATTTGATGTTCATGAGGATATTTTTCTTTGTGTTCACATGTATTTAGGTTTGGATATACATCATGCTACCAACAAGCGTGAAGATAATTTTTGTCCTTGGTTGATCATGAGGATAACTCGTTTTTATGCTTCTCATGTTCATATGAGTTTCCTTTCCACCTCTAGCATGATTATCATGATATTGATAGTTTGCATGGGCATACATACATGAAATAGTATTTGTTATAGCTTGGAGATAGGTAAAGTAAAGGTTTGATGAAAATTAGCTCCTTTTGTAGTGTAACACCCAGCCAGTAAACCCCAAAAGGATTAAACTAAAACACTTGAAAAGAGTGTACATAATTTTTTTTTTAAACTTTAATAAACTAAATGACGCAATAAGTTAATATTACATTTAAATTGCACAACAGAAGACTTAACTCATAAAGGGTTTCCCAGCATAGTTTACATGATTTAAACTAAACATTGCTTAACATTAATTAATCCAATTAAGATGATTTAATCATAAAGACACAATTACACTAATCAATGATTATTTCATTCAATAGTATGAAATATCATTAACATGTTTAAGTTCCATTCATGATGATTCTTTCCATTATATTTCATCACAAATACTAATAAAAGATATACATTTAACCATTTAATTTTCATCAATACATTTCTTTTGCATCACATGATTGAAATAATATTGCATTGCACTAAATCACTAAGTCTCATATGAATACATAATGTTTACTTTAAAATTACATCTTGCCATGAAGGCATACATAACAAAATGATACAACTGACCATATAAGGTCCAAGATATACAAAGAACGATCCAAGATGAGAAATAAGATCCAATTGAAAAATACAAAACGCTCGAATCCAAAGAGCAACTATAACACTTGTGAAGCCACTCCCGCAAGAAGGAACAAACACACCCGATGGAAAGTGGCACTACCACCTAACTATGTGGCTCAAAAAGAACCACCCCATCGTGCTAGGAGATAGAAATAAGACCCACTAGAAACCTACAAGGTATGCACACATGGTCTAAATATAACATCGGGAATCTCACATAAAGTACAAACTCACAACATGACTCCACAACAAAACTTAGATGATACCAACAAGGCTACACACTAGTGACTATAAGGGAAGAGTGTCATCACATAGCTTGGAATGGTTATCCTAGAAGGCCTCCATAAGTCTCGACCCCCATCTTGGGTTATCCTGGTAATCTCTCCTAAACCCCCGGCCCCATCCAAGTCTCATGCGGACCCAAACAATCCTTTCATGAGGACAAGGTTGTTGGTTTTCTATTCCAGGCCTTCCCACTGCATTTTGAGTCTGTACTAGCACTCAACCATGAGCAAGGTACAATTATCTTAGATTAATGTTTTAGCTACCCAAACACTTAATATATTATTAGGTTATCACTTACTTATACAACTTTCGAGGGGTTATCCTGCTAACCTCTTTGAGCGCGGCCCCCATCGGAAAGTCACTCTTCCTTATGACACTAAACAAAAATTCCCCAAAAGAACTCCAAAGCTAAAGATTACCAAAACCAATATACCAAAAAGGAGTTCAAAACAACTGAGAAACACTTGGTCATACAAGCCCTTGCATATAGGTTAAATCAACTGGCAAAACACAGTCTCCTCACGAGACATGACCAAAGGAAAACACAACACAAAAGAGTCTAATTTTATTTAACACTAAAGACTTGTAATATAACTTATATGCGAAGACAATCAAAATGAAACAAACACCTTCGCTAATCTAGAATAAACAATTCATTTTTCTCTCCTAAATCACTTTTGACCAAGTTTTTTAATTTTCGAAGTTTCAAAACAAACCATTCATTAATAATTATTTCACTAATTCAGTTACAAATATACAATTGCTTTATCCATTTCAAATTTAAACAAAACATCTTAATCACAATTGGGTCATAAACCCAAACATATATATACTAGCAATTGCACGCTATGTGCACACAACAGGAAGCCGATAGATAGAGGTTTGCTAAATTGGTTAAAGGACAGATCATATGAAGACAACATTTGTAAATTGTACCATTAGCATGTGAGGTGAAGGAAAGTAGCATAAAAGAATAATCGTGTTCAAAACATAGAAAAAAACCAACAATGTTGAAGCTGAACCTAATAAGTCTTTTCCCAAAAAGAGATAAGTTAATAATGTTATCTAACCGTAAAGATAAAAAATAAAAAATAATAAAGCTTCTCTTCACATGATAATGAAAGCCCTTTTAAAATTCGGACCTGAATTGGTTTGCTTTTATTTTAGTTTCATTGTTGTGAACTATGATTTTTAAGTGAGCAGAACCCATTTAGCCCTCTCACTTATCTATTGAAAAAAAACAATACTCAAGAACATAAAAATCCTAACATGGGTTTTACGCACAGCTGAAACAATGCATTCCATACTGAAAATATTAAAACTGTAAATTTCAGCTTTCATCTCTCGTTGAAACCCTAGACGCCCTAGGAAAGATAGGTCAAAGTGTAGAGGAAACAAAAACTCAAGTAAGTTAATTTGAAGAATTTTAATATTCACGAATGTTTCTGGAGCAAGTTATAACAATGGAAAATTTTTGTATGTATATCATGGTGAGCAGCCTTATAGGCTAATTCGAATTTGAGAAATCATAAACATAAATACATAAGAACTTTTTGCATTGAAACTGCAAATAATTTTCTAAAGCCACATGTTGATGTTGCATTTTGATTTGTAAATGAGGAACTCCCACTAGTTAGAGCATCATCGCAGTCCAATTGCATGCCATATAGAGCCTATTACTCTGGACAAAACCCACAAAATCAACAGCTTTGTGCGCCATTGCTCTCATCAACAATTTTTCCTGCAAAATGGATAATGGATTATAATCAGATTAAGGATTTGAGAATTCTGATTTTAATTGAAATCAGAAACATGGCAATGCAAGAAGACACACTATGGTAATTACAAGACGATTAGAAAATTCATTGGCCTTAAAGCTAGCATGAACAAAGTAAGAAGACACGCTATGGATAATAAATCACAGTAGTAGAGAATTTTATTAGAGAAGTTAGTGTGATTTCAAATAAGCTATGTAAACAAATCAAAACTTATAATATATTATTCAGAGATGTTGCTTATAGAATTGAAGGATTTTACTTGAATAGCTCGTGTGTATTGCATACCTTATAACGGTGGTATTGATCATCAGCAACCCGGCCATTGCTCCCATCAGCTGCAAAAACATTTTCAGATTTGACAAATCAGAACAACTGATAGTAAATGTGATTTAAAAAATAATGGCCCTGATACATTCTATTTTTATTCAGAAGCCACAAACCTTTTATTAAAACAGCCTAAAACCAGGTGGACTCCTAATAAAAAAAATGAAATTTCATTAATATGCTTTGATTTCAAGAAAGTCTCAACAAACATGCCTCCCAAATAAAGAATCAACGCATTTGGAGACTAAAGCGCAATAAAATAAAATAAAAAAGCTACTCACATCTCATAAGCAACCCTTTTAGCTAAAATAAATCTTGAATTCCTCAAATTTTGCAGTCATTTCAGTTTTAGTAAAATGAAAATCATCAAAAAATTTCAGTCATTTTAGTCTAAATTAAACTGAAATCATCAAAATTTTCCAGCCATTTCACTAAAAATAAAACTAATATCCATCAAAGATTTAAACAAACAAAATCAGCAATGATTTCTACATATCACATAGAAAAATTTCATAAATATGCACTAATTTCAACCAAAGCTTAACCAATATGCTTTATAGACAAAGAATAGTCTTTTGAAATCACTAAACTACTGTAAGAAATAAAAATAAATGGCCACTCATGACTCACAAGTATGCCATTTTAGCTAAAATAGAATCGATATAGAGCAAAATTTAGACATTGGAAGATATTTCATCCAAGACGCAAATTCTCGAATATAGGCTCATAAGGATAAAATCTATAGAATGGCTAATCTTCTAGACTAAACTTTTTTCTTTATATTTTTCTAAACTAAATCTTTACTTTTTATTTTCTAGCAAATATCGGCATAAAATTTTACAAAAAAAAAGACACATGGAAAACGACATAGCCAAATCTAAAGCGGGATTTTGAAATAATATTTGCTCTCTGTGGAGAAAAGGATAAAAACCCCAAAACATTGCAAAATAAAATGACAAGGAGTTATATTTGGGCTTACTTGGAAAGTGAGGTGTGCATTTGCAGGCATGGTGTAGGATAACATTTATGCAAAACAACAGTGATGTACCGTGTTTTACCCTTGTGAATTGTGACAGTTCCACAAAACTTAGTTGAAGCTTATTTATTTGAAAAGCAGACACTTCAGCAGTGAAAGATTTTTTCTTTTCTATCAATGAAGGATTCTGACTATCTTACTTTAAGTGCTTAGTGGAGTTGAGAGGAGGTAATTGATGGTGCTAGAGGAAGATGAATACGAAAGGTAAAAAGTGAGGCAGACAATTTTTCTGGGCTAAAAAGCCCGCACTGAAGCCTATCGGCTTAAAAAAAAACCTTGCATAGCTTTTTTTCGGCGCCGAAAAACCCTCTTTCTCGCCACCGTGATGACAATTTCATGACATACTGACAATTTTCCAGGCAAGAAAGTCCATACTAAGAGCCTATCGACTCAATATATATATATATATATATATATTAAAACCTGCTGCCACGCAACCCCCATAGGGGAAGGCGATGGCATGTGGGACCATGGCCCCCCATGGTAGTGGAGAAGCCATGACTCCCCACTCCATGGGGTCATGGTGCCTACAACCCGCCCCCCAAATAATAAAATATATATTTATTTTTTAAAAATTTTAAACCACAACCCAACCAAAATACAAATTCAGAAAATATACTTTTTTACCAGTAAAATAAAATGTAAACCCAAATTTTTAAACAAGGTTGAAGAAGCCACGACTCCCCACTCCATGGGGTTGTGGTGCCTACGACCCACCACTCAAATATTTACTTATTTTAAAAAAAAATTAAACCACAACCCAACCAAAATGCAACCTCAGAAAATATATTTTTTTACCATTAAAATAAAATGTAAACCCAAATTTTTAAACAACGTTTAGTAAACAAATACAGGGTATACCATTTTCTTCTCCCAATTTTTTTTTTTTCAAACACCGAGCAGTTTCAAACACAACCAATTCTTAGGTTTGCTCAAAATAAGAAAATTTTGGCAGCATAACCCCCATTTAAACACAATGGAGAAATTAAATTTTTACAAACAATGGGGAGAGAAATCAAAACACAAATTCAATTCCTTTTTAAAAAAAAAACACAACACACAATCAACTAGAGAGGTTTAACTTTCAACAAGATTTTACAAAAATGAAAAATTTAAAACACCAACAACCTGGTAAGCTTTCCAGGAAGAAAAATTTGAAGATGAGCAAGCCTTCAACCAACAAATTTTTCAGATTCTCGAACCAACAAAGTTTCCAGCCAAAATTAACACACACAGAGTTCCAGAAAATATGTTTTCCCCAAATGCCCAAAGGAAATAATTTTGAAGAATTTTTACATTATATAGAATTTCCTTTTCACGAATATTTTTAGGTTATATTATATTTTTTTTAAAGAAAATTAAAATTTTCAATTTATTTACAAAACAATACATTTTCATTTAAATTTTCAAATTTGAAATGAATACATCTTTTATTTTCAAAAATGAAAAATAATTTAAACATTAACATTACATAAAGGTAAAATAACTTTATTATTATTTTTAATCAATTGAAAAACATAATATAACATTTCATCAATATACCAACAATTCGATTTTAACTAACTAATAAAATAATTGATTAATTTATTAAAACATAAAAATACACAATCATTTATTTCTAATTTAATTTTATAAACGTAATATTTATTAATTATTAATATCCAAAGAATCAAAAGACTCAATTGGAAATTGATGTTGGATTCAACAGACTTTGTCTCTTTCTCCTGGTGATGGGAAAGGGAAGCATTTGGTTTCTCTCGGTAACACTATGAAAGCAAGTTGTACTCCTAAAGGTAAGAGGAGTAAGAGGTTTGTTAATAGTCCTCATGTGACTAGGTTGGGGGCTGTGAAGCGTAATCTTCAAAGTAGTTTTGGAGGAGGGAAGTCTTCTCCGTCTATAGGAAAGAGGGGAGCCTCACACTCCTCTCGAGAGAAATGAGAATTATATCTTGGAATGTTAGGGGC
Organism: Cryptomeria japonica; assembly: GCF_030272615.1. Lineage (NCBI taxonomy): Eukaryota > Viridiplantae > Streptophyta > Pinopsida > Cupressales > Cupressaceae > Cryptomeria > Cryptomeria japonica. The sequence continues at coordinate 543,876,248 of NC_081408.1, forward strand.
TTAAATGACCCTAACAAGAGGTGCTTAATTAAGTCCCAGATGGACTCAGTTAAGTGTGATATTTTCATGTTGCAAGAGACAAAATTGTCAAAGGTGTCTGTTGATTTAGTTTTTTCTTCTTGGAGAAGGTGGGATTTCCTCTCCTCTCCAACTTGTGGTGCGTCAGGGGGTTTGGCATTGCTTTGGAATAACTATAACATTGAGGTTGAGCTTGTTGCCTCTATTGTAAACTGGATGTTGGCCTTAGTTAAAAGCAAGCTTTTGAAGGTTAAGTTTTGGCTTTTTAATATGTATGCTCCTTCTAGTATTCAAAGGAAGACTAACTTATGGGAAGAGCTTAAGAGGATTTCCTCCCCTTTAAGGCATGGTCCCTTTATAATCTTTGGGAGGGATTTTAATGCTATCACTGATTTGGGAGAAAAGAAAAGAGGTATTCTTCCTAATAAAAAATCATGGAAGACTTTGGGAAGTTCATTAAGGACATGATTCTTTTTTATTGTCAGTTTCAGAATGGGATTTTCACATGGACAAATATGCGAAGATATTTTTCACTGATTGCGGAAAGGTTAGACCGTTTTTTGTTATTAGATGTTTGGATTGATTCAAAATTTAAATTTTTTTCCTCTATTCTTCCAGTTTCGGGGTCAAATCATTTTCCAATTTCCCTATCAATTATGGAAGACAAAGCTCCTTTTAAGTCACCTTTTAAATCTGAACCTGCGTGGTTTAGAGATTCTTCATTTTTGCCTTTGCTCAAAAAATGGTGGAGTTCTGCTCCTTATTGCTCTGGATCCCGAATGTTTCAGATTGTTCAGAAGTTAAGTTTTTTGAAATTAAATATTAGAGAATGGAATATCTTGCATTTTAAGAACATCTTTCAGGAAAAACAGAGGATTCAAAATATAATTGAATGTTTTAATTCACATGTGATTCAACAAGGTATGGTGCCACTTGTTTTTGATGAACTAAAGTTGCTAAAAGAAAAGCTTGAAGAAGTTTTGACCATAGAAGAAATCTATTGGAGACATAAATCGAGGGAGGTCTGGCTTTCAGATGGTGATAGAAATACAAAAAAATTTCACTCTTCAACAAAAATTAAGAGAAGTAGGAATAGGATATCTTGTATTAAGTGTCCAAATGGGAAACTATTAACAGAACAGGAGGATATTGCTTGAGAGGCAGTTAGGTTTTTTAAGTCACTATTAAATTCGGAGCACGGAGATCTTCATAATAACATTTATTCTAATATCCCTTCTTTGGTATCTTTGGAAGATAATAAAATATTGATGTCTCCTTTTTCTTTGGATGAAGTTAAGAATGTTGTTTTTGCAATGAACCCTGATAAGGCTCCGGGGCTGGATGGTTTTACTCCTTTATTTTTTCAGAAATGTTGGGATTTTGTGGGAAATGATGTTTTATTAGCCCTTGAGGAAGCTAGAAGGAATAGGTCTATTTTGAAAGAGCTTAATGCTACAATGATTGCAATTATTCCTAAAAAAGAGGTTACTAAGACATTTGTTGATTTTCGCCCTATTGCTTTATGTAACCCTTTGTACAAGATTTTTACCAAGGCTATTTCTTTAAGGTTAGCTTAAATTCTGTCTAGGATCATTTCTTTAGAACAAGGTGGTTTTGTTCTAGGAAGGGAGACGATAGAGGGAGCTATAGTGGCACATGAGGTTCTACATTCTATTTCTACTCAAAGAATCTCGGCCATGATCCTCAAATTAGATATGATGAAGGCATATGATAGAGTAGAATGGGGGGCTTTGTGTGTTCTACTTAAATTGGGCTTTTCCAAGGCATGGGTCAAATGGATTCATGTTTGTATTTCTTCTGCAAGGTTCTCGATTCTAATTAATGGCTTCCCTTGTGGCTTTTTCTCCTCTTCTAGGGGTTTGAGGCAAGGGATCCCTTGTCTCCTTTCTTGTTCATTCTCCTAGCTGAAACGTTCAGTTGGGCTATTAGAGCCGCTAAGCTGGGAGGACTTTGGAAGGGAATTAGGATTCAAAATTTTCCACAAAGCATTTCCCATTGTTTGTTTGCAATTAATACCTTGTTATTTGGTCATGCTTCTTTGGGTGAGGCAAGAGTGATAAAGGAGATAATAGGGAATTATGCATCCTTTTCTGGTCAGAGAGAAATGTTGATAAGTTAAAGATTTTTTTCCTTCCTACTTCACAATTGGTTCAAGATAGATTGAAGATTTTTTGGGGATTTGCATTTGGAAATCTTCCTTGTTCTTATCTTGGTATACCTTTCTTCATTAAGCAGGATAAAGTTGAATTTTGGGATAAGATTATTTCAATTATCTCTAGAAGGATTCTATCCTGGAATCATAGATGGTTAACTTTGGCTGGTAAGATTGTTCTTATTAAGTATGTCCTAAATGTTGTTCCTATTTATCTCATGTCTATTTTGCAATCTCTGAAAATGGCTATTGTTAGTTTGCAAGATACTCTTAGGTCCTTCCTTTGGAGTAATAATAAAGATGGTAAGAAGAAACTCCCTCTGGTAGCATGGGATAAAGTTTCTTTGCCTAAAAACCTTGGCGGCATAGGTATTAGGAGTTTAGAAAGTCAGAATTTAGGCTTAGGTGCTAAGCTAGTTTGGAAATTGTATGAGAGATCATTCTCCTTTTGGGAAAATATTATGTTTGCCAAATATTTAAATAATGGACCAAGAGAGTATGTTTTTCAAGTTTCTAATTTACCGTCTAGTTCAGCTATTTGGAATTTTCTATGTAACTATAGATCAGTGATTTTACCTCATCTCTCATGGATTGTTCATAATGGTAGAAAGGTCAAGTCTTGGGAGGAAGTTTGGAATAGACATCCCCCTTTGGTGAACTCGAGGGATTGGTCTCCTTTAATTTCCACTCTTTCTTCCCTTTGGGGTGTCTTTGTGGCTGATTATTTTAAAATTGAGTATAGTGGGAATCTTAAGGTGGCAAAATGAAAATCAAATGAGTTTTTTAGATATTGATCAAAATGTGAAATTGGAATATGAAAAGATGTTAGGGGAGAGAGTAATAATCCTTTCTGATGCTGACGATGAACTTATCTGGACAAGGAATATCTCTGGTAAGTACACAGTTAAGGATGGCTATAATTCTCTCTTGGTTGCTAAAGATCTATCTACTTGGCCATACAAGTTGTTTTGGCATATGGCTTGCCTCCCAAAGGCTAGTGCTTTTACTTGTTTAGCAGTGCAGGACAGGGTTCTTACAGGAATGAGGTTGGACAGGTTGGGTATTACTGCAGTATTTTCTTGTGTCTTTTGTAATAAAAATTTAGAATCCTCTGCACACTTGTTTCTTCACTGTGATTTTGCCTATGCTTGCTGGAAGTGGTTGTTTGAAAAGCTTAATCTATCCTTTGTTATTGGTAAGGATCTCCTTTCCCACTTTAGAGCCTAGCCTCTCATGTTTGCCTCATCTTTTTATGCATGTCTTTGGATTATTTCTCCATCTATTGTGATTTGGAATATTTAGTTAGAGCGTAATAATAGGATTTTTAAATAAACAAGTTCTTCCTTGACTGAGGTTTTATTGAGGATTGAATCTTCCATCTCTGAAGTTGCTTTGTCTTTTATTTATAAGAATTTGGAAAATCTTACCTCTTTTTCTCATTGGGATAGTAGGGTAACTCGAGTCTGGAGGATGTTATCAGTTTTACCTCCTCATGGATCTATTTTGAATAAGGCTAATGCAATAAGTAAGACAAATTTTGCTTGCTAGAAACCTCCTCCGCAAGGGCACTTCAAATTGAATTTTGATGGTGCTTCTCATGGGAACCCTAGCCTGACAGGGGCAAGTATGGTAATTTATTATCATAAGGTAATATTTATTCAAGCTCGTTGTCATGTGATTGGTTTCAAGACTAACAATTATGAAGAATTCTATGCTTTGTCTTTTGGTTTGGATAAGGCTATATCTTTGGGAATTAAAGAATTGATAATTGAAGGTGATTATATGGTTATTATTCAAAGTGTCATTAAAAAGAAGTCGAATTGTTGGCAATTACAATATATACTTCATCATATTTTGCAAAAATTATATTTTTTTTATTCCTTCTTGATTTCCCACTGTTATAGAGAAGTGAATAAGATTGCAGATTTCTTAGCTAACTTAGCCATTGACAGTGATGCTAATATGCGAGAGGTAAGTGTGGAAGAGATCCCTTCCTCGGTTTTGGAATATTTGAAGTAAAGGAGGTAAGCTTACATGGTAAATGTAATGGTTATCTTCTGATGTAACCAATAAGGATGGATAGTGGTAATGTTTAGGGGTGGTGGTGTGTGTGTGGTTTCTATTTGATGTTTGTCATATCATCTTTGCTTAGCATTATGGTTAAGTGGTAAGTATGCATTGGAAATGAATACGGTTACCTTCTGATGCAACCAACAAGGATGGTTAATGATAATGATTAAGGGAGGGCGGTGTGTGTGTGGTTTATTTAATGTTTGTCTTTTCATCTCTGCCTTGAACGTTTCAATTTTATTTTCTTAGGAGTGTTGAGAGCTTTCATTTCACTTCATACTGAGATCTGTCTTTTGAATTTGGGCTTATAGTGGCTTGCCATTTGGTTGGTTTTATTTACGTGTATTTTTTAGAAGCTTTGATATGATTGTTGGCATCATAATAGGTGATCTTTGGCATTATTTATATTTAGATCAGCCGCCACTGTATGTTTTCATTATGAATCAGGGTGCCTTCATTTTAAGTCGGATATGTTGGCACGAGTTGGTGAATTATGGTACAAATAAGGGAGTTTTTTGTATGATTATTCCAAAATGGCTATTTATTCTTATCTACGGTGTCTTTGGGAGTATAGTGACGTTGATTTTAGAATTTTGTGGTGTGTCTCTATGGTTTTTTCTTCTGCACCGGTTTGGCAAATGTCGTGGATAATTATGGATTTAATTCTAAGAAACTTAGCAGAGTTTTTATTTTGCATTCTGAAGAAATGGAGTATGAAATTCGTAGGGTGGTGGGTAATAGTTGGTTTCTCTATCATGTTTATATCTCTTTTTCTGAATTTTGTGTCTTGTTTCTCATTGTATGCTTTGATGTGTTATTGGATAAAACACTGGTTCGGTTGTTGGCAGCTACATTCCTGGCTCCTCCATTTCACATTTTGGATAATATTGAGTCAACTTTGGATAATTACACGTTTGATGTGGGTTCTTTCCCTTATGCCGGTTTTCTTCCTTGTCGTGACCTATTGGATAATGGGTGGTGTGGAGAGCTGTTATTTGAAGTTAGAATGGGGTTAATATGTGAGCATAGATAATGCTTTGAAAGGTTTGGAAAAACTGTGAGATTTTGTTTCTCCTCAGATTGTGTACAGGTCTCTCAATGTGTTAAACTTTTGTTTTGTTTCATCGACTCCTCCTCTCCCTGCAGCTCCCCTACAGGTTCCTCCTAATTTTTCAGGCACTCCCCCGGAGGAAACCTCGAGTTCTTGGTATTGAATTGTGATATAATTATGTTGTCTTCAACAGTTTCTATTTGACATTATTTTTTGGCAGGATAAAAGATGGTGTGGGGAGTATGGCACTTGGATTTTCCTGTACATTTTAGTTTGATCTGCATATATATATGGCATCGAAAGAACTCATATGTTGCAGATTATTGTATCATCCCTTAAAGGGGCAGAGTGTATATTCTCAATATTTTGTAGGATTTAGGGTGGGGGTTTTGTATATTTGAAAATCTATGTAAAAGGTGGATTTAGATGCCTTTTGTATGGGGGATCTTTGGTTAGTTTTCTTGTGGGTTCTTTCCTGCCGGTATGCCCTTTGAACCTGTTGTAAAAAAAGTATATTTTGAATAACTAAAAGATAGTTTAGTGGCATGTCCACTTTTATTAAAAAAAATATATCCATAGGGTATTAATAATTAATTACTCATTAAAAATCATAAGAAAGGATAATTTAAATTCACGAATGCATAACACATAATTCAACAAAACAAAGAAGAGACACGACCCGCATACCAACAAAGGGAAGGTTGACCGACGACTAACAATGATCACTATCAAGCAAGGCTAAGGGTGAAATTTAGGTCCTTAAGACTATCTCCTTCACTTCCATCAGATTATTTAGGTACGCTCAGAGCTGTGGAACCAAGTAGTCAGTACCATGTACCTGTAATTCCTGCATCACCAAACCACACATACATATATATTCAAACACGGTAGACACACTGACGAAGGAGAATCATGATGCCCTATCTCACTGAAGTGAGTGAAGGAAAATCATCTCCTCACACCCCATACACTTTCACACATACATGATGCAATATACATAACGCATCTCACGCATAAAGTAAATGTGTTAGTTCATGGTCAATAATCTAATAAAATTAATATCTAACCATCCATAAGGAAATAATGCGTAAACAACATTCACTGCATCTCAAATCAAAGAATAAAACAACATAGCATAATATCTGAATAAAACATCACCACATAATGTATCCACTAATATCCACTAAAAAATTTGAATATAGTCAAAATAAGTTTCTAAAAAGTCTAATCGAGGGAGGGGTAAGACATCCTCCCCCCCAAAACTAGGCTTACTCCTGGAAGCCTAAAACATATATGGGTAAAGCTCTCTCATCTTTGCTGCATCCTCCCATGTAGCCGAGGTCTCATCATTTAGGTCCCATAGGACCCTTACCTAGTCGATGGTACGACCCCTGAGGGTGAAACCCTGACACTACAAAACGCGCACGGGCTCCATGGAAAGATGCTCGTCCTCGACCTACAATGTGTTCCATTTAAGAACATGGGTCACATCAGGATGATAAGGTCTAAGAACAGAAACATGAAAGACATCGTGGATGCAGGATAGGCTCGTTGGCAAGGAAAGACGGTAGGCAACATGTCCTATCCTCTCAAGGATCTCAAAAGGGCCAACAAAGCGAGGTGCCAACTTAGAACCCTTTCCATAATAGATCACTCTTTCATGGACATACTCTCAAGAATACTCAATCCCCAACAAAAAACTAATGATCCACTCTGTGAGCATCGACATACTTTTTTTGCCTATCCTATGCAGCAAATTCTCACGAATCTATTCAACTTGTTGCTCCATCTCTCAAAGTATATCCAGTCCTATATGCACCCTATCCTCTAACCAATCTCAACTCAAAGGAGTACAACAAGGATGACCATACAATGCCTGGAAGGGAGACATACTCATGGAGCTATGATATCCATTGTTATAAGAAAACTCTACTAGATAAAGATATTTCTCCCAATGCAACTGCTGGTCCATAACATACATGCGAAGCATGTCCTCCAAAACCTGATTCACATGCTCGGTCTGACCATCAGTCTCTAGGTGATAAGTCAAACTAAAGTTCAACTGTGTCCCTAAAGCATGCTAAAGTGAGGTCCACAATACTGAAGTAAAGACATGATCTTTATTTGAAATGATCTACCTAGGAATCCCATGTAGCCTCACCACATCTTCCATAAAAATCTTGCCACCACTACTATTGTATAAGAAGATCGAATAGGAACAAAATGAGCAACTATGGTCAATCTATCAACAATGACCATGATGGCATCATGACGATGCGAATAAACCAACAACCTAACTATGAAATCCATGAAAATGATGTCCCATTTCCAATCTGGTACCAAATTAGGTTGTAAAAGCCCTACAGGATGTTGATGCTCAACCTTCAACCGCTGAAATTCTAAATACTTCGACACAAAATCAGCAATGTCATGTTTCATTCCAGCCCAATGATATATATGTCTCAAATCTGCATGCATCTTCTTGACACCAGGATGTGCCAAGTAAGGTGCACGATGGGCCTTAGTCATGATCAAAGTATGAATTCCATCTAATGGAGGTACATAGATATGCCCAAGATGTCGAAAAAGACCATCTACCTCAAGGTTATATCCAGAAATATGCCCTCTAATGGTCTTCCAGTCTCAGTCACGGCTCTAACCTCCTGGTACAAGGTGTCCTAAGGAAGAATCCCAAGGATTCTCTCTCTCAAATCCACCCCAAGGGACAATGCTGCAACCTCATGTCGTCTATGACTCAAAGCATCTGCCACTACATTCTCTTTCCCTTGAATATATCAAACCTCAAAATCATATTCATAGAGGAATTCCATCCATCTTCGTTGTCAAGCATTCAAGTTCGGCTACGGTAAAATGTACTGCAAGCTACGGTGATCACTATGTAGCTCAAACAGACGCCCTAACAGAAAACGTCGCCACCTGACTAACGCATGAACTACAGCTGCAAACTCTAAATCTTGAACTGGATAGTTTAGCTCGTGGTCCTTGCGTTACCGAGACTCATAGGCTACCACATGACCATCCTGCATAAGCATTGCTCCTATGCCTTCTAGAGAGGCATCAATACAAACCATGAAATCTCTGAATGGATCGGGAACTGCCAAAATCGGTGCACTAACAAGGAGATCCTTCAGAGTACAAAAGATGCCTCACACTGTTCCAACCAAACATACTTCTTCCCTTTCCTCTGAAGAGAAGTGATCGGGGACCTATCCGAGAAAAACTTTGAATAAAGCGGTGGTAATATCCAGCCAATCCCATAAAACTCTGAACCTCAGAAACATCAGTTGGTGTTGGCCAATCTACAATGGCTTGGATCTTAGAAGGATCCATGGATACACCTTCTCCTGAAACCACATGACCAAGATAGTTCACCTCAGATTGGAAGAAACCACACTAAGCCAAGTTGGCATAAAGTTGATTCTCCCTCAAGCACTGCAATACCTGTCGCAAGTGGCCCTCATGCTCTTCCATAATTCTAGAATAAATCAAAATATCATCCAATAACACACAGATGAAATGATCAATGTAGGTGCAGAAAACCCCATTGACGAGGCTCATGAATATTGAAGGCGCATTCGTCAACCCAAATGACACCACTATGAACTTATAGTGACCATAGTGGGTACGAAAAGTCATCCTATGAATGTGTAGATCATGAATAGGAAGTTGATGATACCCAGATTTCAGATCAATCTTAGAGAACACCTTGGCTCCCTTTACCTGATCGAAAAGATCATCTATACGAGGTAATGGATATCGATTCCTGATGGTGACCTTATTCAACTGTTGGTAGTCATTGCATAACCAAAGGGAACCATCCTTCTTCACGAAGATAATAGGTACACTCCAATGAGAAACACTAGGACGAATGAACCCCTTGGCCAACAATTCCTCAATCTGCAACTTCAACTCACTCAACTCCTGAGTGGTCATCCGATATGGTGCTCTCAAAATAGGTTATGCTCCAGGAACTAAGTCAATGCAAAAGTCTATATCTCGCTTCGAAAGCACACCAGGAATGTCACTAGGGAGCACATCAGCATACTCCCAAAGAAGAGGGTGACTATCAAAAGCAACTTCTTGACTTCTCTCCTCATCCATGTCCTCAAGAGACACTACAAAAAGCTGGCACCCCTAACACATACACCACTTAAGCTGCATAGCAGAGATCATACGAAGTAATATAGGTCTAGGAATCCCAACTATCTCAACTTTCCTGCCATGGTCATCTAAACACTTTATTATCTTCTAACGACAGTCCACACTAGCATTGTGTGATGCTAACCAATCCATCCCCAACACCACTCTATAAGACCCAAAAGGAATGACTCGAAGATCAACTATGGTAGCAAAGGGTCCTAGGTCCAACTCACATCTGGGAATGAAGGAATCTATGGCCACATGAAAACCAGTAGCCAACTCTACTTGCCACCTATCTGCCTGTCTAGAAAATGTGAACCCACACTACTCCACAATGGAGGAAGATATAAAGGAATCAGAAGCACCCAAATCAAATAGTATTGAGATAGATATACCACCCAACACACTTGCAATCTCGATCACGGTGCCCTGGTGCTCTTCTTGGTTGTTATCTACCGCTGCAAACACTCTGTGGGATCAACATACATCGCCATCTATAGGCTCTGAAGCTATCGGTCTCTAACTAGCAGTCTACTACGATCTCTATGGACAATGTGTAGTTATGTGGCCATACTGACCATAGGAGAAACAAACTCCTATGTCGGGTCCTCTCCCTCCACCTGGCCCACTGGACTACTAGAAACTACCCCTACTAGGGGCCTGAGAAGCACTCTGTGAGGGTTGTAGCCCGCTGCTAGTTCCCGTCCTTCCTGAATTGAGGATTGCCCCCAGGCTGACCCTGAAAATGCTTCGACCTAGATTAAAATTTTTGCTACTGAAAACTCCTATACGGTAAAACAACTTGAGACTGACTACCTCTAGTCCAAGATCCACTAAAAAGGTGCACTGTCAATCTAAACCCCTGGCTGACCACCATGTGCACAGGAAATATTATGCTCTACTAGCTGAGCTTTCGCCACAGCTAACTCGATAAATGTAGGCTCAAATACGCGTACTCCCCCACTGATGCGGTCGTTCAGACCTCTCATGAAATGTTGTACCAACATCGCCTCATCATTACCAATACCAACATATTGTTGAGCTCATAGAATCTATGCTCATACTGGTCTATAGTCATTCCTAACTAGCATAACTCATGAAACTCATTTGTGCGACGTTGTCTCCACTGCACTAAAAGGAACCGAGCCTTGAACCTCTCTAAAAATAACTCCCATGATAATGTACCAATATCCAGACTGATCCTCTACTCCTCTAATCTCCACCAAGTAGATGCAAAAGACCTAAGATGCATAATAGTGCACCTCACCTTGGTGTTACTACCATACAGATGCATGGTGAAACACTTATCCAAATCTATGAGCTAGGTCTCGGCCTCAAGTCCACTGCCCGAACCTTCAAAAATAGGAGGATGAGATCTCAACAAATCCCTCATTGACCAATGGCTACTACCTCCTGGTCAAATATGAACTCTCTCCTCTTATGAGACCTCTCTCTCTATCCACATGATCTTGAAGGCGTGATTCCCCAAACTGCATATTCACCTACTGCTCGGCTTAGGTCTAGGAACTAGTCGAGCCAAAACCTCCTAGAACATCTGTCGTAGCACCTCCTTTTCAAGGATCTGATGAACAATATGTTGCTTGCTATGCTGACTAGCCTCCCTGCACTCACTCTGGTGGACAGACTAAATCTGCTCAACACTCTCATGCGTAGGCTAAGGTGAAGGACTCTGATGATCTACCTTACGACCATGACCCCTACCTCTACCATGGCCTTTACCTTTCCCAACCATAATCCTAACAATCGACACAAGAACACAAGTTTAGATCTACAACAAGGATACTAACAAGGAAGACACAAGCACTAAAACTTAGCAATAGGTCTAGTTAGATGGGCTCAATTAAAACCAGAGTACCCAGTGTTGAAACTTGGGCTTTGATACCAATTGTAATGCCCCACCAGGAAAGCCCAAAGGGATTACACTAAAACACTTGAAAAAAGTGTAAATAATTTTTTTTTTAAACTTTAATAAACTAAATGATGCATTAAGTTAACATTACATTTGGTGCAGAGCACCTTCTAATACACCTTTATTTCAAGCACGTGGTGGTGTCTACATGTTCATTTGTCATGTAATAATGGGTTGGATCAATTATCACCCTTGATGTAATTGAATGCCTATTTGTATGGTCAATAATCTCTTAGGTGAGCATATAAACCTAGAGGTCTATTAGGCCATGAAGGCTTGGAATTTGGATTCTCAATGTTGGTGTGTCTAGGATGTTGTCTTAGGTGTTTCGAGTCTAAAAATGACAAATAATGACCTTGGATGTGTTTCCATAAGGTCTAAGGGTTAATAACCAATGTTGTCCTAAGTTGCAAAATATTGCATTTGTTGTCAAGCAACTTTTTAAAGTTGTCAGTAGGATGCTAACTACCTCTCCAATGGTCCTAACTATTCAAAAGTTGGTTATGGACATTGGAAAAGGTTTATATATGCTTTGACAACCATGGTAAATGAAGAGTAGAAATTTTTGTAAAGTTTGGTGGAGAAAGTGAACAGAACAAGTTTGATTTTGCCATAATAGTGATTTTTTTTGTACTGTCCATACAGGGTGTGAGATCTACTGATGAATTTTTTATTTGATTAGAAAGAGCTCTAAAATACCCTTCCAATGCATTGGTTTGACCTCTTGAAGTTAATTTTAGTGGAAGTTATAAGCGTTTTACCCTCTGCAAGTCTGAAACCCTCCAATTTCAAGGGTTACAATGCAAATGGGACCCTAACTTGCAATCTACTCATTGGGATCCGATGGCCATTAGTAGAATGCAAGTTAAAGGCATGTATTTTGAGATTCCAGAGGGGCGAGATCAGAGGAGTTGGTTGGTAACCTTACCATCAAGCCCTAGTCTAAATTGTTTGAGGGTTTAGATTAGATTAGATGAGTTTCATTCAGCATACTATGAGTAATGATGAGATGATGAGTTGAACTAATGGAATTGGAGTATTTGGACATAGAAGAAACCTCCTGAAGAGTTGGAACCTTCCTGATATCCCATTCTCATATACCTCCTTTGTAAAATAGTCTAACTTGATCAATTAGGCTTGTGACCCAAGTAGGTGTTGAAGAGTGCAGGAATAGGGTGGAATTCCAATCTTTTGGAATCTGATAGTAATCCCAAAAGGGTGTCTAAAACCTAAATTTTTTTAGGGTGTTGTTTGGTATAATTTGGAGAAAAATCCAACAAGATAGTGAAATAGGGCTACTAATCGGTAGGCCTGTCTAAGCCTCAAAAGCCAATATTTGCCTTGTGCTCCAAAGTATCATTGTGGAAGATCTTAATAGGTCTCAGGAAGTGTGTAGAAGTTTTGTGCCATCCCTTGTTAGGGGTAAGAATCCAGTTTCATACTTGAGGTATGGTTGTAGCCTTGAGTGAGACTCAAGGGATAGAAGACCAAGGTGTGTAGGTGGGTTTATCACCTTACTACTGCCAATCTCTGCATCAACATTTAAATTGCACAATAGAAGACTTAACTCCTAAAGGGTTTCCCAACATGGTTTACATGATTTAAACTAAACATTACTTAATGTTAATTAATCCAATTAAGATGATTTAATCATAAAGACACAATTACACTAATCAATGATTATTTCTTTCAATAGTATGAGATATCATTAACATTTCTAAGTTCCATTCATGATGATTCTTTCCATTACATTTCATCAAAGATACTAATAAAAGATATACATTTAACAATTTAATTTTCATCAATACATATCTTTTGCATCACATGATTGAAATAATATTACATTGCACTAAATCACTAAGTCTCATATGAATACATAATGTTTACATTAAAATTAAATCTTGCCATGAAGGCATACATAACAAAATGATACAACTAACCATATAAGGTCCAAGATATACAAAGTGTTGATACATGATAGCCTCGATAAGATAAATGATTGAATGAGAGATAAATGAAGTCTCTCATTCAATCATCTATCTCATCGATAGACTATGATAAGACTTCAGTTATCATTCCTTTATTTGATGATTATTCTTTGATTTATATATATATAACCTTGCATGCAAATTCCGATCAAACTCAGGTTCTTAACCAATGGCTAACTACCGATTAATATCGGTTGCAAATCGTAAAGCATAGAATACCGATTGGTATCGGTTAAACGTGATTATTGTTGAAGAGGTGCGATCAAGTAATATCTTGATCGGTCATGTCTAATAGACATGACCGGTCAAGGTATTGCTTGATCAATATATATATATATATATATATATATATATATATATATATATATATATATATATATATATATATATATATATTGTTCGGTGATTGTGAGAAGAACATCGAAATTTATAAATGCTCCTTCTCCATCTACAACATATCAGATAATAATCAGATTTATTATATTGTGAATTAACATATACTTAAAAAGAAAAATAACCTTGAATATAACTTGCACCTTGAATTGAAAATTGATATACATTTACACAAAGAATGGTCCAAGATGACAAATAGGAACCAATTGGAAATACAAAACGCTCGAATCCAAGGAGCAACTAGAACACCTATGAAGCCACTCCCGCAAGAAGGAACAAACACACCCGATGGAAAGTGGCACTACCACCCGACCATGTGGCTCAAAAAGAACCACCCCACCGTGCTAGGAGATAGAAATAAGACCCACTAGCAACCTACAAGGTATACACACATTGTCTAAATATAACATCAAGAATCTCACATAAAGCACAAACTCACAACATGACTCCATAGAAAAACTCAGATGATACCAACAAGGCTACACACTAGTGACCATAAGGGAAGAGTGTCATCACATAGCTTGGAATGGTTATCCTGGCAGGCCTCCATAGGTCTCGACCCCCATCTTGGGTTATCCAGGTAACCTTCCTCGAACCCTCGACCCCATCCCAGTCTCGTGCGGACCCAAACAATCCTTTCGTGAGGACAAGGTTGTTGGTTTGCTATTCCAGGCCTTCCCACTGCATCCTGAGTCTGTAGTAGCACTCAACCATGAGCAAGGTACAGTTATCTTATATTAATGTTTTAGCTATCCAAACCCCTAATATATTATTCAGTTATCACTTACTTATATAACTTTCAAGGGGTTATCCTACTAACCTATTTGGGCGTGGCCCCCACTCGAAAGCCACTCTTCCTTATGACACTAAACAAAAATTCCCCTAAAGAACTCTAAAGACAAATATTACCAAAACCAATATACCAACAAGGAGTTCAAAGCAACTAAGAAACACTTGGTCATACAAGCCCTTGCATATAGGTTAAATCAATTGGCAAAACATAGTCTACTCACGAGACATGACCGAAGGAAAAGACAACACGAAAAAGTCTAATTCCATTTAACACTAAAGACTTGCAGTATAACTTAAATGCGAAGACAGACAAAATGAAACAAACGCCTTTGCTAATTTAGAATAAACATTTCATTTTTCTCTACTAAGTCACATTTGACCAAGTTTTCTAATTTTTGAATTTTTAAAATAAACCATTCATTAATAATCATTTCACTAATTCAGTTAAAAATATACAACTCAATATTTACATTATCCATTTTGAATTTAAATGAAACATCTTAATCATAAATAATAAAAATCTGATATTTTCCAAATTGAAAATTTCCCATTTCTAATTTTCTAAAAACTAATTTCCATCATATAAAAAATTTATTTCCAACATATATATATAATTAAATAATATAAAAAAATAAAAAAATAAAAAAAATAAAAATATTTAAAACCTGTTGCCACGCAGCCCTCATAGGGGAAGGAGGTGGCATGTGGGGCCACGACGTGGTCCCCCACAGCCCATGGTTGTGGGTGGCCACGACGTGGCTGCCACAGCCATGGCACCCCAAGGTAGTGGGGAAGCCATGGCTCCCCACTCCATGGGGTCGTGGTGCCTACGACACCCCCCCCCCCCTCCAAATAGTAAATTTCTTTTTTTTAAAACCATAACCCAGCCAAAATAAAAATCAGAAAATATTGTTTTTTACTAGTAAAATAAAATATAAACTCGGCAACATTTAAAATCGCTAATTTTTCTTTTAACAACAAATTTTTAAACAAGGTTTAGTAAACAATTATAGGGTATAACATTTTCTTCTCCCAAATTCTTTTTTTTGAAACACCCAACAGTTTCAAACACAACCAATTCTCAGGTTTGCCCAAAATAAGAAAATTTTGGCAGCATAACCCCCCCCATTTAAACACAATGGAGAAATTAAATTTTTACAAACAACACGGAGAGAAATCAAAACACAAATTCAATTCCTTTTGAAAAAAAAACACAACACACAATCAACTACAGAGGTTTAACTTTCAACAAGATTTTACAAAAATGAAAAATTTAAAACACCAACCAACATGGTAAGCTTTCCAAGAAGAAAAAATTGGAGATGAGCAAACCTCCAACCAACAAATTTTCCAGATTCTCCAACCATAAAGTTTCCAGTCAAAATCAACACACACAGTTCCAGAAAATATGTTTTCCCCAAATGTTCAAATGAAATAATTTTGAAGAATTTTTACATTATATAGAATTTCCTTTTCACAAATATCTTTTAGGTCATTTTAATTTTTCGAAAGAAAAATTGAAAATTGAAATTTTCTTTTCAAAACAATACCTTTTCATTTAAATTTTCAAATTTGAAATGAATACATCTTTTTTTTTCAAAAATGAAAAATCAATTTAAACATTAACATTACATAAAGGTTAAACAACTTTATTCTTTTTTTTAAATCAATTGAAAAACATAATATAACATTTCAATAATATACCAACAATTCGATTTTAACTAACCAATAAAATAATTGATTAATCTATTAAAACATAAAAAATACACTTAATATTTCTAATTTAATTTTATAAACACAATATTTATTAATTATTAATATTCATAGGATATTAATAATTAATTACTCATTAAAAATCATAAGAAAGGATATTTTTAATTCACGAATGCATAACACCCAATTCAACAAAACAAAGCAGAGACACGACCCGCATACCAACAAGGGAAGGTTGACCGACGATTGACAATGTTTATTATCGAGCAAGGCTAAGGGTGAAATTTAGGGCTTTATGACTATCTTCTCCACTTCCGTCAAATTATTTAGGTATGCTCAAAGTTGTGGAACCAGGTGAAGTCAATACCTTGTACCTGTAATTCCTACATCACCAAATCACGCATACATATATATTAAAACATGGTAGACGCACCGAACGAAGGAGAATCATGATGTTCCTTGTCTCACCGAAATGAGTGAAGGAAAATCATCTCCTCACACCCCATACACTTTCAGACATACATGATGACATATAAATAATGTATCTCACGCATAAAGTAAATGTGTTAGTCCATGATCAATAATCCAATAAAATTAACATCTAACCATCCATAAGGAAATAATGTGTAAACAACATTCACTACATCTTAAATCAAAACACAAAACAACATAGCATAATATCCGAATAAAACATCACCACATAAAGTATCCACTAATATCCACTAAAAAAGTCAATCATAGTCAAAATAAGTATCTAAAAAGTCTGAAATCAAAGCATAAAACAACATAGCATAATATCTGAATAAAACATCACCACATAATTTATCCACTAATATCCACTAAAAAAGTCAATCATAGTCAAAATAAGTATCTAAAATGTTTGATCGAGGGAGGGGTACTACATGTAGGCTTGTCTCTTATAGAGAAAAGTGAGTATATCAATCAATCCATTGTCATCTCCCATGAATAGAAATAGAAGATCTAACTGAAAGTAAATCATCTTTTATTTCTAGCCATACTTTTAATTATCATACTTCTATGTCATTGGTTGTAGATTATCTTTTCCTATACATTATGCATCATTACTTTTATGATATCATTTTTCATGTTATTTTTTCTTGTAAATATCTATTTTGGTGCAATCACGACCCTTATTTTTCATGAAGTGAGAGTCTCACTCTCTTTTTTCCCACATTTTTTATTTTCCCAAACATCTTGATTCTCACTATCTACAAGAGGAACACATCCCAAACTAGAACCAATGTTGGAGCCCAACTTTTAATGCCTCAAATTTATATATTTGGCTATAATTATCCATGTTCTATATTTTCTTTATGTTTTTGTGCCCTTGATAAATAATCTAAGAGAGTGTAAGTTTGTTTTAACTTTGCCAAAATTCACCCAAGTTTTCTTTTACTTTTCCCCTATTTTTTCATTGTGTTTTAATATCTCAAAAAAAAATCAAAAAATTTCAAGTGTTGAAGTTGTAGGCGTCATTTCTTTAAGTTTTGTGACTTGTCAAATATTCAAGCTTTCAAAGTTGTTCCTCTTGGAATACCTTTCCTACTGATCTCAAACACCCACTCATGTCATTGTTAAAGTTATGCTCATGTCATGTCTTCATTTAATACTTTAATACATAGGTTAAATGTCTGTGGATTAGTTGGCTAACCATATGACTATAAAATCATCACAATAATTCTATGATGTATATTCCTAGAAAAGTAAATTACATGTATGGATATGCTAATGTATCATTCAAGTAGACTTATTTAATTCTTTGTAAACATCCTTTTTTTTAAGTATTTGTAGAGCCCAACATACTTGTACGATCTAACAAGCATAGTCTTTTGTGATATCTACTCTAATAAGATGCTTGACCTTATGTCTTGTAAACCAACATATAGGCATGAAGTGACAACTAAAATAGGGATGCACTATGTAATGGATATGGGTTGTATGAGGGTTAGTGTTTAGTCTTTGCCGTGATGTCTTTTCTAGCACATAGGAGAAGCCCCCTCCCTGGTTTTTTACCAAATCCAAAAGTGTAGGAGGTCCCACCCACCTTCATAATATTTCCTTAGTTGCCCAACCAAAACTAAGGGTTTTTTTGGTATTCTTCCCAAAATGGCACCACTGATACGTGGGAGAGTATTTACCAAAGTTCCCAGACTCAAACTTGGCAAAATTGACTCGACTCGTGACACGGCTATGACTCGGCAACAACTCAGCAAAATAAAAAAAGCCTTGAAATTTAGAGCTTTTTAACGATTTAAAACTTGTTTCATGCACCCATTATTGAATAAAGCTTAAAGACACTATAACATCATCAAATTGAAGCTAGTTTGATCACATACATCCATCACATGCGTAAAAATATAAATTGTAGCTAAAGGAAATAGAAAACATAGATATATAGATTTATAAATGTTGTCAAATGTATAAAAAAATCATGACATCAAATGTTCCCAAACATATATGTAACTATAAACAAAAACAAGTCTATGGCTCAGGCTCTAGCTCATCCTCGGCCTCAGCCTCAGCCTTAGAGTAGTATGTCTGCCTCCTACAAAGGCATCTAAGGTAGGTCCTGGATGACTAAGTAGCCATAGTCTCTACCTGTGAGGTGCCACAATGATCAACATCAATTGTGCCTATGTCAGATCGTGTTCCATTTCTAGACTCGGTGAAGCGTGTGGAATTCAAGGTTGAGACAAATACAGATCTTAATTTCAACAAGGAAGACCAGATTGGGGATATTTTTTATCAGACCTAAGAAGTAATTTTGTAGACCTAGTCCATATCAGGTTTAGGTCGAATTTCATCAATCTGAAAGTGGCAAATTTGTAGGGAAAAGGAAACTCGAATTTTACAAGGAAGAAGTAAATTCAACACAATCAGGGACAATTCCATTATATGGAAATCAAAATCTGATTAAGCACAATTGTGCAAATGAGGACAAAATCACCAATTGGCAAAGATGGATCAATCTTGAAAGGTTTCATTTCTTCACAAATTAGGGAGTAGTACTTCCAAACTAAGAAGTTATCAAATCTGGAAGGCAAAGTTACTAAGTTCATAGGATCAATTGAGATGAAGGCATTTCGACTTAGAATGATATAGAACCTCATGCAAATCAATTTAGGTTAGCGAGAAGTGTACAAGTATAATAATGTCACCTGCGCAGCAACTTAGGTTGGTAGGAAATGAAATTTGTTTATTCTATGTCAACCTCTATCAATAGGAAGTCGATCTTCCTAAGAAAGAAGGAAAGTTGAGCACTAACCTAAATTCATGGGAAGTGTTGTGCATAATGCACCCACACCCCGTCTGTGATAGGGAACCCCTATTTCTCTATGTGAGAGAGGAGCATCTGTCATTTCTATTTTCAGAGATCGCTAAGCTTGGCATTTTAAAGGGTAGAACCATTAGGTATGGGGCCAAACCAAACAAAATGAAGAAACCCGATAAGTTGCAAACTTCGCACATAGTCCTCAAAATGTTGAAGAAATCCCGAAATCATGGAGGTCAAGTTTGCCATGCCCTTTCATTTTGCCGAAAATATAAAAAAATCTCGAGTTCGACTTTAAGGATCAAAACATAAAAGGAGGCCACGAAATTTATTTATTCCAAACTGTTAGACACAATGCACCACTGAGAGGGGGGTGAATCAGTAGTTCTCAAACTTTTCCCTTTAACTGTCCTATGTGAGTATACCAGTCCTAACCGAATGCAGACTAAATGGCTAGTGAGGAGACTAAACACAAATGTATTCACACATAAAGGGGCATCCCATAACATCAGCATATACGAGGAAAACCCAAGATGGGAAAAACCTCGGTGAGAAATGTTGTTGGAGACAACTGCTCCAATCCAGCCTCACAATGAAACACTTCAGTTACAATAATTAGGGCACCAACCCAAGGAGTACCACTCTTGTAGTTTATGGGCACCAACCCAAAGGAACACCAACCCCTGATTTTAGGGCACCGACCCAAGGAGCTACAACTAAGTGAATACAAAAACATTTTTTGATATCAATGTTATCTTCTTGTTACAAATGGATTTTGTAACTATTCTTCAAATCTCTCTATTGTATTTGTTGTCCAATTCACTGTCGGTTCTCTCTTCTGGTTGCCTCTTCTATGTTGCTCTACTGATCTTCACCAGTACTACACTCTCCTGGTTCTATGCCTGCCTTCTCTGTAGTTTCCTTCACTTCTTCTTTGCTGGTATGGACACTATCGGTTTTCTCACTATTGTTGGTTGATCCTCTCAACTTGATTCTCACTTGCACACCCTGAGTCTCTTTTCAAATACTCATTGACTACTTGACCGATTTTCCCTCACATACAGAAGCAAAACTCTACCTTTCAGTAGCACAAACAATATCTTTGGCTTCCTTATTTATAACTTGGTTTTCCCACCAAAAGCCAATTCAAATCTTAGGCGGTTAGGGTTTCCTCATCAACCTTGAGGCAAACCAAATCCAATTAAATCTTATTTGATATGATCTCCTAGACAGCTACCTGCACATCACCACCATTAACATGCCTTCAAAAACATGTTTGCTATGTTTAGAAAACAGGGACAGTCAATCGGCGAGACACAACATCAATCCCCATTAATGCTTTGCAGATTTCATCATCAACCTCATCCTGCACCTGGACACTCTGCATCGATCACCTCAGTTCGATCTTCCTTGAGCCACACACCTTTGCAACATGCCCCATGATTTACAAGGTCTACCATTAATATCAACCAACTCTACAACAACCTCATCGGTACACACCCCATCTACCACTGCATGCATGTCCATGACCTCGACTTCACGTGGCATCCATGTCAGCATTCCCCTCTGCTCGAACAACTATGTCGGTATGGATTGGATCACCGACCAACTTCATTACCGGGTTCATCTATCGGCTTACTAACCCTGTCGGTTAAACCCTCAAACCAGTTTGTCATCAACCTTACATTATGCTTCTCTTCTAGTGGAACACTCAATCGGTCAACACTCTTGCTAGCCTACCTTATGCACATCTTCATTAGATGGGAAGTCTTCTTCATTTGCATCTTGTCCATATTACTGATGGACTTACTTACCAATAAACACTCTTGATGATACTATGTCATCAACCTTCAACATACTCCATCTTCAATCTAGCCATTTTCCTCTGTCTAGATCTACTCAACCTTGCCTTCTTCCTAATCAGCTCGGACCATATCTCAACTGGTTTTTCAAAATGACAAACTCATCACAGTTCATCTGTACTGGCAACTCAGCATTCCATCTTTGTTAATTCAGTGCATGTCCCTGATCTTATGCACTTGAGGCACTCCTTTGATTCATCAATAGATCCGGTGTGAGCCTTCAAACACTTGCCTTTACCTCTTCTTCCTTATCTCACAAAACTATGATGCACACTATGTATAATAGGAGATAATCTCCACATATAGGTTGTAGTGATTCCTTGGCATCTGCATCCTGCAATGCACTCATGTGATCCAGAGTGGGCACATTCATTGTCACTCATCTCTTCACATGGTGGCTGCATCTTTATCCAGTGGGAGTCCTATTGTTCTGCAACCACATAGCATACCGGTGACCTGTACATCTTCCTCTTCTTATGTTGATGTGATTTAGGTAACATTTTGCCTCTTCATCACAAACAACAGCTCAAGCACCTTGCCCATCCTACTTGTACACTAATCATGAGCTTGTCGGTTGGTCACTACTTACTATCAACACAACACTTACCAGTTCACATCCTTTCCTTATCGGTGATAGAATGTACCGATAACCTATCCATTTCATCCACACAAGTTAGACAATAACTTGTGTACCAATGACCTCGGTGATCATTCCTCTGAATGACATCCTCTCCCTTACCTTACCGGTGTTCAGCAACACAAGGTGATATCAAAGATATCTCATCCTGTATTCATCCATGACAGTGTTGCACATACATCTCTTATATCGGTAGTCATCCCATATCGGTTGACATCAATGACAACACAATGCCAACACAAACCTCCTATCATCCCTGAGTTTTTACCAAAAGGCAAAGGCCAAAATCCCATACTTCATAAAAATACCGTGTTTGTGAGGAGGAAAAATGAAAATCGTGCGATTTGTAGAGAAATCGCAAAGTTTGCAGATAGTAAACCTAATCGCGTTATTTCTTGCCAAAACACCAAACTTTTTAAGTAAATCAAGTTCGCGCAAAAGGACGTATAGGGCCAAAAATGAAATGAAGGCCTCCAAATCACGCAAAACCTTCAGTTAGACCGAAAATTACAAAAAATGAAAATCGTGCATATAGGTCTCATAACCTAAGGAATCAAAGACGAAAGTTCACAAAATCAGCTTATATCCCGAAAAGGAGAAAGAAGGCTTTAAGTCCAAGTCACACATATAGGTCAAAGGCCAAAAATGAAAGGAAAAATCATGCCAAAAGTGCAAAGGGGCCAAAAAAGAAGTAAGTTCGCCAAAATAAGTTAATAAGCCAAAAATGAAAGGTAAACCCTAGGTCACACGATTTCAACAAGATGGTCGAATTCCATGTGAAAGGCAAAAGACATGTCTAACTAAAATCACACTTCTTAAGCAAATCGGCCAAATTTTGTGTTTTGCAAGGTATTTTCACTTGAGAAGTTTAAAAATCGCACCACTAACCCCGAATTCCCGAACTTTCTAAGGCGTGTTTTAAGTCATTTAAAAGAAAGTTGTGCAACCAAGTTAAAATTAACGAATTTCCTATGGGGAGGATGACTAAACTTTGAAAACAAATCACACAAAGAGGTTGGATTAGCTGAAATTGAAAGGGTGTTTTAGATTAAAATCTCTCAAAACATCAAAAGGGCCCGAATTGGACATATAAAGCAAAGCTCAACATTGCCTAAATTTAATATTTGTTAAATTTTTTTAATTTTGTAAAATGATTAATGTGAGTAGAATTGATTGTTTGCAGATTGACGGTGACCTAAAATGCAGATTGGAGGCCTGGTCATGATTAAAGCATGGAAAAGCGTGCCACCGCTGCAGAGCACAAGGTTGAAGTGCTAAAGCACAAAGAAGCACGTCACCTCTTAATCAGAGTTGAAATCCACCCTCAAGACCGAAGACAAAGAACATGCAGGAGCACTCAAAATGTGAAAACTCAGAATTACACAACTGAAAGAAATTCCAGAAAATCAGTTTGCAAAGCTGAATTGTTTAAAGTAAAGACCTGCCTGTGGGCCCCATTCAAGATATTTTAAAACAAAGAAACACAAGACATTTATTTCCAACTACCATATTGACCTGATTTGATGTCAAATAGTGGTCGACAGTTGAGAAAGTGGTTGGAAGGATAACTGAGGATTAAATTGGCATGGGTTAAAGTTGCCAAGTTCTAGAAGGCAGATCAGGAATGTTGGATGCAGTCAATCTTGGCCTCTAATTCAATTTGTAAAATGTATAAAAGGTCAGATGCCTCTCATTGTAAAGGGTTAGACAGTTAGAACAGGTTAGAGAGTTTTTGTAGAAGGTTAGAATTTAGTAGTTAGGAATAGAGTAGAACAGTTGCAAAAATTGTTGTAATGACAGCTGAAATCAATATATGAACATTAAAATATGGTGTTTGTTATCTTAGGTTTCTTTTGTTTGCATGGTTTCCTTCAGCAGGTTTAGATAGATCATTTCTGGTGTGCGGAAATTTGATGGATTCGGTTTCATACCATTGGGGATATACTGATTGTGTATCCCTATGTATGATTAGTCTGAGCCTTTAAAATTGTGCTTAGTTCAATTGCACATGTTTGTCTAAGCTACACTAGAATTGGGTGCTTAGGCATGCACCTGCAGCCTGAAAATCTTCTAAGTCTCCCTTGAAGATTGTGTCATTCTTGTGAGGTTGTGAGTGATTCTGGTCAAGCAAGGGATGGTTATGTTGAATCCGTCTACTCTCACACCAGTCTTGTTAATTTTAGGTCTCTTAACCCTATCATTTTGCAGTTATCCTTCCTGCAGCATCATTAGATACAAACCAGCTTGTTGCAAACATAAGGCCCCTTGTGTTCTTAGCAAAACACATGAGTTAGAGATTTTGGTCTTGGTTGTGACATTCCTTAAGGGGAATATTTTGTAGTAGAATTATGGGTAACCAGTCACTTTTTGAATGACAGGTGTCTCCTCTCACCCGTAGCTTGTTTGCTCCCTTATTTTCTATAAAAAGGAATTCAAGGCCAAGAGATGGGGTTTTGAATTTGATGTTTGTACTAAGTCTTGCTAAGTCAGAGTCATAGGTCCATGTAGCAGTTTTTAGGTGAAAAGGAACAAATTGTAAAGATTTTGCAGAGCAAAATAGAATGAGTCTTATGTCATATTTTATGCAGGTTGTGAAGGACTGAATTGTATACTTTTTTATGGCAGATATAGCATTTGAGTAAATGAAATAGAATTAAAGTTTATTTCTCTCCAGTGTATTATTCTACTATCTTTTGAATGAAAGTGAATCAAGGGTTTCTTTCTTTTAGTGCATTGTTCTGATGTATGTAATTTGTGTTTATGCTTCGATCCAAGGGATCAATTAAATGCCTGAACAAAATTGCAGAGTGGTAGGGTTTGTGCAGGGATTTTGATAAGTAATTTGGGCTTGGATCATAGTTGAGATGTATTGTAAGGCAATATATTCTTAGATCACTATGCTACCAGATAAATTATGATGTAATTCACCTTCTATATCATGAATTTGACTCCCCAATGGAATAAGGCATTGGTCACGGCTTGTTTTAAGTCTTTACAGTCACTTTGTGCTCAGTTTGCATGTATTTGTTACACAATTGTTGATTATCAGAATACATTTTTGTTTTTTGTATGTTATTTCATATTTCATCCATCTCATGCTCCAATTAGGTTGAGGATCACTAGAGAATTCACCATTCTTGAGCATTCTCCCTCTTTGTTGAGCCTTTATATGAGATTATTTGTTTAGTTGTGGTGTAATTTGTGAGTATGGTGCATAGATTACAGATTCACCAAGGGATCACCCTTCCGGGTCTTGCAAAGCCCAAAGTGTAGAAGGATTTGCATAATCCTTGTCATAGTTGGTCCAAGTTATTGAAGATATTGATAGTTGGAGTTGGTTTATGACTGTAAGTTGTTTTGTGACGGAAGATAGCTGATCAAGTCAATAAAATATAATTCAAATCCATTTCTCCACTGTATAATTCTATCATTTTTTGAATGAGTAGAATCAAGGGTTTTCTCATTTGTTGCACTGTTGTATTGTATGCATTTTTTGTTCATGCTTTGATATAAGGGGTCGATTAAATGCTTGAGTGGAATTATAGAATGGTAGGGCTTATCCAGGGATTTCAATAAGTAGTTTGGGTTGGGATTATAGATGGGATATATTGTAAGGCAATATTATCTTAGATCCTATGCTGTTAGATAAAATTTTGTCATATTTTCATTTTACATCTTGCAAATTCAGGTACCTAATGGAGTAAGGCATTGATCACAGCTTGTAACTATCTTTAATGTCAGTTTTCTATTCAAACTCACCGACAACTTGCTATAATTTACTGAATATCAAAATATCTTTTCATTTCACGTATGTTTCTATTTATTGAAGACATCTCATGCTCCAATAGGCTGAGGACCATTGAAGAATTCGCCATTCTTGAGCATTCTCCCTCTTTGTTAAGCATTTATATGAGATTATCTGCTTAATTTTGGTGAAAATTGTGAGTATGGTGCAGAGATTACAGATTCACCAAAGGATCACCCTCCCGGGTTTTGCAGAACCCAAAGTGCAAAAGGATTAGCAGAATCCTTTTCATAGTTGGTCCAAGTTCTTAAGGATGTTGATAGTTGGAGTTGGCTTCTCCATAGATAATCTAAAAAATCAACTTGGTTTTTGCTTCTTGCAGTGTAAACCCCTTTGAATCACTTTGTGAGTCAAAAATAGCTATGAAAATGCTTTTATTACTATTCTAGAGTGAAGTGTCACCATCTCATCCGCCATTACTACTCGCACGAGTGAAGAAATGGCTTGAAATTGCATTTGAACTAAGTTTGAATCTCCATCGTTGATTAATTCCTTGTTACCAAATCACACGAACAATAGTGGTCCATTAGACATTGACAATCACATGGGGCAAGCGGGCCCATCAAAATTATGACGCGGCATCTCCAACTCACCCTTCATCTCACATCAGTAAGCGACCACCACCTTCCGGCTTACCTCAGCCTGCCCTAGACACATGGCATCATCTCGCAATGTCACAATCCATAACCTTCAAGCATCTTCGACTGTCGGGTTGTGAGAACCGTTTGATCTGTTCCATCTTAATATCATGGCCACAGTGTCCGCCTTCTTTAGCCAATTAACAACCAAGTATCTTCTTGACCAAGATTAAAAGATCTTTGTCCATTGAAACACGTGCATATAGTAGGAACTTTTTAGTAACTCAACCGTTAAACAAAGACATCAGTAGACATATTAATGGTGGACTTAGGAAAAGTCATGCACTCGATGAAAAATTAAAAGGGGACCCACGTAGGAAAAATTAAAATGCAGACTTAGGAAAAAATGAGGGACTCCCGAACAAATTAATGCTTAGGAAATAAAATGGCCCCGCCAACGTTACTACAACCCTCAGACTTTAGTGAAAAAGGTAACATAGAATTATAACATGCTTAAGGGGTTTTAACGAAGACTTAATCAAAAGTATATAAAACCCTAAACCATAAGCATGAGGGGGAGAACAGAGAACATTAAACACTCAAAATGACCAAAATTTTGACTAAGGCATGAAACATTTTTACACAGTCATTTTGAAGACTATCAGGGTGCGCCTATCTTGCAACATCAATGAGGACTAGTCATATACCTTCACCTGATTCGGTCCATTGCCAATTCCACCCTTTCAGATCAACCTTGGCAGTTGCTGATGCCTGGCGAACATATAGAATAAGTAGGAGGTCAAGGTAAAGTTTTTCTTCTCCTCAAGCTAAACTAGCTAATATGAATGTTATCGCTAATGAAACTTAGTTCCATTAAGGACCTGCTCGGTGAAATAGAACATCCAATCCTCATACAGGTTAGACTGGGGGAGCCCCATAACTCGGCTAAGAAATGTGACCATGTCCTTGTACTCATCATTAAACTCACTTTTGTAGGTCTTTTTGATGATCCTACTACTCGGGGGTCTTCTTACTTTAAGCCACTCTTCATTTATTAATATCTTCCACTTTATTGGGATCCTTGTCAACAACAAGTTGGGCCTCATAAATGGTCACTACGGTGCCACACTCAGGTAGCGGGATGTCAAATGCTTCCCCGTTGTCCTTAGGCATGAACTTGGTTGTTACCATTCCCTTTACCACCACAATTCTTGTTTCCATCTGATAGTGCCTTGCGGCATCGACCACAAGCTAATAATTTTGTACTGCCGATAGGAAACCAGCAGCCTGCATGATGCCACTTTCTAGCATCCGTCTAGGTTTTCCATATGCATTCAGAGCACACACTCTATCTCTGAAGTCTTGAATGTTTATATTCCCAAGCTCTGTATCCCCAATATTATCCCAATCACTTTGGACATTTGATTCTTTGATCATCCCCTGATACTGATATTTCATTTTTTTGAGCTTGCGAGGTATGTTGACTCTAGAGGTTTGTGATGTTCCTGGTGCACTAGGTGCCTTTGAAGACTCTATCGCCTGATTAGGCATTAACCTTGCCCACCTAGACATAGATTATGAGGTGACTCTGATGCAAAAATAGGGGTTAGCAGTTCCAGAAGACGACGTTAGCATAAAAATTGATGACCAGCGAGATAATTTGAAACTCAAAAGAATTCTTAAAACAAGCAATTTAAATAATTCAAACTCTACGCTTTAAATGCCATCTAGACATTGAAGATTAGGTAACTCTAGGTAGTTGTTGTTTCAAGCAGATTTTCAAAGTGAGTTTCTCTCTATGCTCCTAAAGAGCGAAAAGCTGCAAATATTATCAGTTTGTGCGAATAAGCGTTTACATTTTCAATTTTGGTTTGCGTTGATTGTTTCAAAGATGATTGTGCGTTTGCAATTTTTGGAAAGATGTTTCTATGCACTTCGAAATATGGGCTTATGCATTCTACAGTTTTGACCAAAATGGTCAAGTTTGCCTAAGTTTGAAGATTCTCTGCTAGAGGGCCAATTTTGGCAGTTAATGGTTGCGTTGATGTTCACTTGGGTTGCAATCTTTAAAGTTTACTTCCATTGCCATTTACATTCTTGTTGGGATCCAAGAACACTGAAAGGGGGGGTGAATCGGTGTTTTGCCAGTAACACAAGATTTTATCCTTTTATACCATAAACATATAAACCGGTAAACATATAAAAATATAACATGAAGCAAATAAATCATCCACATAAATGAACACTATAACACACAGAATTTATACGTGGAAAACCTCAAAGAGGAAAACCCACGGTAGGATTTGTGACCCACAATATCAGTCACTGGCCATATGAAAGGATATTACATATAATAGGGGTCTACATATGCAGAAAGCCACACTGCCTAGAGCATACTACTCATCACTAAAGAGTCTCACTGACTACAAGTTTTTGCTGAAGTAAAACAATAAAATTGAACTAAAAAACGCATCTCCTATGCCAAATAGCATTTCGGTTCTAGCTCTGCTCTATACCGGTTCATAAACCCTGAACACTACTACCGGTGTCTCTTCTCCTCCAAGAATGCTTTCCAATCTACCTACAGATAATTGCATGATATAACATTCACATACAAATGATTTACTTATATATACTTTGCATTATACAGTTCTGTTATATTCTCCTATGTCGCATCCTATGTCGTCTCTTGTATATTATCTTCAAAATGACCTAGCAGACTGACTTATATACCCATTACAAACAATATGCCTTATGTTGGCTTACAATCCTTTTACAAAATTTATTCAATGTCAGTGTCGACAATAATTACAAAATGATTTACTAAATAAATCTTCCTTGATGTCGGCTTCCTTCAAGTACTAATGTCAGTGTCGGTGCCGATGTAATCCTGGATACTCCAATGTAGGTGTATGTTGGTATGTGACTTCCATCTAATCTTGTTGCCATCAATGACAACAAAATGAATCCGATGAGTGTCAATTGCCAACAATCTCCCTCTTTGGCATTGATGGCAACACTCATGTGAAAAATGGATTCACTGTCGGTTCAACTGAATTATGCTCCCCCTGAACAATATACTCCTTTTGATATCCTGATATCCTTCCCATGTGATATTTTCTTATTTTTCTGATATTTTTCACATATATACATACTCCCCCTTTGGTATCAATGCAAAAGACCGGTGAAAAATTTGAAAGAATTCAGAACAAAAGAATAAATAAATACTGTTAATGTCACTGGAGCTTAACCAACTTCATAATTTCTGGGTAAGCCTTATTCAACAACTGAAGATATGTATGCCAGCCAGTTTTGAAGGTGTCAGATATTGATGCTAGTCCACTTAGTAAGTGGGCAAGTGTTTCCTTCTCTTTGACATCTGCTTGTGTGGGTTTAGCAATCATGTCCATGCACTCTCTCTTATGAACACCCAGTGAATCCAATCTGGTAATCACCAATCCTCTAAGACTTCTTGCTCTCCTAATGACTTTATCTTTGTCCTTCTCAAAAGCAAAAATTTGGTTCTCCAAGGACAAAATTTTCCCATCAACAGATATGGTCGGTGTGGTTAATCCAACAAAAGAGTTTGCAATGCTAGCTACTTTATCATGTAACTCCTTTAATCTTCTATCTACATTAGCTATAAGAATTCCTATGTTACAACAGACCCTGTAGATATTTGTACCTTGTTTCAGACAATTCTTAATAAGAATGAGTTTGGCCTCAATTTTCTTTTTCTCTATTTCTATGTTATGGTCAAAGGCTGCTCTTTTAGCTGTAGTGAATCTTTCTAAAGCCCATTGGTCTACAATCTGCCTCAGAGATTGAAAATTGTTAGAAATATGTTCTGTTAGAGTCTTGAGCTTGCCAGACGGGCTTGCTCCATCTTCAATCTTACAATCAGGTGTCAATCAGTGCAATACTCTAACTGATTGATCAATTATTCCCTTGTATGCAGTACCCTCCTTTAATAGTTTCTGAGTTGCTATCATCATCAACTCAATGGGACTCATCTTAGTGATGGATTTCTTCTCAGCCCGAGAAGTGTCAATTGCCAAAACCTTTGTCGGGGAATCAATTTTAACTGTCGTTATAGATTTAGTTTCCTTTACCTTATCCTCTACAACCTCTTTTGCGCCAGTGGCTTCGCCACTTGGTGTAGTGTAAATTACTATCGGTGGAGTAATATCCACAATATTTACAGTATCATGTACATTTCCTTCCTCAAAAATAGTTTCAGTCAGTATGGATTGTACACTCTCCTTTACTGTCGGTTGTGTCTGTATTTATATAGTTACTACCAGTATAGTCAAATTGGAGTTGAACTACCCAAAATACCTTTACCTTTTGATTTGTCTGGAATGGTGGAAGATGTAGCTTTTGCAAATTATTCTTGGGATGTGAGAAAATCTGGATTCTTCTGGAAGAATTTGGTCCAACCCTTACTGGTCTCATTTATTACCTCATTTACTCTGCCCATCATAAAACTTATTTGTCGGGGTTTACTACTGAAAACTATCATATTCACAACTTCTATGCATCTTTTCATTTCCTCATTGTTTATAGAACCACACATTTCCAAAAGTGTTACTTCCTTAATCTCCCTATCTCTCTTGACAGCGTCAAGTCTTCTAGCATCAAGTTTATTATACAAAGATAGAGGTATCTCCTTCAAAATTTCTATTAAGGCTTTCTTATAAATGTCTATATGTAACAAATAGCCTCTTCTATTTCATTTTGCTCATCATCCTCTAAATATTCATAATACATAGATACGTTTTTTAAAATTCCATCTTTTGCAATTTCATTAATTAGCTCAGCACAGGTCTTTTTAGTCTTACCAGACTCAGTGTCATCACTCTTCTTCTTTTTACTTGTGGTTGCCGATGTAGATGTGACTAGTTTCCTCTTATGTATAGGCTTCCTTTCCGGAGGTGGTGGTGCAGTAGGTTTAGTTGCCTTTCTAACAAGTCTCCTCCTAGGCTCTGCCTTCTTCTGCTCTACCGGTGGATGATCCACTTTCTTCCTTTGTACCCTTTTGAAAGATAGAGGTTCATTGTCCTCGAGGTTAGAATCAGAAGTGATGGTAGAAATTTAAGTTTCAGGCTTCTTCACCTTTGCAGTACTAGCCATTGTCGGTTTGGATCCAGAACCCAATTGAGTGTCTATTTTATGAATTACATCTTGTACATATGCAGACATCTTTTCTATTTTCTTCTCTCTTCTCTTCCTATTAAAACCAAATTTGACTTCAAGTGCCTTCTCTTCTGTTGTACCAAAATGCTTTTTTTTATCATCCAATGGGGCATCTAGTAGCATTTTTGCATAGAGTTCAAAAATGCTATCATCCACTTCATATCAAAGCTCAGTAATCTAGATAGTCCTAGGTTCAATTTCCTCCATAAGAGTTTCATCGGTTTTCACCACAATTTTCTTTGATATTCTCTCCCTCTGCCTCATGTTTTCTTGGAATGTTTTCAAATACCCCCAAAGTTTCTCATCTCTGTCGGTACCAAGATTGGTTATTGCTTCCTTGATCTGCATACCTACCGATATGTCATGAGCTCAATGCTTCTTTCCAAGACTAGGTAGCTCATTTAGGAAGTAAAGCATTAAACATACAATGAGATTACCATATCTAAAATTCCCTTTCTTAACTCCCTTGATCTTCCAAAGGTTCAACATCAATTCACTCCTCATCCATTCACATAAATCATATTTTAAATTATTCCTTAGCATTTGATATGCAACATTAATGCATTAACTAGCAACAAAATTCAATCGATTGGATTGAGTTACCTTATAACCTATTATCATGCTGTCAAATTTCACATTAGTGTCGGTGATTGTGTTGGTCCTCATTGATCTGCTATCAGGAGTTGCACCAGTGAGTTCCTCGACCTCTATGTTGGAAATTTTCTTGCCAGGTTCTTGTCCGACTTTGGGTAAGCCGATGATAGCTTGAATAGCCTCCTTAGTGATCATGTAAGGCCTATACAGCCAGATAAACTCATTGTGAACCCTGCTCAAAATGTCTCTGATGACTTCATCCTTGAATTCCGGTATGTACAGAATACCGGTTAACCCTAAATCCTCAATTGCTTTGTATTCCAGTTTGATGGTTCCGGAGTCTCCTAGTATCATGGATTGATACATGCTTTTGATGTCCTATGTACCTAGATCCTCCAGGGTGCAGTGAATGTATGCCCTCACATCTTCAACATACATCACGTCATCAAGAACCCTAGAAAATGCTCCCGCAGAGTCTTCTTTCTTAGCAATTTCAGGAGCCTCCTTGAATACAGACCTTAACCTATCTTTGACTTCGACAATGGTGGGATTTGCAATGAAAGTAGGAGCTGAAGATCCAAATGCCATTTCAAAGAATACCTGAAAGTGAACGCTGGTGGAAGATTGAGTGTTTTTGCTCGAAATCCTTTTAGCCTTTGCTTGCTCTTAATTCGCCTTTTTCTTCACTCTGAATGCTTGAATGCTCGGTGAGTGAAAATGACTTCACTTACCCCTTTTTATCACTAAATAAAACCCTAATCTTTCTATATAATAAATACTTCGCAAACAACCCTACCGATGTCGGTTTCACGATCTTTTGTCAGGTGAACCTTCATCAATGATGAACACAACTCTCCAAATCTCTTTAGATCTCCTCAGGGGTAATATGTAGGATTTTGCAATGACTTTGCCAAACCCTAAGGCTTATGCCTCAGTTACCGATGGAATTTCCTACCGGTGGAGGAATACCCTTTTCTACCAGTGGAGTTACCGGTGTAGATCCATCTCCATTTGGTTCTTCAGATTTTCTAACCCATCCCTTGGTGTGATCTTGTTGTATTTCATCTACCTTTTTGTTTCCTTTCTCATTATCTTTATCATTGTTAACCGGTTGAGTCTTGCTTCTGCAGTATTTAACAATATGACCTATTTTGTTGTATGCATAACATGTAACATTATTTTTTTGAATTGCTTTGACAAATCCACTGTCATTCCTTGACCTATAATGATTAGTAAAATGTCCAAACTTTCCACATGCATGACATTTAACATTCATTTTGCAATCTTCTGATCTATGACCATATTTCTTGTGATTTGTGCATTGACCGGGAACATAATTGTAGTTTTGATTTGCTTTATTTCTATATTGTTTATCCATATGCCCAAATTTATTGCAAACTGACCTAGCAGGCTGACCTATATACCCATTACAAACAATATGTCTTATGTCGGCTTACAATGCTTTTACAAAAGTTATTCAATGTCAGCCTCGACAATAATTACAAAATGATTTACTAAATAAATCTTCCTTGATGTCGGCTTCCTTCAAGTACTGATGTCAGTGCCGATGTTGATGCCGATTAATCCTGGATACTCCAATGTCGGTGTCTGTCGATATATGCCTCCTAATGTCGGTATATGACTTCCATCTAATCTTGTTGCCATCAATGACAACAAAATGAATCTGACGAGTGTCAATTGCCAACAATTCTGACCCTAGGTTAATCAACATAGGCAATTAGAATACTTTAACCACTTGGAGGGCAAAGCTGGTAACATACCTAGCAACGTATTCGAAGACATTTGGACATTGAATGTCGATGGCGCGACTTTCACTGACTGAAGCTCTGTCCAGCTTGAAGTTTGGGTGGATTGGCCAAGGGGCGTGATTTTATCTTCCATTTTGCCCCATGTCCTCAAACTTGACCTTCTTCCTTTTCGCTTTTACCTGCGAACTCACGATTTTAGGGAGAAAGTGTGGTTTGTGTGACTTAAGGTTTATCCTAAACGCCCATCTCTTAAAATATGAACAAAGGCCGAATTGTCCATAGGAAGATTCGGCTAAGATTTTCGGCTCGATGAAGCTATACTGCGTGACTTTGGAACTTGAATGATTCTCGGGTCAGATGAGGACTTTGCGTGATTTTACCTCCTTTCAGCCTTTTTGGATGACTTGCGATTTTCGGGGATTTTGGGTAGAAAGGGTGACTTTGGAAGTGTTCGAAAACTTCATCATCTTAAGTCGATTTTGTGAGGTTTAGAGTTTTTCGGCCTAAATGGCTAAAATGTGTGACTTAGCCCTCCTTTAATTACGACTTATTAGGCGATTTTGCAATTTTTTATACGTTTTTTCGACCTAATAGGTGACTTTGCAAACTTTGTTGATTTTTCGCCAATTTCGGTCTGGAAGCTGACTTTGCAAGTTTAAAGTGTTTTCGCCTTAAATAAGTCATTTGTATGATTATGACTTTCTTGACATTTTTGGCCTAAACGACTAATTTGAGAGATTTGAATTCTTGTCCTTTTCGGCCTAAAAGACGATTTTGGGAACTTTAAGTCGTTTACTTCTTTTCGACCTAAATAGACCTTTGTGCGAATTTATTCTATTAGCCAACTTCGTCTTAAAAGCCAAATTTTTTAAGTTTCACCCCTTTTATCATTTTTGGCCTGAAAGCTGATTTTGTAAACCTAATCGCCTTTATTGGTTTTCGGGCTTCAAAGACACTTTGTGCAGTTATGCTCATTTTGACATTTTCGGCCTATTAGCCAATTTTGAGTCTTTAAGTGGTTTTCCTTTCGACCTTAGAGGTTGATTTGAGAGCTCTATCTCACATTTCAGTCTTATGAGCCGATTTGTGAGCATTTACTTCAAATTTTGGTCCTATGAACCGATTTTGCAAACTTACAACCCTTTGTTCATTTTAAGATCTCGGCCTATTCAGTCAAAAAGTGAGATCCCTTGGTTCACCTTGAGTATCAAGCTCCAAACCTGCTGATGACCAATGTTGGATTTGACAACATCTTGGGACTTCACCCCAAGATCTTTCTCACTCAGTTAGCCAATTTTCTTATCAGTTCAAGACCCTCTGTCAACTTGACAATCTAATTCAAATGCAACATCTTGCTTCTCATTTTCAAGATGCAAATCCTCTAGTATCTAGGACTTAAAATGTTTGATCCATTTACAACTCCAAGTTGACTCGATTTCAGATTGGATCATCCTATCAGAGCTCAAAACTTCTAACAATGGTACCTTCTCTTTGCGAATTTACCAGAACTTCCTACTCGAGACCTCAACGAGGACAAGACAAGAAAGGGGGGGACCCTATCGACGACGGGGAGTGTGTGAAAGGCACAAGACATTTGAGCTATGCTAGAATTGGGTGCTTAGACATGCACCTGCAGTCTGAAAATCTTCTAAGTCTCCCTTAAAGATTTCACCATTCTTGTGAGGTTGTGAGTTATTCTGGCCAAGCAGGGATTGGTTATGTCGAATTCATCTTCTCGCACACTAGTCTTGTTAATTTTAAAATGAATTTTTCTTTTATTTCCCAGATTGAGAATCAGATGCGAACCAGCTTGTTGTAAAAGTAAGTCCCCTTGTGCTCCCACCAAAACACATTAACCGTTGAGTTATCCTACAATCATGAACTGACATTTGAAACCTTGAGGTTGTCCCTGTTGATCAATTAAAAATGGCATCAAGGATTCCTTATACAAGAGAGGATAGGATACTCAACAAGAATATTTATATTTTGTATTGGCCAGATAGAGTTGTAGCAATATGATTTTAGCCACGTCAACAGGTTGCTTGGGCTCAATGGCCTGGATCTCTTGTTGTATCACCAACCTTTGTACCTTCTCCTGTAAATCTTCCAATATCTCAACATTCCTCTCTTTTCTTGGTCTCCTCCATGGTTGTGCCTATATCCATTGGGCCATTTTGATAGGCCATCATATCTCTCAAATATTCTGCCATTTAGTGTAGCTCTGACTTCTTTGTTTAATCTGAATATTAACCATTCTATCTTTTGATGTTTAGTTAGTGGTTCTTTTAGCATCCTACATACTTCATTAAACTTGTTGTCATTACTTTTGATGGATTCATTGTCACCTTATGTCAGATTTCTCATTTTAGTAACACTCTTTGTTGGAACTATTAGGAAATCTCATTTGACTGTATCCCATGTGGCTACATGTCAAGGGTAATTCTCAATGTACCATTAAAGTTCTTTTCTTAAATACCCTACAAACTTTGACAATCTCTCTTTATATATAAATTTCCCTAATTTCTCCCAAATTGATTCTAACATAAAAACATATTCTACTGCATTTAATATCAAGTCCATTTACCAGTCAAGGAACTAATTGGTGAATTCATAGGCTCAAGTTGCAAGTTCGCTAGAGCCACTCACTATGGAAGGATTGAAGAAATTTACAATTGAATTAACTTTGGTGCCCTCAACCTCGGATGGTATCACAAATTTCCAAGTGTTTGATGATGATAAGTACATACTAGACTTCTTGACCAATTCAAATGTGTTTCTAACTCAAATAATTGACTAAGAAGAAATCGAAGAAGCTGAGTTTGATCCTGAAGGGATCATGAATTTGAAAACTAATACTATCCCAAGGTTAATGATACAACTAGAGAGAATCTTTGATTTTGATAAGTTAATTTCGCTTAAGTATAAAGTACAAAATGAGGCAAATGTGAAACAGTGAATATAACTGTAATGTCCCCACTTTGAAATACAATTTAATGATATGTGATAATATAATTAAATTAAAATTAAAAATATAAAAGAATACAATTAAATATAATTAAATTTTAATTAAGTTAATGAATGGTCAAAGACATGAAATGAAAAGTTGTGGCTCCCTCAAACATGAGATATAAAAGGGAGAAGAGAAACTCATTTGAGGGGATAATTTGGGGTATCAAAACTATAGATTTGATATAAATAAGAAGTGCAGATCTGAATGTGAAAGGTTGTGTTCCTTTCAAAATGCAGAAATAATGAAAAGTTGCACTCTTTCAAAGGGTACTAATGGTGGAAAGGGTTTGTCTCTTGCCAAAGGGGCATACATGATGAAGAGGTGTGACCTCTCCCTCACATTGGAGGATTTAAAGAGAAAGTCTCATTTGAGGAGGACATCCAAGGGAGATCAATTTGAAGAATAATTTATTATTCTCAAAGCGCAGCAATGGAGAGTGATGACTCATTTCTTATGAAGAGGTGTGACTTCCCATAAATGAAGATATAAAGAAGAGATTAATTCAATTAAAAAGGGGTAATTGGAGGAACCATCCATAAGATCAAATAAGACAAGAAATTCAATGGATCAATATCTAATATCAGAATTAATAAGGGTGAAAATTAGCAGAGTTTGATATTTACAAGGGCAAGATATAGGGCAATCCCAAAAGGGGACATTACAATAACAACTGATGGAGAAGTTAAAAAAAAGTTTTAATAGGTAAAGTGTGCACATCCGAGGAGAAGGAAGGTATACTCAAGAGTATGAGAGAATTTCCTAATGTGATTGTGTCGGGTTACAAAGTTTTGAAAACATATGACACTTCCATCATTACATATATAATTCCTCTCAAGCCTAGAAGCAAGCCCTTTCAACAGCATCAAAGGCTAGTCAATCCACTATTAGAACCACTCAATTAATAAGAAGTAAAGAAACTACTTTCAGCAAGGATTATCTTTCCAATAAGACACTCGATGTGGGTCACCAATATAGTGCTAGTCAGAAAGAAGGATGGGGAAATCTCAACAAGGTGTCAGAGAAAGATAAATACCTTTTGCCATCATTAGATGAAGTACTTCAAATTGTGAATGGATCTTAGATGATTTCCTTTCTGGATGACTATTTAAGATACAATCAAATGATGGTTGAGCATGAAGATAGGTTGAAAACAGCTTTCACACCCAAGTGGAGAAAATTTGCATACAAAAGGATGCCTTTCAGGTTGATCAATGCCCGAGCCACCTTCTAGAGAGCAATGGACATTGCTTTTTAAGATCTAGTGGAAAGTGTATCATCATATATATGGATCATCCTATAGTATTTTCAAAGAAAAGAGAAGATCATGTTGCCAATTTAGGGAAAATTTTATGAAGATGCAGAAAATACAGGATCTCTCAATCCAAAGAAGTGCATGTTTCGGGTCATAGAAGGAAAATTATTGGGACACGTGATTTCAGAGAAAGATATTTCCATTAATCCTAATTGAATAGAGGCAATGTCAAAGATAAACATGCATGTGGTAAGAAAGAGTTCAAGTCCTTTGGGAAAATTAATTGCATAGGAAAAATCATAAGTGAGTTTGCTAAAATAGTCAGGCCCTCAAATTAAATGTTGAAGGAAGACACAAAGATGGAGTGGACACTGCTATTAAACAATGTGTTTGGAGAAATAAAGAAAACAATTGTTAATATTCATGTCCTTATTACTTCAGATTGCACAAAGTCATTGTATTTATATTGATTTGCCTTACAACATACCTATGTGACTATTTTTACCCAAAGAACGAAAGAGAAGGATGAGCATCCTATTGCATTCATGAGTACACCACTTAAAGATAGAAAAATAAGATATTCAAACATGGACAAGGAAGCATACACGTTGGTGAAGGCAATCAAGAAGTTTTGACATTATATCCTAAGAATCAAAGTTCATGCCATCGTCTCGAATGCAGTAATGAAAACACTCCTAATGTAGAATGAACTAGATGAGATAAGAGTAAAGTGGGTTGCCACTATCCAAGAGTATGACATAGAAATACAACCCATGAAGCTCGTACAAGGACAAGCTTTGACACAAACTATCGTGATCGATGGCCCTAGACTAGTTCAACAAATCTATGAGCTCCAAGACTTAACCCCAAATGAATGGTAAAAGGACATTGTGTGTTACTTTCTTAATCAGAAATGTCCCTCCCATTTGAATTGAGTACAGAAAAGAGCATTCAGAATGAAAAGTCAACCCTTCATTTTACAAGGATTGGTTCTCTATAGAGGAAACCATGAAGGAATGTACTTGAGATGTGTCGAGAGAAATTAATCAAAGGAGATTATGGAACATTTCCATAATAAATTTGAAATTGGTCATGGAGGTGCTCTAGCTATAGCTCACCAAAACCTAAGACCGCGATATTACTAACCCATAATGTTCAAAGATGTGCATGAACATGTGAAAACATGTCATATTTGCCAAGTATCTTCCATAAGAAAGGAATAATACCATGCCATTACAGCTCGTGATCGAAGTAAGACCTTTTGCAAAATGGAGTCTCAATTTCATTGGTATGATCAATCCCCCTTCCTTAGCACAACACGGGTATATCCTAACCATGACTGATTATTACTCTAGATGATCAGAAGCTCAAGCTTTAAATTTTTGTATTACTAAAGTTGTGATTAAGTTTTTAAGGGAAAATATTGTTACCATGTTTGGTTGTCCCCATGTTTTAGTTTGTGACAATGGTCCTGCATTCACGTAGCTTAAATTTTAAAATTGGGCTTTTGAGCATAGTATAATCTTGAAGTTTTCATCAAACTACTATCCTCAACGGAATGGCTTAGCTGAATCTACATGTAATGCCCCGCTAGGAACCCTAAAGGAAAAACAAAACAACTAGGCAACTAAAGGGTGAACTATTTTTTTTTTAAGATTAAGTGCATTAGTTATAACAATTGCACGTTTAATAACATAGCGGAAGTCTGACACATGATTTCCTAAGGGTTACCAACGAAGATTAATTCGCAAATTATATTAACACCATGGTTAATCCAATTGTCCATTTTAATTAGGTAAATTAAATGCTTGAGAATAAACCTACACATACATCTAAATTCCATAATGAAAAAATCAAAGTATTCCAATGCATTTATTTATCCATATTCCATTTATACATAAGATCAAAGCAATTGAATTAACATACATTCCACCGATATAATATAACAATATCCATAAATACATGGCTTCCAAAAATACCACGGAATCCAAAAGTTACAATATCAAGGCTACATAAAAGTTTGATACAATGACCACAAGGTCTCAACTGAACAATGATCATGAACAAGAGTTGGTACATGAACTACGAACCAAGAAACACCAGCGAAGTCTTTCCCTGCTTGAAGATACAATCCAGAACATCTGATGCGAAGTGGCACTACCACCCAACCATGTGATCCCAAAATGGAACCACCCCATCGTGCTAGGAGATAGTAGAAGACCCTCAAGCAAGCAAAATAAGACAAGTACGACAAAACTACATGACTCCGCAAACATCCATGTGGCTCAACTCACAAACACTAGTGACTCTAAGGAGAGAGTGTCATCGCATGGCTTAAGGTGGTTACCCTGGTAGGCTTCCAAAGGTCTCGGCCCCCATCCTGGGTTATCCTGGTAACCTCTCTAAGACCTCCAGCTCCATCTAAGCCTCATGCGAACCCTACCAATCATTTCATGAAGACAAGGTGATAGGTTTGTCATTCTAGGCCTTCTCACCACATCCTAAGCCTATACAAGCACTCAACCATGTGCGAGGCACATTATCTTAATTAATATTTAAACTACCCACCACCTAATCAATTAATAGGTTATCACTTCTTAACTGACTTTCGAGGGGTTATCCTGCCATCCACTTTGGGTGCGGCCCCCGCTCGAAAGCCACTCTCTCATAGGACACTAATAGGAAAGGGTCTCTCTACGAGAACTCTATGGTGAAACTAACAACCATATCTAATCCTAACAAACCACGGGTGAAGGATACACAATCACTAACCCAGGATTGACCATTTGGAAACATAACACACAATGGCTCACATCAATAGGGTTATACAACAACACCTGACCAAAGGGTATAACAACATATGACATAATGACAACTCAACCAAAATTGCAACGAGATTAAGTTTGACTGCAAATACCATTTACACAAAATCCTAACATAGGCAATCTTTTCTTTAAATAGCCAAAATCAAAAAATACTTGCAATTAAATATTTTCCAAAAAGTAAGAAAATACAACTATATTAATACAAGGAAATCAATGTTGTCATTTGTCTAATAAGGTTAAGTAAATTCACATATAAATTAATCTCCTAATGTGTTTCCAAGCATAAATATAGAATCTTAAATTATAAGCTTTTCTAGAAATAACCAATATCAAAATTTATTATTATTATATATATATATATATATATATATATATATATATATATATATATTACAAAATGAAATAAAATATAGTATTAAATAATTCTTATCTGACATAGTGCCCAGAATGTTAAAAAACTTGAATATATATATATATATCCAAACTTAATTGAAAATCCGAATTAAATAACCTGGCACGAAATCCGAAAACCCCAAGATTTCTAGAAACACAAATTTTACTAGGGAAAAGCTTTTAACATAATACCCCTTACTACGCACGGTAGCACGTACTACCGTAGGTAGTACATGCTACCCCACAGTAGCATGTGCCACCATTGGTAAATCTGCTACCGTACGGTAGTCGTACTACCGTCGGTAGTTGCTACCGACTACGCAATACTTTTTTTTTTTAGAATTTATAATTTTCAATAGCATAAAAAAATAATGGATTTCATTTTTCAATAAAAATTATTTTCCCATAATTTAATTAATACAATTTTCCCCCAGAATAATTAATAAAGTAATTTCCCCATAACTTCTAATACCCAGATAAATTTAATTAAAATTAGATCTATTACTATAGTAACTAAATAATTACCTAGAAATTACACAATTATTGACAAAACAACCATAGCCAAATATCGAAACTAAACCCCAACAAAAGAGAATATTTTCTACCAAAACTTGCAACTTTTAAGCACAGTAAAACATCTTGGCAAGATTTTGCTAGAATATTTTTTTCCAAATTTCTCAAAATTCTAATTTACAAACACTCAAGTAATAACTTTTTTCCATAAACTAGAAAT
Organism: Cryptomeria japonica; assembly: GCF_030272615.1. Lineage (NCBI taxonomy): Eukaryota > Viridiplantae > Streptophyta > Pinopsida > Cupressales > Cupressaceae > Cryptomeria > Cryptomeria japonica. Next base: position 543,918,483 of record NC_081408.1, read on the forward strand.
TAATTTCAGGAATCCAGACTTTAACCAAGAACAAGAAATAACCAGAAAGAATTTTAGATTTGACAAATATTAACACAGACATCATTCAGAAAGAGGGAAGAAATAGAAATATTTTCTTTAAAAAAAAACAACCAGAAGAAGCCACCCAACCTCGTATAGCTTTCCTGGAAGAACTTTGTAAGAGAGATTCAATCCTTCAACAAGCTTCCAAACAATTTTTCTTCACCAAAACCTCTACCTCTTTCCCATGACTTCCCAAAAATAAAAGATATATTCCCCTTTTAAATTAAATTTATAGGTTACATATATTTTCCCAAAAACCCTAATATTTAATTTTAGTAATTAAAAAGCAATTTTATTTTTCTCTTATAATTCCTCACAAAGGAATAACTTAACATGCAATAAACAAAAATATTTTTTTCTTTTCTTTTTTTCATGCAAATTAATTAATTTCCTAAAAAAGGAATTAAAGCAATACTTTAATTCTAATTTATTATTTTGTTCATTTATTTATTTATTCATTCTGTTATTCTTTTATTTATTTAAAATTTTAGGAAACAATAAATGAAATTAATCTAATTTATTTTTCACTAAAATTTAAATAAAATATATTTCTAATATCACGCAGCTTGCAACTTAATTTAATAACTTCTTTTAATTAATTAAATTTATAATCTCAATGCATAAAATACATAGTTCAGAAATATCAACTATGAGATAACTCCATAAATTTAATTAATTAATTAAATCCACTAAAACACACAAACTGAACAAACCCCAAGCAAAGACTCAGAAAAAAGTCAAACAACAATACACGAAGGTCGAACAAACTGACATGACGACCAACTGACGACACTCACAAGAGTGTAACTGGGTAAAATAGGGTCAGCTACTACCTCCTCCACTTCCATCGGACAATATAAGGCACGCTCAGACTTGCGAAGCTAAGTGGAGACGATATCCCGTACCTACCCGATACTTGTACCTGCAATATCCTGCATCATCGAACCACACATGCATATATACAATATAGAAAACACGGTATGCACATCGATGAACGAGAATCGCGACATTCCCTGTCTCACTGAAATGAGTGAAGAAAAATCATCCCCTTGCATCCAATACACTCGCAGACACAACATATAATTTCACAATGCATAGATAAAGTAAAGTGTCAGTACATAGCAATAATCCATAAAAAGTCATAAATCATAAGTACTGAAATACTGCAAATAAATTATGCATTTCATATCCAGATAAAGCATGAAATAATAGCATAGAAGTCTGAATAACACATCATGGTAATGTATCCACTGAAAGTAAACAATAATAAAATATGAGTCTAATAAATTCAAACGAGGAGAGGTACTACACTACAAACAAGAACCTCTTTTTGAGCATAATTAAGTAGTTAATGGACAAAAAATCTAAGGATTGACCACGCAACTAAATATGCGCTTTGGATCGATTGTAATATCCCTATATAAATATTAATATATAATCAAATTCTTATCTTATTTCTACATTTATTATAAACAATTCACTAACTAATTAGACTAATATCAATATGTAATATCTCTATATTAACATGGATATATTTCTTATCTCAATTATCAATTAAAATTATAATTAATTATCTTATCTTATTAATTTATTTCTTATATGATTAATTTCCATGTTATATAATTTATGATGAAAGTCTAATGATTAATATTAATTTATAAACAATAATATTTAATATTGAATTAACAAAGAGCCATGATTTATTAATTTAGAAATGGTATGATTTATTAGTATATGAAAACGGATTAATTAGGGAGACTGAAACGGTGACTAAGGAATGTGAAAAAGTGCAAGGTAAGTGGATAGCTAAGAGCCACGTCTCTTGCAACATAACTCTCAATACCCATTGAAGAGTATATAAGAGAATTGTTTCAACTAAGGGAAAGGGGAGGAAATGAATGTTGAAGGATATACGAGGGTAATTACTAAGAAAGATCATTGAAGAATCAGATTTGGGTCTAGATATTCAAGCCAAACAGTTGTAAGGCTAATTAATACAAGTATGTTCTAAATGTGGGAAATAAAATATATAATTTTGAAATATCTAAACTAACTTAGATATATGGTGATAGTAACAATTATATATATATATATATCTCCATTAATGATTGTAAGATGTATATTTGTTCAATCTAATTTATATTATAACTATGCTTAATTTGTAATTTGGTTTATGTATCTATTATTGATGATTTATTAAGGTATCTGATTACGAATTAAACTCATGCCTTTGCTATTAAAGATTATATGTTGCTAGATTTTGATCCTGAATCTTTGCTAATACCTACAAAGGATAGGGATTTTTTGGAGGGAGAGTTGGAGTAATTCAGTCACTCGATGGCAGGTCCCAAAATGGGTAAGATTCCATGAGGGAATCCATGTGGAGACTATTTCACGCACCCTCAACACAGTAATTCTACCATCCTCCATTAGGATTAGGAAAGAGGAAAGAACAAAAATCCCTACAAATTGTTTATGGCAAGAAGCTATATAGCAATGCAATGTTCTTCTCAAAGTCTTAAGGTTACTAATAAATATAACTTGATTCTTATTGTATATGGTGAAAATGGATAACAATAATAATGATATTGAAAGACTAAATGGATCCAACCACAAAACCCTAGCCTAACAACAACAAAGATCCACCATAACATATGAAGATTACCTAAGACAATGCAAATCAAATGAAATCACAAAGATTATACCATCACATGTCCAATAGGGTTTGGATCTCCATTCTTCCTATCTCCATTGATCTTGCTTGATATATTTGCTCTCAGATTTTATGTGCACAAGAGTTCAACAAAGAACGGAATGTGGTTGCAAGTAGGATCGCCTATGTTTAAAAGCGTAGTGTAGTCAAGTAGTCAACGAGGGGTTTGATAATGAAGGAAGCATCTCCTTATATAGAAGACACTATATGAAATAGAGGGATAAGATTGAGAGGTGTAAAAGGAGGTCGACTATGATTAGAGGGTAGGTAAAAGAAATAATAAAATAATGAAAGGGGTAGGTAGTGTATGAATTAAGAGATGAATGACATGTGTCATGAGTAGAAAAGGTTAATGAATTAATTAAATAAATAAAGATTTATTTAATTAATAGGAGTGAGATCAATTAAATAAATAAGATATTTATTTAATTTAGGAAAAGGATAATTTAAATAAATAAATGTATTTATTTAAATGAAAAATAAGGCTAGAAGAGGATAAATGAATTAATTAAATAAATAAAGATTTATTTAATTAATAGAAGAATTAAGCTTAGATAATTAAATATTTATTTAATTAGACTAGACAATTTTAGGTGTCTACATTTTGCCCCTCTTTGAGACAGTGCGGCTTGTCACGTTGTTTCAAAGAAGATAAGATGAACTGATACAGAGTTGCCCCAAGATGGGAATGATATGCCCCCTCGAGAGATTGGATGAAAATGTGTGAAAAGACCACAGACAATCTCTCGATAAGAAAGAAAGGCTAGAATGGACTGACCAGATAAAGTGACAAAGTTACGAGATAAAGAAGACTGACTCAGGAGACGAGGGCTAGGGCTAGGGTAGTCTATAAAATAGACCACGAGGAAAATACATCCTCATTGTCATCCACACATCCACGAGATCAGAGTGCAGAGCGAAATAGAGAAACAACAGTCAGCAGTGATGCCATTGGTTCATAGATTCGATTGCATTCGCCGATATCAGAGGCCAATAGAGGCAGGAGAGCCGGTAAGTACCACAAAACCTCCTTGTACTTTGATGCATTTATTGTTGTCATTAATGCATGCTAGGTAATGCAATAAATGCGCTCTACGATAGGGTCCAAAAAATGTCAAAAATGTCTAGGCGCGTCTACATTGGTGCCAGGCACGTCTGTGCTAGCTGGGCACGTCTGTGTTTGTGTCAGGCATGTCTGTGTTGGAAAAGGCGTCTGTGCAGAATGCGGTCGCGTCTGTGCTGTGTAGGCGTGTCTGTGCTAGGCAGACACGTTTGTGTACTCCAGGCGCGTCTATGCAGAGCATAGGCACGTCTGTGTGTTTCAGGCACGTCTGTGTAAAACAGGCACGTTTATGTCATGAAGGTGTGTTTATGTCTTCAAGGTCAAATCGATAGTTCTGTGATGAACATACGCTGTCGATTGGATAAGCTGCTGAGAGGATACACTCAAGCAAGTCCTTTAGGGAAGACTAGAATTGCAAATAGGGCTAAGATTGACAATTCTGTGATAGAACATACGTTGCCAATTAGGAAACTACTCAAGAGGATTCACTCAAGCAGAGGCCCTAGGATAGGATAGATCAAGGCACTTTGTGATGAACAGTGAGTACCAAGACATAGTACTTTGTGATGAACAGTGAGTACCAAAATATGAGTAGCACTTTGTGATGAACAGTGAGTGCAAATGTGAGGAGTACTTTGTGATGAACATGGAGTGCAAATGTGAGCAGCATTTTGTGATGAACAGGGAGTGCAAAACACGTAGTACTTTGTGATGAACAGGAAATACCACTAGGATAGAAGCAACACTTTGTGATGAACAGTGAGTGTCACTAGGATAGAGTACCATATGCACTTAGATAAAAAAGTAGCTTTTTGTGATGAATAGTGAATGACACTATGACTGACATGATTGATTTGCTTGACTGCAGGAGTATTTGCCTATGTTGGAGTCACGGGAGAGATTCCCATCGACTCAAAGGTTGCGACCTGAGTTGATAGCCGAGGACCGAGCTATGATTGAGGCTATGGGATTGAGACATATTCTGTATGTGCCTGAGTTTTGGGCGAACATGGGATTGCTGACTGCACTGGCAGAGAGGTGGCACTCTGAGACGTGCACTTTTCATTTGTCGATGGGGGAGATGACAGTCACCTTGGAGGATGTATACCAGATTCTGAGGATACTGATCGATGGGGAGCTGATACCCTATGATCAAGATGGAGACAGGGATGCCCTGAGACGAGTGTTCCTGGATCCAGGACTAGAGATGAGGGCAGGGCATGTGGCATGGGATACCATGACGCAGACAAGATTGGCACTACCGGCAGTGGTAGGAGGAGCAATCAGTGGGTTCTTGTGTCCGGATAGAGTGACACAAGGGTTGGCTATGGGCTGGGGGAGCACATTGGAGACACTAGTGACATAGCACACCAGATATGCCTGGGGACAGTGTGTGCTGGCACACCTATATTATGAGCTTCATCAGTTTGTGTACCATGGATCAGTGGGATTGGGTTGCGGGGTCACATTGTTACAGGTGTGGGCCTATGAGCATCTACCGGTGACACGACCTATACATTTCAGGGGCAGAGGTCACGGACGCAGTTTCATTCATTTGTATGATATGATCACCTCGCAGCCACAGATTGGCAGGTTGGAGTACTGGCGGCGGGCTATAGATGAGATTGATATGGTTATATGGAGGTCGTACCTGGGATGCGAGTAGTGGGAGGATGATGTAGTAGAGCTACCCTACACCTTCCAGAGTAGGTATCTGATTGGGCGGATGCCCTATGTACTAGAGAGGCAGCTAGTTGACAGGGTGGGTAGGCAGTTTGGCAGGATCCAGCAGATGTCACGGGGTTCAGGCATGTATGCGCAGACAGTCAGGGATCAGGCGCAGTTTGGGCCATTGCTATCATATAATCAGGCTGTTACACAGCTAGTGGAGATGATGCCCCTACCCTGGGATATATGGTCAGAGATCGAGGATGTCGGCATGGATGCAAAGTACACAATGTATTGGGCCGAGCATCCATTTCCACGCCTGACAGATCCAGGAGAGCCGCTAGATGGAGATGGTGGTGGGCATGGTGATGATGATGGAGATGATGGGGGTAGAGGCCGATGGAGGAGGCGGGGTGCAGTTGGAGAGAGGAGGGTGGCACCACGGAGGGAGGGTGGAGAGGATAGACAAGTTCGGATTGTGAGGGGTCGCGGTGGATTACCACTACAGGTGCCAGCAGCATAAGGTCCCAGACAGGTGGAGGGACAGGGACAAAGGTAGGTACAGGTACAGGTACAGCCACCGATATAGGCACAGGCACAGGGACAGGCACTCGTACAGGGGGAGCCACAGGAAGAGGTACAGGGGGCCGAGGCGGAGGAGGATGAGCTGATTGAGTTGAGGGAGATCTGTCAGAGACAGGCAGATGAGATTTAGGACCTAGAGATGGGGAGGGATAGACTCAGGAGGCGGCTCAGAGATACTGAGCGGGAGCAAGACCAGGCTATTCAGCGCTACACAGAGGCTGAGATAGCACTAAGGGCTGGGAGGCAGGAGGCAGAGGACACAGGAGCTAGATATGCCTATGTCCTGCGGGTAAGAGAGGAGATAGGCTACTAGTGGGATCTATATTATGGTGCAGTGCCACCAGATCAGAAGGCGAGGAGCTTCCGCAGACCATTGCGGACAGTAACAGCTACAGGAGGGAGCCAGAGGAAACAGGCGTCTAGCGATGGGGTTATGGGTCCTCCACCACCACTAGATAGAGGGGACAGGAGAGATGATCCTGAGGCGGGTCCTTCTAGGGCTCATATTTCGTCAAGGCCAGGCGGCTCCGAGGGAGGGAGTTCATCATAGCCGTAGAGGGCTCCCTATGTATCAGTATTGTACCATTTTGTATTATGATGTAGACACTTGCGGGTGATTGTAGCCATATGATTTTGACATCATTGTATCATGACATTTTTTATTTATATATATGAGATGATTCATCTTTACGGCAGCTATATGCATGTGTACCTATGTGATGAGATGTTCCATGGTGTACGTTTCTATGTGATGCTTATGATATGGATGCAAATATGTACATGATGAAATGCCATATATTTTTTTGTTCTTTTATGTTTTATATGTTATGCATATACAAATGTGAATGTATGAAATGTAGATAAATATGATAATGCAGATGTAAATTGTGCTAACATGTGTTGTGTGCAAGATGCGATGCAATTGTGATATCTATATGTATGTATAAAATGCTTATATGTGGTAATGCAAGTGGAAACTACATGAAATGCAAATATTTTTGGCGTGTCATTATACTCAGTCATGTGATAGCAGGCTACGCGGACTCGAGAAGGACGATGGAAGTCAATCAAGAAAGGGGGATGGAAGATAGAAGATATGAAAGTGAGAGTTTCTTGTGTGTTATCATCATTGATCTTTATTATGGCAAGTAGGTTATGACAATCAAGGCATATGTTTGACACAGAAAGTCATTGTACCCGTTTGCATGAAGATAAGACAGTCACAAACAAGGAATGCCCCAGTTCATACTAGACTCACAGTGTCCTCATATCCTTGGACAAGTCATAGCATTACTAAAAGACAATCCACAGACAACAAAAGAAAAAAAGGTGACGATACCCCATCCTCGCCTTTCTAGTCAAAGACATCCTGGAGATAGAATCTCCAGTCAGAGACATCTCAGAAAAGATAAAAGACATGTCACCACAAAGATAAAATCAAAAAACCAAGACTCGACACCAACATCCACTGTAGTCCTCAAGTTTAGTGTCTCTTGTCACTTGTATAAGTCTTATTTGATTGTGGTCACAATGTTTACTTTCACCAAAAATGATAGATAGCATTGAACCATAATGTTGTCCGAGTTTGTTGAAAGATTTGATTTATTGAAGCCCATTGTTGCTACTGTGTCTCATCTGAAACTGACTGAATCCATGAAACCGATACTTTATTACGAAGAAGACGGGACTTTATTGCAGATGATGATGCAAATGTTGTTTTATTGTGGATTGTGCACGAATAGACTGAAGAAAGCTAGAAGAAACTGTACTCCTTGAAACATGTGATGTTCTTAGTTCCACACCCATTACTAGACATAGGTTTTGCCTTAGCCACAGATAGGATCTGATTTATTATGGATGGAAAAGGGGTGAAAAGGGAGGATTATTATGAATGGCTAACCAATCTTGGGTAAATCAATAACAAGCCATGATGGGAATGTGTAAAGTTTATTATGGATGGATAGGATGTGAATGTGTGCAGAGTGAAAGGATGCAAGTGAATCCTGAAGAAGGGAGGAGCAATGTCTCTACACATGGCGCTGGTGACCCATTTTTCACCATGGTACTTGCCCAGGGCACCACCGAAATGGTTTTCACCGTTGGACGAAATGTTTTTCTCTACTTTTTTTTGATTTTTTGATTTTTTTTGTTGTCACAAGGCGCCTGTTTGCCAGGTTTTCATCAAGTAACGTTTTTTGTTTTTTTTTTGTTGTATTTTTGAATTTTTTGATTTTTTTTGTATTTTTTGAATTAGGATACTCTGAAGAGCTATGTGTAAAACTTGCGAAGGTGCATGCTATTGATAGGATCCTCCAAAGGTTCACCCTCTATAGTTGAGAGCTGATATGCACTAGATCCATATGCTGCTGTAATGATGTAAGGACCAAGCCAGTTTGGTTCGAACTTGCCCTTCTTCTCTCGGTCTTGCTGATTTTTGGGGTTTTCTCTGAGAACCAAATCACCTACCTCAAATGTGTGAGGCTTGACCTTGTGATTGTAGCTGCGACTCATTCATTGTTGATAAGCCTTGAGATGATTAAAATTAGTTTGTCTTCGTTCATCCAATAGTTCAAGATCTTGTAAGCGAGAGACCCTATAGTCTGCATCACGGATAATGTTTTGCAAAGAGACTCGTAAAGGGGGTAGCTCGACCTCAATAGGCAAGATGGCTTCAACGCCGTAAACAAGTGAATAGGGTGTAGCTCTTGTAGGTGTGTGGACACTTGTGTGGTATGCCCAAAGTGCAGGATTAAGTTGGATATACCAATTACGGCCAGCGTCGTCGACTATCTTTTTTAGGATTTTAAGGATTGTCTTATTAGATGCTTCAGCTTGACCGTTACCTTGGGGGTTGTATCCAGGAAAAGTGGGCGAATAAAACTTAATATGTGAAAAATACGAGAAATACCAATCCACACACACACAGGACTTCTTGATGCAAGGTATGGAGTAACGTAGTGTTACTCAGCTTCCCAAGGAGGGTCCCATGGTTCTCTATCTCACAATGTCCCTCAAACCAACGTTTTTGCTCTCAGATTACTGAGCAAAATGGTTTGGGGATGGAAAATATGAGAACAAGAGATGTTTTTAATTGATTCTAGTATGAGATGGATGTTAAGCTATGTATGATACTAAAATGCAATAAACTAGATGATAAGATGACAAGGTTAGTATGAATACTATCCTAGCATACTATATTTAGTCTATGATTGAGCTAAAATGATAAAGAAAGTAATCTAAGCATGCATATTAGATCTAAAAGAGGCTAAATGAAGAGCATAAAGATGATGAAAAAGCTTGAAAGTATTTGAGCTTAAGTATAATGCTTCAAATTTGAAAGATGATTGTTAAAAATGGAGGAATGAGAGCTCTATTTATAGCACAAACAGGGCAATGGATGGTCAAGATTGAAAGGTTTAATCAAGGGCCAAGTTTGAAAGTTGGGGATCCATGTGCACAATTTGCACCAATGAAATGATGACAAATGTCAACACAGGATTGGGTTGAAAGAAGAGGTTGGAGGTATTAAAGGCCTGAGGAGACCTCATGGTTATCTAAAGGCTAAGGGTCAAGTCTAAGTTATGTTTACCCAATGAATTAGGATCTAATCCAAAGATAAACCTTTGTGCAAATGATTAAGAGATAATCATGGTCAAAGCATTAATGACCCGATGAGACCCTTGGGTTGGGTAGAGGTTGAGTCAAAACAAATGTTTTAACCATGTGGGAAGGTTTGAATTAACCATTAATGGTTATTGGAGACTTTAGGGATTAAGTGGTTGAAGGTTGGAAGCCTTTAATGGTTTTCAAAGACTTTAAGGGTTTTAGTGGTTGAAGGTTGAAAACCTTCAATGGTTATCACAGACTTTAAGGTTTTTGAGAAGTGACTTCCCTTTGCTTAGGAATGTGACAAAGTTTAGAGGAGGGTTAGGTTAATTAGAAGCAACTAGAAGATTCTAGAAGGGATTAGAAAGGGGTTTGAGATTTTGCAAGTGGATGGAGGGATAATAGGATTTAATTGAATTAAATGATTTTCATTCAATTTGGTTGTAATTAAATAAATTTGATTTATTTAATTTGGGATAACTATTTAATTAAATTTGAATTTAATTAAAAGTGGATAGGGGGATTTAATTGAATAAAATGATTTATTCATTAAATGGTATAGTGAATTTAATTTAAATAAATTGAATAATTTATTTAATTAAATAGAGGAATGTAGATAGTTTAATTAAATTGGATTCAATTAAATAGATAAATGAACATAAAATATTCATTTAGGAATATGGTCATTTTTATACGTCTACATTTTGCCCCTCTTTGAAGTGACGTGTGTGCACATGTTATTTCAAAGAAAAATGATTGTTTTTGTGTTTTTATGATCAAATGCAATATTTTGTGTCGTTCTTTTGATTTGCAAGTCATGCCCCAGATTTGATGTGATGCCCTAGATTCGATATTTGATGTGATGCCCCCTCAGGAGATGAATCAATATTTTTTTGAAATTTTTTTGATTTAAATTGATGAAGTTCGTATGATGTGTAGGATTTCATGTGTGTAGAAAGTGTGTAAATTGATTCATCTCCCGATAAATTACAAATGTTTTGGTATAGGGAAGACCGCGACCATATTACAGGCCCAGTTAGCTAACCCTAATTTCATTTTCCTCCTATTAAAGGGGAAAAGGGCTTGATTTAAAGTCATTTGTGCTTGTTGACTTTTGAAGAAAGATAATTTGCTCTAGAGAGAAAATGCCTATTCCCTATCATAGACACCGTTTTGAGCGCGTTCGGAGGTACTGGAGACCAGTAGCGCGTGGACCACCAGTAAGTCAACATCTTTGACCCCTTTTGGATTTTTGGTTTTGTCATTTTTAGCTGTTTTTTGAATTTTAAAGTTCGGACAAATCGTTTTAGCACGTTTAAGGCATATATTAGCGCATACGCAGTGCGAAGTAGCGCATCAAGGTCAAATTTAGGGGTTGTGTCCGAAATTATTTTGCTAGCACATAGGTCATTTAAGTTAGCGTGTGCACGTGGAATAGCGCAGGTGTTGCATTTAGTAGCGCGTAGGAGGAACAGGGTAGCGCGTAGGACTAACCTAGCGCATAGGAGTCACAGAAGTTCGCATGGAGCAAGGGGTTTAGTGCGTAGGTATAACCTAGCGCATAGGGCTGAAAGGGTAGCGCCTAAGCAAAGGGGTTTAGCGCGTAGGACTAACCTAGCGCATAGGATGAAAAGGGGAGCGCTTAGGGAGGATAGATTAGCACGTAGATAGAGTCTAGCGCATGGGTTAGATTGGGTAGCGCAATGGAGCAAAAGATTAGCGCGTAGACAGAGTCTAGCACATAGGACAAATTAGATAGTGCATCGGTATAAAAGAGTAACGCATAGATAGAATCTAGCGCATAAGGCAGATAGGTTAGCGCGTAGGACAAGCAGTCTAGTGCGTGGGTTTGTTTTAGCGCATTGGAGGTCTGTTTTAGCGCATCCATGAAAAATTTGTAGTTTTGGCAGATTTTGAAAAGTTGTGGTTTTGTGTGCCTGTCGTGTTTTTGATGCATTTATCCAAGATGAGTATTTGTATAACTTGTTTTGATGTGCAATTTTCCAAGATATGTATAGATATCAAGTTGTTTGTGTTTATCAGAATATGATTATTTGCGTTATCTGTTTTAAGTTCAATGTGTATGAAAGCCTGAGTTGTTTTACAAGCCGATATGGGTTGGAAACTTGAGTTGTTTTACAAGCTCATATGGGTGGGAAACTTGAGTTGTTTTACAAGTTTATGTGATTGTGGTACTTGAGTTGTTTTACAAGTTTTGATATGGTTTTTGAGAACTTGAGTTGTTTTACAAGTTGATATGAAATGATAGGATTTTGAACTTTGATTGTAGATAAGAAAAAAAAATTCATGTTTTTGATGTAAGTTTTATTTTGATATCTTTGTGTTGATGTGGAAACTGATATTGGATATGTGTTGTTTGTTGACAGGAGCGATTGGGTATTGTACAGTCGAGGGAGAGATTTCCGAGACTATGGACGCTGATACCACGTCTATCACAGGCAGACTTGGATATTATTGAGAGATGCGAATTGACCTCTCTTCTAGATATGCCTCGATTTACTGTGAACCGGGGACTATTGACATCATTGGCAAAGAGGTGGCATAGTGATACGAACACCTTTCATTTTGCCACTGGAGAGATGACAGTGACACCGGAGGATTGCTACCGGATTTTGCGCATTCCTGTGGTAGGGGCACTACTACCCTACGAGCAAACAAAGGAGGGCGGCACAGAGGCACTGCGCCATATATTCCATGATGAGAGTGTCTGTGGTTATGAGATCCCTTGGCAGGAGTTCTTGGATCTGGATTATGCACCACTGCCATCGGTATTGGCAGGATTCATTGGAGGATTCCTTTGTCCTGATCGCAAGTCAAAGGGATTTTCAGTAGGATGGGGGCTGGTCTTGGAGCAGATGGTGACACAGGGTCGAAGATTTGCATGGGGGTCAGCGATGTTGGCCCATCTTTACAGGAGCCTGCATGAGGTAGTATACCTCGGTTATGGGAGTTTATCAGCAGGTGTTACTCTATTACAGGTATGGTGCTGGGAGCACATCCCAGTAGCGAGGCCATTGGTAGACAGAGATAGGCTCGTAGGTGCAGCATACGCCTATGGATACAGAGGCCTAGTTGTCCAGCGTAAGCTAGGCAAACTAGAGCACTGGAGGAGAGTTTTTGATGACATAGATATGGTCATTTGGAGACCGTATACAGGTTGTGAGGTGTGGGCAGAGGATGGGATAGAGATGCCTTTCGTTTTCATGACGAGGTATCTTATCGGAAGGACTTCGTTCGTTATTGAGCGGTTTTTGGTCACCCGAGTTTTGCGGCAATTCGGGAGGCAGCAGGGGATTCTACAGGGAGCGTGCTTGTATGCATGGCGGCAGCAGGATGTGGCCGATTGGGGGCCGACTATTGATAGTGTCATGGCCGTAGAGGAGTTTACAGGGTTAGCTGGACAGGTCTGGGACTATGCCCCAGAGATACAGGATGTCGGGATGACAGAGGAGTTCGCTCGTTTGTTTACTGCGCGGGCAGTGGCGAGGATCTCCAATCCCGAGGAGATGAGGCCAGCATTTGATTCGGATGGAGAGGAGGGAGGAGATGATGGAGATGATGAAGACGATGGAGATGATGGAGGAGGTAGAGGAGCCAGGGGGAGGTAGGGTGTGCAGCGGGCGGTACGGCAGGGTAGGATTGAGAGGGGGAGAGGAGGTTTGGCCATTGGAGCCGGGAGAGAGGGGAGAGTGACAAAGGTTTTGGCGGCAATGGGGGGTGAGGAGGAGATGGTGAGACCAGCTCAGAGGAGGAGGGTAGATATACTCCCACCTCCAGTACCGAGGACAGGGCGAGTGGGAGGGGTTCCTCCAGCACAGAGACCATTGCGGGTTCGAGTGCCGGGTCATGTAGAGGATGCACAGATCTGGACCTTACAGATTACTGTGCAGTAGCTGCAGGCACAGATTTTGACCTATCAGCGGCAGATTTCGTAATTGACCGTTGAGAGAGACACGGAGATAGAGCGGCGGGGTCGAGCGGAGGAGGCCTTGGCGAGTGTACAGAGAGCAGCGGCGGGTGGTCCATTGAGAGACACCCTGAGAGAGCTAACATGGAGAGTACAGGAGGTTGAGTATTATAGGTGGCATTATGAGGATGCAATACCCAGATAGTGACATGTAGCGAGTTTTGCACAGTCGAGATCGAGTCGATCTCGAACTACTGGGACACGATTTGAGAGCCGAGGAGTGACAGGGCCAGCGAGACAGGACCCTCCTGCAGATCCGGGGGCGAGTGTATCTGGAGCTAGGCAGGATCCTCCTGGAGATCCAGGGGCAGGTGCATCCGGAGCGAGACCATCTCCATCAGGGGATAGTCACACTTGAGAGACATGGCCTCCATTGTTTTTTTTGGATTTTTGCATACTTTGTAGTGGACATATTTTTGAGACACATTTTGTAGATTTTGATCATTTTTTGAGAGATATATATATACGGAGCACCATTTTTGATCGATGTGATGTGTTTATGGATGCATTTTATGTGTGCTACTTCCTTTCATATGATGATGTAATGCTTACATATATGATGTAATGTGTGATGCAGGATGTATGTTTTTATATGCTATGAGATGTATCTTGAAAATGAGATGTATGATTTAATATGTTGTTACATGTAATATGAAATGATGTAATAATGATGTAATAATAATATGGGATAATAGTGTAAAATGATGTGCAACTAATTGTAAAATGATATGCAACTAATTGTAACATGATATGCAACTAATTGTAAAATGATATGCAACTAATTGTAAAATGAAATGCAACTAATTATTTTTGGAGCATCTCTCATTCTGTATTTGCCATCCGATATAACCATTTATTTGCTTTCTTTGTAAATATCATCATGGAGCATTTATCAATTTTTGGATATGTTGAAAATTTATATAAGCATAATGGTATAATTGAACCATAATGACCTGAGTAAAATTTACATGATATTTGATTTTCCAAGATAGCACAAGCGTCAAGGTATAATTGAACCAGGACGACCTGAGTGCGTATTGCGGAAACATACAAGATTAGATCATTTATATGCATGAAATGGAATCAGGCCTTCAGTGATATGGATCACGTCTCGAGGCAAATATTCACACAATACAAGTGATCGCCTCCCAGACAGAAGACTAAGAAAAATTTTGGAAATTCCTCATGATCTCTGGCTGTGAAGCTTTTTATGAGATAAAGAGAAGATTCCAATCAAATTAAAAATTTCAAAATGCAAAATAATCAAGACCTTAATGTGATAATGCAACATTTAGTACTTCAGAAAATCATCCATTTTTAAGTTTCTTGTGTATTGTTTTTTGTTTTAGTTGTTGCGATGAAGTGTAGTTGTGTTTGTTGGATGTCTTGTGTCTGAGGTTTTACAATAGTTGGCATGTCTTGAATGTTTGCAAGTTTTTGAACAGTTTAATGCCCCTAGATGAGTGTTCTTCTGGATATGATTATGTACAGTGATTTCCAAGCCATGGTGAAATGCGGTAGATGAATAACTCAGGATAGTGACTACGCTAAGTATGTCCTGAATGGATATATGCTAAGTGTCGGGCGATGGCCGATAGTGTGTTGATGGATAAAATGGCATGGATATAGATAAAGGAGCCGTTCTTTCACAAGGGCGCCTGTTTACCAGGTTTTCACCATTTGTTTTTATTGTACTTTGTATTTTTGCTTTTTCTGGATTTTTTTGATTTTTTTTTTTTGGCTTTTTTTGGCTTTTTTTGGCTTTTTTCGTGCACTAGGCTACCTTAAGTATAGTACTTCTTCAGATGAATGTTGTTAGTTGGATCATCAAGCACATCTCCTTCAAAATTTGTTAGCTGATAGGCACCTGATCCATAGACTAATATGATGACATAGGGACCCAACCAATTAGGTTCAAATTTCCCTTTCTTTTCTCTATCTTGCTGGTTTCTTGGACTTTCTTTTAGGACTAGATCACCAACCTTGAAGTTACGAGGAATGACCTTATGATTGTAGCTCCTGCACATGCGTTGCTGATATGCTTTGAGATGAGTATAAGCATGTTGGCGTCTTTCATCTAATAGTTCCATTTCTTGCAGTCGGTTAACTCGATACTCTTCATCTGGGATCAAACCTTTCAAAGAGACTCTAAGAGATGGAATTTCTACCTCCAAGGGTAAAATAGCCTCTGATCCATATACCAATGAATATGGTGTTGCCCCTGTAGGTGTGCGAATGCTAGTCCTGTAGGCCCAAAGTGCTGGATTGAGTTGTACGTGACAATCTTTGCCTACAGCATTCACTGTTTTCTTGAGGATTTTTAAGATCGTTTTGTTAGATGCTTCTGCCTGACCATTTCCTTGTGGATAGTATGGTGTAGAAAACCGATGTTGGATTTTGAATTTTTCACATAGTTCCTGCACATCTTGGTTTTTGAAAGGTCGTCCATTATCTGTGACGATTGAACTTGGAATACCATATCTGTAGATCAGATAATTTAGGATAAAAGAGACAATTTGTTTCTCGGTCACTGTGGTCATGGGAACTGCTTCGATCCATTTGGTAAAGTATTCTGTTGCAGTTATAATGAACTTGTGTTCATTTGAAGATGAAGGATGTATTTTGCCTACCAGGTCCAATCCCCACTGACAAAAGGGCCAGGATGTGGTAAATGGTTGCAGTTCCTGTGCTGGTGCATGTATCAGATTGCCATGGATCTAGCATTTAGGACATTTCTTGGCGTAATGATATGAGTCTTTCTCCATTGTAGGCCAGTAGTATCTCATTCGTAGAAGCTTTTTAGCAAAAGTAGTGCCACTTGAATGTGTGCCACAAATACCTTCATGAAGCTCGTGTAAAGCTGAAGCAGAATCATTACGACCAAGACAACGAAGAAGAGTACCATCTAGACCTCGACGATATAAGGTATCAGCGGTAAGGGTGTAACGGGCAGCTTGTCAGATAAAGTTATGTTTTTGGTTACGGGATTGGTCAATGGGTAAGATATTATGCTTGAGGTAGTCGTATATCGATCCATATAGCGGAGAATCGGAACCAGTCAAGGCATAGATAACATGGGTTTCGGAGTGGTCATAGGCAGGGGAGAACAGCTGCTCTACCAGGAACTCATAACGACTCTGTTGCTCAGGAATTTATAGTAGCGAAGCGATTGTAGCCATTGCATCGGCTGCTTTGTTGTTCAACCTTGGTATTTGCTCAAAGGTGATGTGCACAAAATACTGTTTGAAGTCATCCACCATTCGTTTGTAAGGTAGTAGCTTGTCGTCCTTTGTCTGATAGTTGTTATTAATTTGATTAATGACCAGTTGTGAGTCTCCATAGACTTTTAACTCTGTGATTTTCCATTCGACGGCCATTTTGATGCCAATGACCAGTGCTTCATATTCAGCCACATTATTTGTGCATGGAAACATAAGTCTGTATAATTTTGGCATAGTGTGTCCTTCAGGAGTGATGAACAGAATGCCGGCACCTGAACCATGTTGAGTATAGGATCCGTCAAAGTATAGGGTCCATTGTTTAGTAGAAAGAGCGAGTACATCCTTGTCTGGAAATTCAACCTCCATGGTTTGTTTGCCTAGTAGCGGTGCTTCGGCCAATTGATCTGCAATTGCTTGTCCTTTGATGGCTCGTCTTTCTGTGTATTGGATGTCGAATTCACTGAGAATCATGACCCATTTAGCCAATCGGCTTGTAAGAGCGGCTTTGCTGAGTAGATATTTGAGAGGATCAATTTTTGCAACTAGCTTTATGGTGTGTGCTAGCATGTAATGTCGGAATTTCTGAGATGCAAAGACTACTGTTAGGCAAGCCTTTTCAATAAATGTATAGTTGAGCTCATAACCATTCAATGTTCTACTGATGTAGTATATGGCACGTTCCTTTCCTTGTTGATCTTCTTGTGCCAATAGTGCCCCCAGTGAAATATCTGTTGTTGAGATATATAGAATAAGTGGCTTTCTGGCAACTGGTGGTACTAGAACTGGTGGATTCATCAGATACTATTTAATTTGGTAAAAAGATTCTTCACTTAGCCTCCCATTTGAAGGGTACATTTTTGTGTAGCAAATGGTTAAATGGTAGACTTTTATCTGCTAGCTGAGCGATGAATCGCCGGATTGATTGAAGTCGTCCCTGTAGAGATCTGAGTTGACTGATATTTCATGGTGGTGGCATTTCCATGATGGCTTGTACCTTTGCTGGATCAACTTCAATACCTTTAGCTGATACTATGTAGCCTAGTAACTTGCCTGATGTAACCCCGAAGACACACTTCTTAGGGTTGAGTCGGACTTGGAATTTTTGCAATCGATCAAAGATCTTTGTTAGGATGCCGAGATGTTCAGCTCTGGTGAAGGATTTTGCTAGTAAATCATCCACATAGTCTTCCATAAATGTGTGCATCATATCATGGAAGATGGTTGTCATTGCTCTTTGATAAGTGGCCCCTGCATTCTTTAAGCCAAAAGGCATGACATTCCAACAGTACGTCCCCCAAGGACAGGTGAATGCTGTTTTATCTTGATCTTCAGGAGCTATCTTAATTTGGTTATAACCTGAGAAACCATCCATTAGTGAGAGCATTGCATGGCCTGCTGTGAGATCTACAATTATGTCGATACTTGGCAGAGGAAAGTCATCTTTTGGACAAGCTTTGTTAACGTCTCTGAAGTCAGTGCATATTCTGATACTACCATCCGGTTTTGATACTGGAACGATATGGGATATCCACTCTACATAGTCAATGGGTCGGATGAATCCGATGTCTAATAAATTTTTTAGTTCAGTTTTGACCATGAGTGCCACCTATGGATTCATCTTCTGTAGCTTTTGCTTGACTGGCTTAACTCCGGTAGAGATGGACAAGTGATGCATGATTAAGTGTGGATCTACTCCGGGCATATCAGCATATGACCAAGCAAAGTTGATTTGCTGTTCTTTAAAGAAGATGATGAATGCCAATCTTTCTTCCTCTATTAGAGATTCTGCAAGATGTATATTTCTGGCTGCTTCTATAGTACCAATGTTGATTGATTGAGTAGGCTCAATCAATATGGGTGATCGCTCATGAAAGTGCTCAGGAAGAGTGTCAAGTCTCCCATCGTTAGGTGCCTTAAAAAGGTTTTCACCCTCTGATGCGTCCTTTATTTTTACTTTTTTATGATCTAGAGTTGCCATTGACTGGTTTTCAGCATTAGATTCATCATTTGATGCATTTTTGCGACTGAGAGACTTGGCACTCCCTGATTGACAGATATCATTATTTCGTTCACTCGTAGAGCCTGTTTCCGAATTTACGGTACATAGGTAATGGACAATAGATGCATCATCTGGGAAAATAGGTATATCACTTGTTTCAGGTTCGTCCCAGTCGATTAGGTCAGGAAAGACAAGTGGTAAGGAATCGTTGGGTGGATCAAGTTCGGCTACCGTAAGTGTTAGGATAGAGTTTTCATCGTGCTGGGTTTTTGGTTTAAAGAAATTTAGGATTGCGTCGAGGTCCTCGATGGTATCATCTTCCACATATATTTGTTCATAATGTTTCTGTTCACTTTTCAGAGCGTCATAGATATGTTGTGGTCCAAATTCAAGAGGTCTATCCTCCGCGTTATGTTCTTCCTGAGAAAGGGATATAGAATCAGTATCATCCAGGATATCAGTAGTAGCATTGGAGCAGGTACCCCATTCATATTCATTGGAATATGTTTCATAGGCATCATCCCAGATTCTATCTGTGCTATAAACAGGGGTGTTGTACGGTGAAAACAAATCTTTGATGATGGATACTATTTTGATATTTTGTGTTGATTCTGTATCAGATCCATTCTCTACTTGCTGGATTTGTTCATAGATTGTACTTCTTCGGGGAGTAATAACGGTATTTGAAGATGTCCTGATTTGTTCTTGAGATATTGGTGTTTGAATATGAGCTACTGTTGCAGATAGGGCCTTCTTATGACTTAGAAGTTTTTCCTGATGTAACTTCTAATCTTGACGTTCCCATGCCTTGTGGATTGTTTCTGTTGATTCAAAAAGTGCTTCCTGCCAGGAGTCTGCTTTGTACTTCTTCTTTTCCTTCCATTGAGGTTTGATAGGTAGGTGAGGCGGCCGCTTTAATAGGAATGTGAGTTTAGAGCCCAATACTGCTTTGTTTCTGATAGGTTGTGAAGGAAGATTGATAGGTTCAGTAACTCCCTCTTTGCGTTTGCCAATAGGTCCTTTACCGTCATATCCCATTTGCTTCATGATTAAGTAGCCTTTTCCATATATGTGTGTTGGTAGCACAATGTCTAGAGCAGCTGCTCTATGATTTTCTTCTTCATCTTTGTATAACCAGCTAAGAATATCTTTGTCTTCTGATTCATGTGCTAGAGTACCCAATTGGATGAAAGTACCATCAAATTTAGTGATGGGCTGAGTAGCCAGTTGTGTTGATGTAGTAGGCAAACCATGCGATCTAGGTGAGGTGGGCAATTTTTCCAAACATAAAGGTTCCAAAGAGTATTCTCCCATGCCTTGGTCTTTGATTTGCGTTTTCTGCTTGAAGTCTCCCCATAAGGAGTTGGATTTTGCTGTATATGGATCTGATGTTGAAGATTGCTGCTTTTCTCTATTATGAGGAACCAAACTATCCTAGGCTGCCCCCATTGCATTGCAATGTTGAAATGGATTATGATCAGTAGATATGGAGATTTCTTGTCCATCATAAGGAAACTTGACACACTGGTGATATGTAGAAGGGACTGCTTGCATTTCATGTATCCAGGGTTGTCCTAACAAAATATTGTAGGTTAGATCGATATCTAAGACTTGACAAATAGTATCCTTTTGTACTGGGCCTACTTGAATAGGTAATATGACTGTGCCTTTAGAGGACCGTTCCTCATCATCATATGCTTTTATGGTAATCTTTTTGCAAGGATCAATAGATTCTTCTGAGAAGCCTAATGCACGGATAAGCTTTAAAGTACAGATATTAAGGCCGGCTCCTCCATCTATTAGGACTCTCTTGACTCGGTGTTTGCAAACAATGACTTCAATATGGAGAGGGGTATTATGCGGATGACTCAATGAGGTATTGTCGTGCTCTAAGAAGGTGAGGTTGTGAGATCCTGTCATATGGGCGACCATGGCTTGAAATCTGTCTGTATTCAGGTTTTGAGGTACATTTGTTTCCAATAATGCTTGCTCTAATATGTCTTTGTGTCTTGGAGATAGTTTCAACAATTCCAGGATAGATATCTGAGCCGGAGTCTTGCGTAGTTGATTAACTAAGTCGTATTGGATCTTTGGTGTGGTAATTGGAAGTGCAGTGTGTCCCTTCAAGACATATTTCTGAGTCCGGGTTGTTACATTGACAGATTCATGATCACGTTTATCTCGAATGGTTATAACATTGACTTGATGGTCTTCGGCTGATATGTGATTGATTGTGTTGTTGTAGATGTGATTAATACGAGCTCCGCGTGTATCATTTGAAGTTGATGCTCCATCTTTGTTGTAATTTGGGAGAGGATTTTTGAAGGCTTCGTGATCATTATTTGTTTTGAGACCATCTACCATTAAGTCACCTCGATCGATCATGTCCTGGATTATGTGTTTCAATCTCATGCACTCGTTTGTTCTATGACCCTTGTTGCAATGGAAATCACAATAGTGTGAATCATTCCACCAAGGTGGTTTGACTGGGGGTTCATAATTGTTGAGTGGTGGTAAAGAAAGAACCTTGTTTGCCAAAAGTTCTCTGAACACGGATTCTAGTGATTGTCCCAGTGGTGTGAAGATACGCTTTTGGAAATTGTTTGTATTGTTGTGTGGATTGTTGTTAGGTCTCGGATTCATGTTTTTGCCTCGATTATCGTTGGTGTTGTTGGTGTTGATTTGTCCTTGATCAGTGTTTTGCGCATACGTATTAGCACTGGGAGTAGCATTTTTAGCATTTTTCGTGTTCTGAGGATTTCCAGATAATGCAAGGACTGGTTGTTTCGATTTAGGATCATGTGGTTCATTGTTGCTTTCGTTTTTGTTTCGAGTCCAAAATCTAGATTTGTCAAAGTTGGTGTTGTTTTGGTTATTGTAGTTTGATGAATTTGTTCCTTCCTTGTAGAATTTGAGTGTTCCCTTTATGACACAAGCTTCCTCTACTTGAATGCCATTTTCAATCAATTTGGCAAAGGATGGTATGCATTGAAGTTTGAGTCTGTAACTCATTTCGCCATTTAAGTTATCAATGAAAATTTCCATTTTCTCCTTTTCAAGAATATCGCGAGGATATCTAGATACCATGCGTCACCAACGCTGAAGGAACAACATGAATGTATCATTGTTCTTTTGTTTGGTGTTGCAAACATCTAGCATGGTTATGGCATGTTGGATGTTGTAAGAATAGTGGGTGATGAATTTGTTAACCAATTCGTCAAATGATCTGACAGGTGGTGTAATCTTGGATAACCATTCCATTGTTTGTCCTCCCATGCTTCTTGGGAACAACCTCATTAGATAGGTGTCATCATGAGCAAATTCAAGACTCATGGTGCAAAATTCTCGAACATGATCCCGAGGATCACCTTTCCCATTATATTTATCAAATTTGGGAATGTCTGAGTTTGGAGGAAAAGGTACCATGTTTAAGCTTCTATCAAATGGATAAGGACAAATTTCGTTTACAGAGTACCGCACTGTTGTCCCTTGTTGCATATCCTGTATTTGCCTTTGTAACATTTGCATTTGTTGAGTAAGAGCAATCAAGGGTGCATTGTCTTGCCGAGGAAAAAGTTCTTGCCTAGTATTGGCTCTTAACTGAAAGGGAGTGGTAAATGGTATAAGTTGCTCTGGTGTTTCTAGTTCAGGTATATGCATTTCTGGTATGCGTTGTTCTAGAATGTGTTGTTCAAAGTTATGTTGTTCAGGTATGTGAGTTTCTTCTCCTCAGTTTTGTTCTTGAGATGCATATTGCCGGGATTCGGTTTGAAAAAGATTTGGGTCAAAATCTTCCGGAAGTTTAACGCCCTTGCTTGTGAGCATCAACAAATATTTTTCCTTGTCATTTTCTATGAGCTTTTCGACAAGTTTTTGGAAGGCGGGATTTACTTGGCATTCTCTAAGAAGGGTGTTGGTAATTTCAGGTTCTTCTACAGGTGGAACTTCAAAAGGATTTGATAATCTTCGATTCATACTTGATTCTGCGTGTGCCTCGCTTTGTTTGTCTCGTTGAGAGCGAGTAACAGGCATTTTTAGTAGAAGCTTTCAGTGATGAAAGGAACAAAAGCCTCTTCGATGTGTTGTTCGGGCGTTGGTGGTTCTGGTCGAGATGTGTTATATGTGATGCACTCATTGGGTAAGAATGCGGGATTGATTTTCCCACCTCGGTTTATCTTTTGATTAAAAGCAGACTTTTGACAGTATGCTCTTGTTTTCAGGGGTTCTCTATCAAATTCGCTAGATTTGTTTTGGATATAACGTTTGATGTGATGAAGAAATACCCGATGAGATTTGAAGAGTTGACGATTGATGTATAAAAACTTGTTTCGCTTGATGAATTTGGAAAAGCTAGGTTGTTGTTTCTTCAACGTGATGTTACGATAGAGGTTCTTTCTTCTCAAAATAAGGGGATTAGTCATGCATGAGTGATCAATGATTTCCTTTGATTTGTTTGGATTTAGTT
The DNA here is from genome assembly GCF_030272615.1 of Cryptomeria japonica. Lineage (NCBI taxonomy): Eukaryota > Viridiplantae > Streptophyta > Pinopsida > Cupressales > Cupressaceae > Cryptomeria > Cryptomeria japonica. The sequence goes on from NC_081408.1 coordinate 543,941,854, forward strand.
GATTCTTGTTTTGAAAATTTCAAATTTTACTTTATCAGAATGAAGGTTTAGATATCCCTTCACGATAAAGTGTGTCAAATGATATGGATAAGAAGTTTCCCGATCTGGAAACTGGATTTTGACAATTTGAAAATTTTTAGACAAGTGTTTGTGAGATAAAATCCGTAAGATGTTAAAGGATTTGATTGATACTAATGATGAAAATGTTCCGGATTATGATAGGAAAGACGTCCTCTATTGCTTGATTCGTTTTCGGATTCTGACAACTTTGTTTGACACAAATTTGACTTGAGAAATAGTTTTAATGATTTGTTTTTGTCACTCTGGTTTGATAAAAGATGTGTTTTTATGAAAAACTGTTTTCAAAGTATTTTCGAAATTTTCAAAATTTTTGATTTTTCAACTCTCTGTTTTTCTACCTTTTCTCACGCGCTAAAGCAGAGGTTTGATGCGCTACCTAATTTTCCTGATGCGCTAAAATGTTTCTCACACGCGCTAGTCTGCCCCCGGTTACGGGCTAAAGTATTGATTCTGGAAAAATTTTGTTTTTGACTGTGAAAGATGTACGCGCTAGACTGGGCTTCAGAAGCGCTAACTGTTTAGGCCAATGCACTAAAATAGGCTTTCTACGCGCTAAAATGTTTGTTTCACACGCTAAGATAGGCTTTTTGAAATTTGCTGTGAAATTTGTTTGGAAAACAACGCGCTACACTGTGCCTCCTACGCGCTATCTATTTTGGTTAATGCGCTAACTTTGGTTACCTACGCGCTAATGTTTTCCTGATACGCGCTAGAATATGTTTTGCATGCACTAAAGGATTGTTCTCTGTTTTGCTTTGCAGTTGAAACGCTACTGTTTTTGTTGTACACGCTATTTTGTGTTTTGAATGCGCTAAAAGATCTGTTACACGCGCTAAGATGTTGCTCTTATGCGCTAAAATGCCCTGATTTTTCCTTTTGGTTGTTTCTGTGAGGATTTTGATTTTTGTTGAGAGAAATTTTAAGTATGATGGATGATTTTCTGAAATACAAAATGCAAGCATGGCACACAAAGTACAATCATTTCGCCTAATCTAACAGAAAGTGTATGTTCTGTCGCAGATGTGTTCAAATCCCCAATGTTTTAACAGGTTGGATACAAAATAAAACACTTCAGAAAGACTCTTTATTCAAGGGTCATAAGTAACATCATAGCCCACTAGTCTCGATACTCCGTCAGCTCAAACAGTCGTGTCACCCCCTAGAGGGCACCCATTTTTTTGCCTTTTGCCAGAAGTTAACCCAAAGTGAATTGCTTCACAGTTGAGTAGTTATCTTGGGAGATATATGGTGAGTAATCTTGGGGGCGGATTCTTCCCCACCCTTGCACTATGATGTTACAAATGTTTGGATACTGACTCAGCTCAAAGTTTCTAATGCTAAGATTCTTAATCAGGCTTCCCGTTCGGCCGTCAGTGATAAACTCCCTCAGGAGGCTTCCCAACCTTTAGAACAAAGGTTTTACGTATCTCGAGGATACTAGGGGAAGGCTAATCACTGCGCGCAACCGTTGAAAAGGACTTTCGTCACTTTCCACATTTGATTATAGTGGGTTGGAATTTTTGGCGTCAAATTCGTTCCCCACTTAGGTCGTTCCCTTAACACCGGCCATAAACGGCTTTAAGAGTTGATTGCAACTCTTTGGGAAGGCAGGCCTGCTAAAGGTTTTAACTGCTTGAAATACTGAAAGCGTAAGAGTGGTTTGGCTTTTTGATCACCCAGTTAAGGGGAGAGCATATACCTTCCACTTTCGAGACAAGGCAAATAAGTTTGTTCTTTTTAAACTCCAAGACAATAATTTGCTAACTTCTATTTGGAGATATTGCTCCAAAAAGCATGGTGTTCTTTTTAATCCTTCATAGAAATAATTGTCTAATCTATGGAAAATAAATCGTCAACAAAGCAAATTCGATTTTTGAGGTCAACAAAAGAAAAACATTTTTGCTGTAAAAGCAAACTTCCTCGCTTTACCTGCAAGAAATTGTTAAAATCCTGCAAATAAACAGAACGAGAAGACGGTTAGTTTGTTTCGGGGGACTTCCACAAGTCTAAAATTTTGAAATCGGTTACAAAAAATCTTTTTGTTTGTTTTGTTTGTGATGCGCTACAGAATAAATTGTACGCGCTACAATACTCGTCGGATGCACTACAGTTTCTTCTCCATGCGCTATTCTATTGCCCTGATGCGCTACTCTGTCTGTCGTACGCGCTAATTCTGTGTTTTGATTTTTCCCGCGATCCGTTATGCAGGAAAAATTTGAATCTTATGCGCTAACTGTTGGTTTCAACGCGCTGGAATATGTATGGAAAGCGCTAAAAGGTTAGGTGGATGCGCTAATCTGTTAGGTCAATGCGCTAATCTGTGTTTCGTCGGCGTCGACACCTACAGGAAAATTTGTCAAATAGTGTCATGTGCTGAGGAACCGTGTTTACGTGCTAAGACAGAAAGTACACGCACTAAACAGTAGGCTAGAAGCGCTAAACTGTTGGGCGGATGCGCTAAAATGTCTTTTCGACGCGCTAATTCTGGTTTCCCGCGTACCTGCAAAAGTCATCAAATTCAAAAAACGATGTGTTATTGGGGTTCGAGCCCCACGGTGGGCGCCAGAAATGTATGCGGGAAAAGTGGGCAAATAAAACTTAATATGTGAAAAATACGAGAAATACCAATCCACGCACACACACAGGACTTCTTGATGCAAGCTATAGAGTAACCTAGTGTTACTCAGCTTCCCAAGGAGGGTCCCATGGTTCTCTATCTCACAATGTCCCTCAAACCAACGTTTTTGCTCTCAGATTATTGAGCAAAATGGTTTGGGATGGCAAATATGAGAACGAGAGATGTTTTTAATTGATTCTAGTATGAGATGGATGTTAAGCTATGTATGATACTAAAATGCAATAAACTAGATGATAAGATGACGAGGTTAGTATGAATACTATCCTAGCATACTATATTTAGTCTATGATTGAGCTAAAATGATAAAGAAAGTAATTTAAGCATGCATATTAGATCTAAAAGAGGCTAAATGAAGAGCATAAAGATGATGAAAAAGCTTGAAAGTATTTGAGCATAAGTATAATGCTTCAAATTTGAAAGATGATTGTTAAAAATGGAGGAATGAGAGCTTTATTTATAGCACAAACAGAGCAATGGATGGTCAGGATTGAAAGGTTTAATCAAGGGCCAAGTTTGAAAGTTGGGGATCCATGTGCACAATTTGCACCAATGAAATGATGACAAATGTCAACACAGGATTGGGTTGAAAGAAGAGGTTGGAGGTATTAAAGGCCTGAGGAGACCTCATGGTTATCTAAAGGCTAAGGGTCAAGTCTAAGTTAGGTTTACCCAATGAATTAGGATCTAATCCAAAGATAAACCTTTGTGCAAATGATTAAGAGATAATCATGGTCAAAGCATTAATGACCTGATGAGACCCTTGGGTTGGGTAGAGGTTGAGTCAAAACAAATGTTTTAACCATGTGGGAAGGTTTGAATTAACCATTAATGGTTATTGGAGACTTTAGGGATTAAGTTGTTGAAGGTTGGAAGCCTTTAATGGTTTTCAAAGACTTTAAGGGTTTTAGTGGTTGAAGGTTGAAAACCTTCAATGGTTATCAAAGACTTTAAGGTTTTTGAGAAGTGACTTCCCTTTGCTTAGGGATGTGACAAAGTTTAGAGGAGGGTTAGGTTAATTAGAAGCAACTAGAAGATTCTAGAAGGGATTAGAAAGGGGTTTGAGATTTTGCAAGTGGATGGAGGGATAATAGGATTTAATTGAATTAAATGATTTTCATTCAATTTGGTTGTAATTAAATAAATTTGATTTATTTAATTTGGGATAACTATTTAATTAAATTTGAATTTAATTAAAAGTGGATAGAGGGATTTAATTGAATAAAATGATTTATTCATTAAATGGTATAGTGAATTTAATTTAAATAAATTGAATAATTTATTTAATTAAATAGAGGAATGTAGATAGTTTATTTAAATTGGATTCAATTAAATAGATAAATGAACATAAAATATTCATTTAGGAATATGGTCATTTTTATACGTCTACAGGGGTAATATGGCATGGAGAAATGATGGGAAATATGGAAGCGGACATAGAGTTCATGAACATCCTGATTTTTTACGGGACGCCCGTTATCAGTGATAATAGAAACAGGAATACCGTATCGACAAATGATATAGTTGAGGATGAACGTAGCAATCTGTTTTCCAGTGACTTGTGTAAGAGGCACGGCTTCAATCCATTTTGTGAAATACTATGTGGCAGTGATAATGAATTTATGACCATTGGAAGAAGGAGGGTGAATCTTGCCTATGAGATCGAATCCCCATTGACAAAAGGGCCAAGGAGATGCAATTGGTTGAAGTTCTTGCACTGGCACATGGATGAGGTCTCCATGAATTTGACATTGCTTACATTTCTTGACAAACTGATATGAGTCTTTTTCCATACTGGGCTAGTAATATCCAGTCCCGATCAGTTTCTTGGCTAAGGTAGGACCACTAGCATGTGGACCACATATCCCTTCATGTACTTCACGTAACACAATCTGAGCTTCATCGCTTTCTAAACATCTAAGAAGAGTGCCATCTAGACCTCGCCGATATAGGATATCAACTAAAATGATGTATCGAGAAGATTGGCGAATGAAAGTGCGACGTTGGTTATTGGATAGATCAGGAGGTAGGGTATTGTCATGAAGGTATGTGAAGATGGAACCGTATAACTAGGACTCAGGACCGACGACACATATCATCTCAGTAGGAGTGATTTCATATGAAGGAACCAAAAAGTTATCCACTAAGAACTCATAGCTGATCTCATTCGGAGGTAGATCGATCAGTGAAGTAATTGTAGCCATGGCATCTGCGGCTCGCTTCTGCTCTCTTGGTATCTGCTCAAAGTCTATCTTTGTGAAATGTTGTTTCAGGTCATCCACCATTTTTTTGTAAGGCATTAATTTTTCATCCTTTGTTTGGTAATCATCAGTTGCTTGACGGATTACAAGTTGAGAGTCCCCAAAAACACAAAGCTCCTAGATCTTCCACTGAACTACAATCCATAATCCAGTTGTTAATGCCTCATATTCTGCTATATTATTTGTGCAAGGAAATGATAAGCGGTATGATTTTGGTATAGAATCCCCTTGAGGAGTTATAAAGAGGATGTCAGCTCCTGCCCCATGTTGTGTGTATGAGCCGTCGAAGTACAGTTGCCATGGCTTTGCATGTGACATTGTTAAAATGGATTCATCTAGAAATTCTGAACTTAGACGAATATCATCGATCATGGGAGCATCTGCTAACTGATCTGCGATAGCTTGTCCTTTTATTGCTTTTCTGTCCACATACTCTATGTCGAATTCACTCAGAATCATTACCCATTTGGCTAGTCGCCCAATAAGTGCTACTTTATTGAGAAGGTATTTCAACGGATCGATCCTCGCAACCAACTTAGTCTAATGAGTTAGCATGTACTGTCATAATTTTTGCGAAGCGAAGACCACAGCGACACATGCATGCTCAATTTGTGTGTAGTTTAGCTCATATCCCACCAATGTGCGACTGATATAGTATACTGTTTTTTCTTTGCCCTCAGCAATTTGTTGTGCTAAGAGTGCCCCCAGTGCTATTGGAGTAGCTGATATGTATAGTAACAAAGGTTGATCTGGAACTGGTGGCATCAAAACTGGTGGATTTAGAAGATAATCTTTGAGTGTCTGAAAAGCCTGTTGACAGTTATCATCCCATTTGAATTTGATGTTTTTATGTAGCAAGTACTAAAAAGGATTACACTTATCTGCAAGTTGCGCTATGAATCTTCGTATGGACTGGAGTCTCCCTTGTAAAGACCAAAGTTGACTGATATTTCTTGGTGGTTGCATCTCTAGGATGGCCCTGACTTTTGCTAGATCAGCTTCGATTCCTCTTATTGATACAATGAATCCTAGGAGCTTCCCGGAGGTTACTCCAAAGACACATTTCTTGGGGTTTAATCTTACTTTGTATTTTTCCAACCGATCAAAGATGACTGAAAATATGTCCAAATGTGTATTTCTGTCTATTGATTTACCCAAGAGGTCGTCGACATAATCTTCCACAGTTACGTGCATGAGATCGTGAAAGATAGTAGTCGTGGCTCTTTGATATGTAGCGCCTGCATTTTTTAGCCCAAAGGGCATGACATTCCAACAGAAAGTTCCCCAAGGAAAAGTGAATGATGTTTTGTGTTGATCCTCAAACGTGATCTTTATTTGATTATAACCAGAGAATCCATCCATCAACGATAACATTTCATGACCTACTGTGAGATCTACAATCAAATCTATGTTTGGTAATGGGAAGTCATCCTTAGGACAAGCTTTGTTGATGTCTCTGAAATCTATACATATTCTGATGCTGCGATGTGGTTTACTGATAGGGACTAAATTGGAGATCCATTCAGGGTAATCAATTGGGCATATGAATCCGACATCCAATAATTTCTCAAGTTCTGCTTTGACTAGTAATGCCACTTGTGGATACATCTTTCTTAATTTCTGTTTCACTGATTTTGCCCCCAGTTTAACTGTCAAATGATGCATTACCAAATCTGGATCTAATCCAGGCATATCAGCGTATGACCATGCAAAGTTAATTTGTCGATCTTTGAAGAAACTTATGAATTTTGACCTTTTTGACTCCGTCGACGATTGAGCCAGGAATATGTTGTGTGGAACCTCTTCTGTACCAATGTTTGTTTTGATAGTCTCCTCTACCAACATGGATGACTTTTCCTCATATGATGCTGGGAGAATGTCGAGCCTTCCATCTTCGGGTGCCTCAGAGAGGTTTTCGCCCTCAGATACGTCCTTTCTTTTTACTTTTTTGGGGTCAAACAATGCCATAGTGTGGTTTTCGCCATAAGACCCTTGGTTTGTTCTTATTTTCACATTTTTGCGACTGGAAGGTCCGACGCCCTCACCAAAATATGCCACGCTATTGAGTTCTATAGTGTATCCCGCTTTATGGTCCCCAGGGGGAAGATCATCTCGTATGCCAAGATAGTCAATAAAAGCTTCATCATTTTGGAATGTGTCAAACTGTGCAAGTCCTTCATGATCCCAGTCAATGAGTTGGTGGTGAACAAGGGGAAGGCCTTTAATGTCTTCAAAGTTAGCGGGGCTAAGAGTGAAGATGCAGTTATATTTGGGTATGTCAAGGTAATTATCAAGGTCATCGATGGCACTCTCCTCATCAGTCTCGATCGCGAACGAATCCAAATTATCATCACTAGTAGCGCATTCTGGGACAGGTGTTCTCATCCTATGTGATTTCAACTTAGGACCTTGAGACAAGGACTGTGTGGAATCCTCATGGGTTGTTTCTTGACCAACTTTGAATCTTTTATAAAATTCCTCTTCTTCTGTGGGTTCATCTGGCTCTCTGAATGTCTCGGTGAGCTCATAGTCACTAGAAGATTTGTCTAAACCCCATTCCCATTCGTTGGATTCTGTGGAATAGCGATCCTCTTGTTGAATTTTGGCAGCTTTGATTTGTGAGGCTTCTTGTATCCTTTGAGTGTGGACCTTGGAAGTCAACAAACCAAGTCCCTTCGAGCATTCCTTTTTGAATGTCAATTCAGGTTGTAAAGGTTCAATGATGCCTTCCTTTCGTAACCCAAGAGGGCTTTTTCCATCATACCTAAATTTTTGTAGGATCTTGAAACCTTTGCCATATTTCTCACATGGTAGACTGATGTGATCTTGTGTATCATCTTCAAGGTCTTTGTAAAGCATTTTGTATAAGTCTTCCTCTTCCAGTTCGCCCCATCTTTGAAAAGTAGTAGGGTCCCATTTGAGTACAATGATGGATACTTGCTTGTTAGGATGTGGTCTTCCATATTCTTTTGGTGAACTCATGACTTGTTGTAAGTACATGGTCTGATTTAAAGTGTATTCCCCCATGCCCTTGTCCTAAAATTTGCCTTTAAGCTCACCTTGTTTTGATGTCGAAGGTTTTAATGACTCGGGATCAATGTATGCCAAAGAAGGAACAGCTTCGCGATTACTAGGAATGATGGTCTCAGTTTTTATCTCAAGTTATTGCAGTATATGAATGGATTAGGATCATCGTTAACTGTTACCTCCACTCCATTGTGAGGAAACTTAATGCATTGGTGATATGTAGATGGGAGTGCCCTCATTTCATGAATCCAAGGATGCCCTAGCAATATGTTGTAAGTGAGATCTAGGTCTAGGACTTAACAAACCACACCCTTCATAACTGGCCCAACTCTGAGAGGTAAGGTGACTGTGCCCTTGGATGAACACTCTTCATCATCATATGCCTTGATGGTGATTTTGTTTGTAGAATTCATAGCTTTATCAGAATATCTCAATTGTTTAATTGTGCTCAATGTACAAATGTTTAGACCAGCTCCTCCATCTATCAGGACTCATTTTATTCAATGTTTGTGTATGAAGGCTTCAATGTGTAGTGGTGCATTATGTGGTTGGCTCATGGAGGCGTCATCGGCTTCTGTGAATGTAAGAGAGTGTGGAACGGAAAGGTATCCCACCATGGCTTGAAACTGGTCCACGTTCAGATCAGTAGGAACGACAGTGTCTCTCAAGATTTTGTCAAGAATAGCTTTATGTGCGAGGGATATGCGTAAGAGCTCAAGGATGGAGATGAGCGCGGGTGTCTTCCCTAACTGTTCTACAAAGTCGTACTCAGGTTTGGTTGATGAAGAAGTAGTGTTTTTAGTTGGAGCACCTTGCAAAGTGATTTTACCTTGACGAGTTGTGACATGACATTCAGAGGTAGGTTCGAAAGAAGATCCAACACCTTTTAGGACAATCTTGGGTCTCTGGGTAGAATTCTCAGGGTTTTTGTCCTTGATGATAATGGTAGAGATGTAATTGTCCATCAAAATGTGATTGATAGTTGAATCATAGTTATAGGTTGCTCTGGTATAGTTGGTTTGGTCATCTGTGGCTTTAGCTTTTCCCTTGTCATGTTTTGGGAATGGTTATTTAAACATTTCATGTTCTTGATTGGATGAGTGTCCTTCAATCTCAATGTCACCTCTATCAATGAGATCTTGTATGATGTTCTTCAGTCGATGACAATTTCCTGTCTTATGACCCTTGCTCTTATGAAATTCACAATACTCATCATCATTCCACCAATTTGGTTTAACCTTTGGTTCATATGGAAGAAAATCTGGAATAGTGATTACCTTGTTTGCCACTAGCTTTTTGAAAACTAACTCAAGTGGTTCTCCCAATGGAGTGTACTTCCTTCGTGATTTAGAAGTTGTTTGAGTATTCACCTGATTTGATCCGGAAAAAATGAATTTGGGTCATACTGTATTGGCATCAACAACACCATCATTGACTGTATTCTTGTTTTTATTCCAAAATCTTGGCTTGTCTTTTCCTTTAAAGTCATATTTGTTTTCCTTGAATATCTTAATGACTCCTTGTTCAATTAGGACCTTTTCTGTCGCTAAGCCTTTTTCAATGACATCCTTGAAGGTGGACAAACAAGCTTTTCTTAGGTCATAACCAATGTCTTTGTTAACATTCTGGGTGAACATCTCTATCATTTGTTTTTGTGGAATTTCACAAGAGCATTTGCTGGCTAGATTTCTCCATCTTTGTAAAAATGATGCAAAAGACTCCCTCTTTTTGCTTGGTGTTGCACAAAGTAGTGACTTATATGTCTGTCTCTATGTTGTAGGAGAAATGTTGGATAAATGTCTCTGCTAAGTCACCCCATGACTTAATTCCAGGTGGAAGTGGGGAGAACCATTCCATAGCTTGATCGCCTAGGCTCTGTGGGAATAATCTCATCAAATATGTCTCTTCTGCTGCTACCTCAATGTAGGCTATGAAAAATTGTCTTATGTGTGCCTTAGGATCTCCTTTGCCTCTATACTTATCAAACTTAGGCGTCACAAAGTGTGTAGGAAAAGGAGGCATTGGAATGCTCTTGTCAAATGGATAAGGACATATGTCTCTCATTGTGTATGTTGGCTTCGGTGTATTTATGTCCTCCATTTTCTTTTGTAAGTCCCTGATTTGTTGTTCCAAATTGTTCTTAGCTGGAAACCGACTTCTTCGACCATACCCCATGCTTGAGGCACCAATTGGAGGAGGAACATGTTGCATATATGGATGATATTGATTATACACATGTTCATATGGAGGAGGTCTATAGTGATGCTGCATATATGGACCACTTGGTATAGATTCATGTTGAGGAACAAAATATCTATTTTTTCCATGTATACCATACTCTACAGGCATGTAATGTTCTAATGTGTTGCCCCCAAATTTGAAATGGGGTTTCTTTATGTCCAAATTTTGAGCATGCCTTTGAATATCCAATTGCTTTGGTGGTTGATCCGTAGCATTAATATGTGATTGAGTATATTTTTCTGCATAAGACTTCCATAATGGTCTGCGAAGGTGAGTATCATATGCTTGACCATGTGTATGTGGGACCTCTAGTTTTTGAAACAAAGATGATGGTGATTCAGGCACAAGATGTGGTCTTCTATTGCCTCCACTATTAGGCCTCCTTTGATCCATGTTGGAGTGAGGTTGTTGCAAAGGTCGATTTTCCATTATTTGAGACATGTCAAAATCATGAGGTATCTTGGCTCCACTTTGTGCCATCATTTGTAAGAAGTATTGTCCATCCCTCCTCATTATTTCCTCAACCAATCAATTAAAACGGGGATCCATAATGGATTCTTTCACATCTGTTGAATGTACTGAAAAGTTGTCCATATCATCATTGTGTGTATCATTGTTGTTTGTAGTGTCCATGTTCTCAACATTTGGAATGTTTCTATAGGCATCCATGTCAGGTAATGTAGTATGATCAGAATTGAAAAAGATATCATTGTCATACTCATAAGAACTCATGTTTGCCGACTCTTGAGCCTCTTTAGCTTCTCTCCTAGATTTTTGGGAACAGGTTTCAACCATGAACTAGGTATTGACCGAGATGTGTGAGACTAGATGAAAATGTAAAGAGTATGGAAGACTAAGAGTTGGATGGAATGTAAATGAATCTGAGGTGTACTTGCAATATCCAAAGTATAAGACCAAGCATGTATGTAGTAGAGTAGGTGTGACTTCCAAAGAGAGGATAGTTTTTCTTGATGAGGTAAGTTGACCTTGACTCTAAGTAAGACCAAATGAGACCCAAAGGTGATAGACCTTGATGAGGGACCACTTAGCAAAATATTGTTGTATGTAGTTGTACCGTCCTAAAATTGTGACACTTGCAATTTCAACTGCATTTCGGTCTTCACGATGGCAATGCAACATGCAACCTGAATGGAGACCCTAAAACCTAATTACGACACCAAAAACTGCATTTTCTTGCACCCTGGCCTGAACCTCCTTTGCACCCTACTGTCCCGGGAGGTGGGACCAGAGCGCCCAGCGCCCTGGTCCTGAAGGACCAGGGCGCTGGCCCTATTTTGGGCCCGGTCTCCTATGGGGCTTCGGGTCCTTTTGTTTGCAATTTGGAAAATAAACTTTCCTGGTCGGCCTAAGGTCGGGAAAATAAGTCTATCAGCCCTAATTGACAAGTATATAAACTACATTTTCCTCTTTCATTCGATATGATGGAAAAAGCGTGGAAACTATACTCAAGCATTCAAGCATTCAAGCATTCTTTCAAGCAATTGATCATTCTAAGTCTTCATTCAAGGCTAAGTGTTGCATTCAAGACAAGGATTCAACCATTGAAGAGGAGATCACATACTACATGCTACATACAACATACAACAATACAACAAACAACAACATCTATACCTTCGCACATAAGGATACAAACATCCTTACAACAAGGTATTAGTACTTGTTTTACATTACATATATTGACATTTACAGCAATTTCTCATTTCTTGGTTAATTCCAAAACCGGGGTTTGACCTAAAGGCAAACCCCTAATCCCTAACCCCCCAATCGTCTTCGCTTTTCTGTGTGTAGGTTGCAGGTACGCGACTGAAATTGGAGATCTGGAATCCTTGTGCAGAGACGAACAGATCCCTCTTCGTTTCGCGGATTTTTCGGAGGACCGTGTGCACGCCGGGCGCCATCGTCCTGTCAACTTTTGCTCAAATTTGCAGGACAGCGCCATCTCGACATTTTACTGCTAATTCCAAGTCCGCAGCTTCATCCTATATTCCTCTCTCAGTTTATAAGCGAATCTTTGTCACTTTCTATGCATTCCTAGCTTAATTCTTCTATCAACATTCTTTACAAAAGAGGGTAGCCTTGCTTTCTTAACCCTTGAAACACATTTAGCATCCAATCTTGCATTGTGTGGGATTGGATCTTGTGGGTTTCAACCCCTCTTTTGAATGTAAAGTCTCTCCCCTGAGTGAAAACCATCAACCCTAGTGAATCTCCCTTCTCTCTCCTTGGAGTTGGAAGAGGGGAGAGCAATTAGGGTTCGATCGCGATTTTTCCACTTTACATTTTGGTGAACCTGACATGAACATCCTCATTCTAATTATTCATGATTAGATCTGAAAATTTTGCTTTCCTAATTACATTTCCATGTTTGATCTTTTGCAAAATTTTAGAGGTTAATTGCATAAAAACCCTACATTTTCTTTTTAAGTAATTAAACTTGTGAAATGTTTAATTGTTAATGCTTGTTTCAGATCTGCCCTTCTATTACAAATTATCAATTCATATTTGTGCTTTAATTTTGAAAATTAAGTGGTTAAGTGTCAAAACCCTAATTTTTAAAACCTTCTTGATTCAACCTTTGACTGATAATTTCACTAATCAAAACATCTCCAAATCAGCTGTAACTTTGGATTCCGCAATAAAATCACAATATCTTTCATCCCTGAAAATTTGGAAAAAAGTTGCGAGGACCGTGTGCACTCCGAGCGCCATCGTCCCCGACATTTTTTCTGAAATTTCGGGAGCGAGATCTTACTGTATTTTCCTGCTAAAATCCAGAATTTTGGCTGATTTTATCAATTTTAGCACCTTCAAAATTACAGTCAAAGTTGGTTTAGCGATTGCTTGGATTGAGGCTTCTAATCATTCAAAAATTGTTGAAATTGAAATTTGTGTCAAAATTGTGTTTCTTACCATCCTAAATCTGAAAAGTGTGTTGGCATTCATTCGAAATTTCAGTGATTTATCCAAATTCTTGCAATTTGTGACTTTTGAAATTAAGTGCTTAATTACAACAACTTTGATTTCCGCTTTCATAATCGAATTTTGTGTGAAATTAAGTCAATTTTTAAAATCCAAAACTTGCATCGCTTTTGGTATTCCCTCTAAAATCATAAAATTCAAAATTTCAGTTTCCCTCTCTTTTTCAAAATTCAAATTTTGCATTTTTCGACAATCTTGGTAGGGTTCAATTTTGAGATTGCAACTTTAATTTGGCCTATCTACAGATCGTAAAATCACTCAATTTTTTCAGGTTAGCTGTAAAATCATCATAACTTTCATCCCTGCAAATTTCGAAAAAAGTTGCGAGGACCGTGTGCACTCCGAGCGCCATGGTCCCGGACATTTTTTCCGAAATTTCGGGAGATTGTCCTGATTGTATTTAACAGCTTAAATCTGGAAGATTGGCTGGTTTTACTGAAATTTGCTACCTCTAAAATTCAAAATCTTCTCTCTCTAGTGCATGAGTTTTACAACAGTAAGCCCTACTTACACTATTCTCGTTAGACGAAGCCTTAGAATTAAGTCCTTCCAAGGTTTAATTACTGAGGAGATGGAACCTAATTTGAATGGCCTTTTTAACGAGGACATGGGTAATTCCTCTAATCCTCTTAATGATGAAGAAGCTCTCCATGAGGTTTCTGTAGAACAACTTTCAAAATTGGATAACCAATTTGACGATTTTCGACAATGGATGTCTCAAGAATACCCCGATAGTCAAGCTCTTCCTTTAATTGAGGGTCTAAAATGTATGCTTCAAAGTGATAAGAATGGAATTGATATTTTGCGTGGTATTGCACACATTGTGGATTCAAATGTGATGCCTATGAAGAGTTGTGCCGAAACCTTAGGTTATACACAACCTCCTACTCAAGTCAATCATTCTATTCCTTTGGCGACTCCTATTGCTAGTATACCTACTTTTACATCAAATATAATGACTACTTCAATACAAGATATTCCTCCTATGATCACTAGTCATGGGGGCAATCCCTCTTCTTCAATTAACCCTCTTCCTTCATTCAATCCAACTTCTTCATTCATTCCTTCAATGAGTGTTCCTATTACATCTCCGCAAATGAACATGACGCAAGGGGACAATTCATTTAACCCTTCCATTCCTCCTTGTAGTGTTCCTCCTTTCCAATCATCTCCTATGACTAACTATCATAGTGTCCCACCACCTTACTCTTTACCTTCTTTCAATAATATAACACCTCCATCACAATCTAACACGTCTAATATGAACTCTTCGACTGAAGCGACCATTAACAATCTTGCACAAACTATCTCTTCTTTACAGCAACAAATTGCCTCTATGAATCAATCTAAGTTTAGTGTGCCCACATTTGATGTTGCGAGCCCACTTTCTCTTGACATTCTTCGAGCTATTCCCCCTAAACATGTTGAAATTTCACATTTGGAGCTTTATAATGGTAAGGGTGATCCTCTAACACATGTTAAGACCTTTCAAACAATATGTACTGATTTTACTTATGACCAAAGGTTGCTTGCAAAATTGTTTACTAGAACATTAAGAGACAAAGCCCTACAATGGTATTGCTCGTTGCCTTCTTATTCTATTACTTCTTTTGAACAACTTGCAAATGCTTTCATTCAACAATTTCAAAACAATATAAGTCCTAAAGTTACTTTGATTGATTTAATGCATTGTAAACAAGGTGTTAAAGAAAAAGTGACTGATTTCATTGGTAGATATAAGCATTTGTATGCTCAAATTTCCTTTCCAGTGCCTGACAATGATATTCAAAGAATCTTTATTTCTAATTTACAAAAAGATATTCGAGACAAACTCTTGTTTTCTGAGTTTACTTCTTTCCAACAGTTGTGCGCAACTCTTCACAATTATCAACTTACTGTGAGTCAAATGGAACAATCACATCCTATGACTCCGAGTGATAAGGGTGATAGTAGTCAACAACCATTTGGGAAGTTTAAACCGAATAGAGAGTCCATTAAATTCAATGAAAACATCATCAACAACAATGTGAATGCAACATCAGGTGTGTCTCCTATTTCTAAGTTTTTCAAGAGAAAGAAAGTTTACTCCTTTGAATGAATCATTGCATAGTATTATGAATAAGTTATTGGAACAAAATGTGCTTACTCTTCCTCCTATAAGGCAAATTGATCCTGCAAAGATTACTTCACCCTATTTTGATAACAAATCTTTTTGTCAATTTCATCGTCAACCTGGGCATGATACTGAAAAATGTTTTGCTTTAAAGGGGAAAATTCAAGATTTGATTGATAATAATACTATCTTTGTTTCTGGTGTGAATGATAAAGGCAACAAATCTATAGCTCTTCCTAACCAAAATCTTCAGATTTTTACTGATCCATGGCCTTCTCATACCTCTAATGCGATTGATATTACTGATTCCTCTGTCTCACTTGATGATCTCGTGTTTATGACTCCGAATGTGATTAATTTTGTGGAGCAACAGAAAATCCCTAAAGAACCTTCCATCACATTTGATTCCAGTGAAACTATCAGGGCACCTGATGGTCCTTTATATATAGTTGCAAAAGTCAAGAACACACCTTGCCGTGGAGTGCTTATTGATCCTTCTTGTATGGTTAATGTCATTACTGAAGAGTTTCTTTTTACTTTGCAATTGAATCAAGCTATCTATGACAAAACAGATGTGGTTGTGAAACTATTTGATGCATTTTCTTCTCCTGCAATTGGTTCTATTACATTACCTATTGAAGTTTATAACAAATCCCTTGATGTGAACTTTGCTATTATTCCATCTTCCGAAAAATTTCATGTGAAGCTTGGCTATCCTTGGCTATCTTCCATGAAAGCTATTGATTCTCCTATTCACAAGTGTTTGAAATTTCCCCATAATGGTGAAGTTGTTACTGTCAATCATAGTCTCTTTAAACCAGCTGAAAGAACTTCTAGCGTTCCTATTGATTACTTTTGGCCTAAACAATTCCAATCTCTTCCTCCGCGAAGTGATCATCTTTTCAAATCTTATCAAAAGTGGAAAACAGATATGATCCTATCTCTAAGTGAACCTAGAACACCCAAACTTGACATTCCTATCATTCTTGAGAAGGAAGTTCTTTCTTTGAAAGATAAAACTAATGTCTTTCCTCAAGAAGATTCCCAACCCATCCCTATGGATGTGACTATGCCTATGATTAATAAACTTCCCAAAAGTAGACCTATACCTCCTCGTCATGATGGGATTGGTCTCCTTGCTAAACCGAATATTCCTCCCTTATATGGAGCAGTTCCTCCTCCTTCCTCTTATGGAGAGAAGAGACCTTCCTCTTCTCCTATTGTTCAACCTAAGAGACCACAACCTAAACACCCAAGTGATAAGGATGAGAACATTCCTCCTCCTCAATCTTCTCAACTTCCTACTAAGACTAGATGAAATCGTTCTGCACGTGAACGTCGACGAAAGCGTCGTCTTAGAGCTCAAGCAGCTGCTTCTCAAACTTTGCGATCCCCAAAAACACCTTCAACAAGCATTATTCCATTTTCTCCTCAGCCGACGATTGAGCCGAAATCTCCTAAACATAAGATGCATGATGGTCTTGATCCTGTGTGAGTTAAAGATCCTATTTTCATAAATCTTGATGATGATGATATAGATGAAAATGTTATTCATGATGCAAATACTTCTCCTGTTCATTCTGATAGTGAATATGAACTTGTTGATATTGATAACCATTTATCTAATGAATTTTCTAAAGCACTTATCCTAGCTCCTAGACAAGAACAACGTGGCTTGGGATATGAACATAGCCCTTGTTTGGATCTTGTGATAGCTCCATCTGCTGTGTTGGATGTTCCTCCTCTAGCATGTTCCCTGCCTTCCCGAAACATTGATCAGGAAGATCGGGGGGTAGATGACATGCTAGACTAGTTCATTAGCATAGCAGATTCTCTCCCCCTCTCTTTTGTTACTTCTTCTATGTGTTATTCTCATTCTTCTATTTGTTGTCCTTAGTGTTGTCTACTCGAGGACGATGCAAAGCATTGAGATCTCTCGATCTCTCTCATGTTGACTCAAAAGACACATGTGTTCCCTTCTTCTAGGTGACCTTCCTTGATTGGGGAATGAAGAACAATTATGCATACATACATATGATATACATGAATTATCATACAACATACTGACCCCAAGGAAAGCGAAGTCACCTTGTGCTTTGTGTTTTGTGTCTATTATCCTTGGGCTTATCTCACACTTGGGGGCTAAATCCTTGTGATAACGTGCTCCTTTCTCATTTCTTATATGTATCACTACCTTAAAGCAATCACCCCCGGTGAGGCGTGTGCGATCGCTTTAACGTAGGGGGGCATACATCCCGTTCATATCTTTTCAAGATACTTGAAAATTTCTTGGCAAATTTAACCTTGCCTTGAAAATTTTGATATCTTTCTTGCATGACTCATAGTGAGGGAACCTTACTACTGACAGTCATGGTTCTCCCTCGTTATCTTCCCTTTTACTTTGTCAATCGAAGTCGTAAGATCCTTAGTCCACTAGGGGCTTGGTGTATCTTGCCTCCTTGACGTGGTGAAAGTTTTTCAATGTTGTTTCCTTGTACTTTACCGGAAGTATGAGCATACGCTTATACTCCCGCTAAAGTGGGGGCTAAATGTAGCGTCCTAAAATTGCGACACTTGCAATTTCGACTGCATTTCGGTCTTCATGATGGCAACACAACATGCAACCTGAATGGAGACCCCGAAACCTGATTACAACACCAAAAATTGCATTTTCTTGCACCCTGGCCTGAACCTCCTTTGCACCCTGCTGTCCCGGGAGGTGGGACCAGAGCGCCCAGCGCCCTGGTCCCTGGCCCTATTTTGGGCCCGGTCTCCTATGGGGCTTTGGGTCCTTTTGTTTGCAATTTGGAAAATAAACTTTCCTGGTCGGCCTAAGGTCGGGAAAATCAGTCTATCAGCCCTAATTGACAAGTATATAAACTACATTTTCCTCTTTCATTCGATATGATGGAAAAAGCGTGGAAACTATACTCAAGCATTCAAGCATTCAAGCATTCTTTCAAGCAATTGATCATTCTAAGTCTCCACTCAAGGCTAAGTGTTGCATTCAAGACAAGGATTCAACCATTGAAGAGGAGATCACATACTACATGCTACATACAACATACAACAATACAACAAACAACAACATCTATACCTTCGCACATAAGGATACAAACATCCTTACAACAAGGTATTAGTACTTGTTTTACATTACATACATTGACATTTACAGCAATTTCTCATTTCTTGGTTAATTCCAAAACTGGGGTTTGACCTAAAGGCAAACCCCTAATCCCTAACCCCCCAATCGTCTTCGCTTTTCTGTGTGTAGGTTGCAGGTACGCGGCTGAAATTGAAGATCTGAAATCCTTGTGCAGAGATGAACAGATCCCTCTTCGTTTCGCGGATTTTTCGGAGGACCGTGTGCACGCCGGGCGCCATCGTCCTATCAACTTTTGCTCAAATTTGCAGGATAGCGCTGTCTCGACATTTTACTGCTAATTCCAGGTCCGCAACTTCATCCTATATCCCTATCTCAGTTTATAAGCGAATCTTTGTCACTTTCTATGCATTCCTAGCTTAATTCTTCTATCAACATTCTTTACAAAAGAGGGTAGCCTTGCTTTCTTAACCCTTGAAACACATTTAGCATCCAATCTTGCATTGTGTGGGATTGGATCTTGTGGGTTTCAACCCCTTTTTTGAATGTAAAGTCTCTCCCCTAAGTGAAAACCATCAACCCTAGTGAATCTCCCTTCTCTCTCCTTGGAGTTGGAAGAGGGGAGAACAACTAGGGTTCGATTGCGATTTTTCGCTTTACAGTAGTATGTTGACAAAGTATGATGAGGACAAGCAAGTGACCTTTTGACTCAAGTTTAGACAACTGTGTATGTAATGCAACGTGTAAAGCAATGATGGACTGTGTGAGACCCAAAGACAAGTGAATGCTAGATGAAAACCTGGAGAAATAACCTAGGAGGCTTCACGAATTTTGAAACTGACTGTGTTTGTTTGTTGGACTATAAAAAATTTTTAATTCTGAACACAGACGTGCCTGTATACTGCACAGATGTGATTTCCTGACACAGACATGGTTCTGTTTAACACAGACGCGTTTTAGAGATTTTTTGTAAATTGCAATGTTGATTCTGGAAACACACGCGTTTCTTCCCTTCACAGATGCGGTTATACAACATAGATGCTATTATGTCAAACACAGACATGTTTTTGCAAAATTTGTGCAATTTTTTCCAATCTGTGTAGTTGTTTTGTTGTGACCAAATCTGACTGTTTGACTATTTTTCGTGACAAGAGGACACAATGTTGATGAAGACTCAATGTTTGCAAGTGTCTAGACTCCAAAAAAAAATGACTCAAAGAAAGTGTGTTGTTTGATGTAAAATTGTTTTGCATACACTTGAAGACACAAAAGACACAATGTTTTGTTGTTTGGTCTTGAATGTTTGAATGTTTAAAATAAGTCAAGCACAATTCTTATGGCTGGCCAAGACAATAGTTGTTGATCCCACATGGGGTTTTACCCCCGAGGCTACGCTATTCAGAGTGGATACTTAGATGCTTGACCTCACTGGCTCCACCCTCGACACTCACTTCTCGGGTCAGCCAAGCATCAGTCCACACAAAAACTCCTCGTGGCGAACTTTGTATCTTTACTAAAAACCATATGTGTGTGGGCCGCTACCAGAGGTCCGACCTCCTGCCTTAACAACTAGAAGGATTTTGGCTTCTAAAACAAAAAGGTGCTAGTAAGGGCATCCGCTCGTGTGGCCATACATGTGGCACTTTCAGCTCTGTAAATACAGAAGACTCCCAGTCGGTAGGGGTTACGCCCTACAACTGATCAAATAAATTTGATCAAATGGGTTTATGGGGAGACATAGTGTCGGTATGAACTAATCAACACACGTTATTTATAGTTTTCACCATGAATACAGTTATTTATAGTGGTTTGGAAGAAGATGGTTTTTCTTTTGCTACCACTTGGGTCGTTCTCTTCTCACTAGTAGTCCTAATGACCACACGGGAAGACAGACCCTCTAAAGATTAAACAAAAAGAGCCTATTGCTCAAGACACAAAAGACAATGGTTCAATTTTAGTGCACCAATTGAAGTGTTTTCTAGTCTATTGAAAACAAAGCACACAATAAAAAAATCAAAAACCCTTGCCAAGGACCTGCAACAAAGATTTATTAGTAGTTTGGATTTGTTTGAAATAATCACCCCTTCCTGCAAGCACACAAGTTAGGTAAATTTTAAATCCAAAAGACTTTGTGAAAATAGGGGCCTTCAACCAAACGATTTTGCTTTCAAGACAAGCTGCACCAATTTTGTTAGCTAGATTTGAAAATGTTAGCTCAAAATAAACCGGATCTGAAATATTAAATGACCAAAAACTGAATCAATAAAACTCCTAAAAAAAAGAAATCAACACACACAGACGCGGTTACCCCAAACACAGACGCGACTCTCTAACACAGACATGCTTCTGCGAGACATAGACGCGGTTCCAGAACCCAAACGCGACTTTTGGACACAGACGCGCCTAAAAACACCGCAGACACGACTAAGGAACACAGACGCGGTTTTTGGAATCTGCAAAAAATAACTAAATAAAAAAAATACTGTCGAGGATGCAGACGCGGTTTCAGATGTCACAGACACGGCAGAAAATCAAAAACGTGACCCAAAAGTGCGCAAACACAAAAATATCAAAATGTTGTCGAAAATGTCAAATCTGCAACTTCAAACACAAAATCCACAACAAAAATGTTAAATGCAAAAGGGACAAGAGTCCCACCGGGCGTGCCAAAATGTATATGGTGAAAATGGATAACAATAATAACGATATTGAAAGACTAAATGGATTCAACCACAAAACCCTAGCCTAACAACAACAAAGATTCACCATAACATATGAAGATTACCTAAGACAATGCAAATCAAATGAAATCACAAAGATTATACCATCACATGTCCAATAGGGTTTGGATCTCCATTCTTCCTATCTCCATTGATCTTGCTTGATATATTTGCTCTCAGATTTTATGCGCACAAGAGCTCAACAAAGAATGAAATGTGGTTGCAAATAGGATCGGCTATGTTTAAAAGCGTAGTGTAGTCAAGTAGTCAATGGGGGGTTTGATAATGAAGGAAGCATCTCCTTATATAGAAGACACTATATGAAATGGAGGGATAAGATTGAGAGGTGTAAAAGGAGGTCGGCTATGATTAGAAGGTAGGTAAAAGAAATAATAAAATAATGAAAAAAGTAGGTTGTGTATGAATTAAGAGATGAATGACATGTGCCATGAGTAGAAAAGGTTAATGAATTAATTAAATAAATAAAGATTTATTTAATTAATAGGAGTGAGATCAATTAAATAAATAAGATATTTATTTAATTTAGGAAAAAGATAATTTAAATAAATAAATGTATTTATTTAAATGAGAAATAAGGCTAGAAGAGGATAAATGAATTAATTAAATAAATAAAGATTTATTTAATTAATAGAAGAATTAAGCTTAGATAATTAAATAAATAAAATTTATTTATTTAGACTGGACAATTTTGGGTGTCTACGCTTATATGTATGATTTAAATTGTAAACCTAACCACAATAAGAGTATATGCTTGTATATGTTTATTATGTATGATATGTGCAAGACCTGAAGGCAAGTCTTTCATTTGCAAGTTAATTGCTTGGTAAGTTCAAAAATTTCTTATCCTAACTTGTGTAATCCATGATCTTAGGTCAAGGTAGCACAACTTGATAAAGGGACATTACACTGATAGAACCAAGAATTAAGAGCTCTTTAGGGACCTCTCCCTATCATTTAGTGCATGTACAAGATGAGGTTTTCCAAGTTCACTTACGAATTCCCACTCTACAGTTAATGCAAGAATACTTAAAGGGTGAGGATAGAGTCCAAACACGATTATCACAACTATTACATTTTGAAGACAGGAGAAACAAAGCCTTAGATAAATTTGTAAAACATTAAGGAGTTGTTAAGAAATTGTTCGATAGACAAGCTAACGTCAAGGCATTCAGGATTTGCAACTTGGTCCTATGTTGTGACAAAGCCCATGAAAAGAAGGGTGAACATGATAAATTCTAGAGACTTTGGAAATGCCCCTACCAAATTTCTGAAAGTTTGGGAGAAAATGCATTTAAGCTAAAGACTTTAATTGGAGAGGACGGTTCGTTGCCCATCAATGGATAATTCCTGAGGCAATACCTCCAACCCTAGTTTTTTCCCAAAACCTACCTTGTATATAGTCAGAGTAGGTCTCTTCTGAATCTTGTCTTAAAATAGGCCAGTCTGCCTTAGGTTTAGTTTCCTTTCAGTTTTGGTCTTTAATTTTGGTTTGCCTAGAGTCATTTGATTCTAGTGGTTGTTTGCCTTAGTTTAGTTTTCTTTGGGCCATTTGGTTTGTTTTAGTTTTAGTTTTGAGGGATCTCTATTTGTGAAAATGTGGTGCAGTTCAGACCAAAGTTCCCAAACTCGGACTCAGCTCTGACTCAGCAAGGCTAACTCGGCTCGTGACTCGGCTCGGACTAGGCAATGACTCGGCAATGACTCAACAAAATAATAAAACCCTTGAAATTTAGAGATTTTTAAAGATTTAAAACTTGTTTCATACACCCATTATTGAATTAAGCTTAAAGACACTATAAAATCATCAAATAGAAGCTAATTTGATCACATACATAAACATACATCCATCACATGCGTAGAAATGTAAATTGTAGTTGAAGGAATTAGAAAACGTAGATATATAGAGTTATAAATGTTGTCCAATGTATATAAAATCCATGACTTCAAATGTTCCCAAACATATATGTAATTGTAAGTGTAAACAAAAACAAGTCTATGGCTCAAGCTCTGGCATAGCCTCGTCTATCTGCCTCCTAGAAAAGCGTCTAAGGTAGGTCCTGGATGACTGAGTAGCCATAGTCTCTACCTGTGATCTGCCAGTCTGAGTAGCCATAGGTGTTGTGCCTGATCATTCTCTATCCTCCTCCTCTACCATAGCCACAGCCTCAGCCTCTCTGTCTGCTTGGTCAACCCACTCAAGGTCCTCATCAGTGAAGACTGGACCGGTGGACTCACAAAATTGAATGTGTCCTTGTTATCTTTAGGAGGATTACTTGATTTTTGCAATGTCCCTTGTGAAATTTCTTCTATCTTAACAATTTAATGAGACAATTATGCTTACAATTCTTAGGCTCTTGATTGGAAATGTGTAATGGAATTATTGCTATCAAGAAGGGTTTAGTTCGTGAGTATTGTATGAATATGCAATGTTCTAATAAACAAGAATATAATCTTTCTTATCTAATATAGATTTCAATATGCAACGAGTCTGCATAATGTACTAAGATTATTGGAATTCGTTGATTGTATTATTGATACAAGAGTCTAAATTATGATCTTATTTGGTAATATCGTTGTTCCTGACTTATCTCCTTACAATCATGCGATTGGAATAGTTATGGGACTGATCTGAAATATGATTTCATTTGCTCTTCCTGTTATACCTTTGTATTTATGCAACCCCTTGACACTATTTCTGGTTGAATTGTCCTTCAACTTGTAATTAGACGGGTGATCACCCTCCTCTTACTCAGTTGACTACTGTCTCTTCTGAGCGCTTCTAGTATAAATAAATATATAAAACAAATATTCAATGATTTGGGAGGAACTCATGATCATCCTTAAGTATGCAATGAGGGGATATGATGTGAGAAGTTGTCTCAAAATCAATGCAAAAAATTGCCAAATCTTGCCTCTTATGTATTAATTAAAACTTGTTTCATCCACTGGCCGGGACATGACCCTCAGACTCGGCGAGTCAAGGCGTGACTCACTAACTCATGGCGAGTCAGGCAAGTCATGCCCCCTGACCCATCTGAGCCCGGGTCAAGGTCACCGTGACCTGGCAGGGGTCAGCCAGCTCGCTGACTCGTGTGACTCGCTGCAAGTACGAGAACTCTGGTTAAGACACACTTTGGTGCTCAAGTTCTTTAGATTACAAGATTGTTCTTTCGTCACTTTATCATTTGATTAGATTCATACCTATTGTGTCTCTATACTGAAAGCTTCTGATTACTATATTTTTACACATTTAATCAATTGCTCCAAGCCATTGTAGTTTCTTAGGTGATGTGTGACTAGTGAAAAATCCAAAATACTGCTTCAACGCCATTGTAATGCTCAAAACCATATGAGCTTTATTGCTTACGAGCCAAACTATGGAAAGTGTGTGAAAAGAAAAGCAATATCAAAAGAAAAGAAGGGTGTGTTATCACTGTTTAAGAAATGGGTTGTCTTTTCTCATAATTGGCTAAGTTTTTGAAATTTTGAGTCAGACACACTATCAACTGTTTCAAGTCTGTGTTAGGTCTTAAGGGTTTAGGGTTTCAAATTTAAATTGCTCAATGTTTGATCAAAAACCCTCTGGTTTCTATTCCTGCGTTACTTTATCCACTTAAGTAATGGGTCTTGGGGTCGTATGAGGTGTCCCCCCTTGTCATTTGCCTAGGCAGTTGTTGAATTAATCATAAAAAATTATGCCCTATGTCTTTTCTTCCTAATGTTGTCGGGCCGAGTAAGTTGCACGCAGCTCTCAAATGGATCTATGGTTTTCGCTATTTCGTTAGGCGAAGTTGCACGTGGTTTAAGACTCATGAAATGGCAAAAGGGAAAAGCGTGTTCAATGGTGCGCATTTGGTCCAATTTTAAAAAGGCTCCATCTCGTTCAAGATCTAACGGCTGGCATTAGATCACAGCCGAAACTTGCAAGTGAAATACCTTTCGCGAAATGGCGAAAAGGTTTGATGAGACCCAACAGCGGAGACTTTTCAAACGGCTAAAAGGTGATCAGGTTCAAGAGAGATCGACGGTTTGCGCTATTTCATGGCTAATAGATGCTCAAAGGTTATGCCCTACGAAATAGCAAAAAGGTTCTTTGGTCCACGAAAAGGGAGTTTTAATAAAAGCATAACAAATGTGCAAGTCTCATTTGATCTAATAGTTAACGCAGCTTCACAGGGGGAAGATGCTCGACAGTTAGCTTTCGCGAAGTAGTGAAATGACATGGCGCTCCAGGCAGGCAGTCCAGTTGGTCAAGATGGTGAGTAAGATGATGGCACGTGGCATAAGGTCAAAATAGTCAGCAAGTCGGATCTAAGGATTAAAAAGTGGGTCCTAGAGGTGAGTCATGCCGCAGTGACCAAGCAGATACAGGTGGCAAGGATGAGGTGGAATCCGATGTTTTCTTTCAGCAAATGAAAGGTTGACATGTCAGTTTGAAAGTGACTAGATGCCAGGTGGATGGAGTTTAGTCAGACGGCCCAAGTCTACCGAATTCAATTATGTTGTTAAGCATCGAGCAAGTCAAATATAATCTAACAGCCCGCATGAGTTCGCAAAGGTAAAGTGCTCATGTTTTAAAACCAGCAAAACAACGAAAAGGTTTTGGGGCCCCAAGGAGAGATAAAGCATGAAGTTAAAAGAGGATCAACTCCGATTCAATCTAAGGGCTCGCGTTGTTGCGTGGCTATGAACCAATCGAGGGATATGCTTCGCGAAATAGCAAAACAAAGAGAAGGTTCGTCCAGGTGTAATGTTAGATGGTGATGTGTTGATTGAACTAAGGGAAACGACACGTGGCTGACTTTGAACTAAACTCAAAGAGTTTTCCAAAGCTAACAGTTGAGTGCCACGTGGTATTCGGTAACCAATGAAAGAGTTGCGTAAGTGAAGCAAGCATAAAGGTCTCCCTTAAAGGATGGTCATCTCCATTTTGATCCAACGCTTCGCGTTGTTTCATGGCCCTAAGTTGAAAGTTGTTTAAGCTATGCGAAATAGCAAAAGACCATTTGCCGTCAAGATAAAGGCACGGTTAATGAAAAAGCTGACGGTCCCGGTAATAGTTAAACGCCAAGCAGTTAAATTTCCATCTAACGCTTGGTGCAGCTTCGCGAAAGAAAAGTGCTCGGAGGACAAAGCTCGCGAAATGGCGAAAAGGAGGTAGGGCCCGGTGCTAAGGCAAAGTTGTTAAGTCAGTGTAAAGAACAATCAAGTTTCATTTGATCCGACGGTTGGCGTGATTTCATTTGACGAAATTGCTCGAAGGTTATGCTCTGCGAAACAGCGAAACAGCGAAAAGGAAAAATGTGCAGGCATGTTGTCACCCGTTGGAGCGAAAATTTTGAATTCTCTCATGAATTAAATTCTGAAGGGATGGCCGAAGCATGCGGTATCAATGTCGCAGTTAAGAGCCTGAGTACCATATATGATTTCATATCAATCGGATGAAGGTATCATTCTAAAGAATTGTTGTAGAGAAAGCGATTGTAGAGCTATTTTTTTCAAATACAGAGCAAATTCATTCAGTTGCAGAGCGGATTTCTTCAAGCTAAAAACAAGTTTTCTTGTACTCTTGTTTGGCAATTTTTTACCAGTGTGTTTTAATTGACGTCTTGATTTGTCACTGAACCAGTTGGGGGTAACAGTTAAATTGCTTGCATATTTTAAGATGGCACCTAAGAGAGAATTCTCAGGAAAAGATAATTACCAGGAAAGGGCCATTTGTGATGATTTTCTCGAACAGTTGACATTGTCAACTAATCAGGCATCAAAAGTGAAAGAACTAGTGCCAAGAGCTCCTCGCTTGAAAATAGGAGAGGGGTTATATGATAAGGGTAACTGGTTGAGACACCCATAGGTTGGGTTGTCTAGGTTGGGGTTGTTCAAAGTTGGATTTGGCATGACAAATTCCCCAGCCCCACAAAATAGTATCTCGGAGTTAGATGTGGGAAAATTGGTAGTTCCAGGAGTATTCATGGATATGGATCTCCTAACTCAAATTGCACATAATTATGATCCAGTCACAAGGAGCATTAGGGATATAAATAGGAAAGCCCTCATTGAAATAAATAATGAGGAGTTCAGAAATGCTTTTGGGCTTAATGAGTTTACTAATTTTCTAGAACTTATTAATTTCAAATCACTACCTCAAGTATACAGTGCACAGAGGAATCACCCTAGAAATGGACCTCTTAAGGAATTCTTTGTGAAGATAGGTGGGTTGACAGTTGTAGGACCCAACAATGAAGAGCCCTTCTCACTGAATTTGTTCACCCTTAGGGCTAAGGGATTGTATTGGTCACTTTGCCAGATTTTAGGAGAGGATGCTGAGGCAAATATGCCCAATCATTACATGCTAATGATTGCTCAGATTTTGAATCCTTCTCTTGTAGTAACCTTTGATTATGCTTCCTTTATTACTGATGCTATCCATGAAGGGTTGATAGGAATAAAGAATGGGAAGGTTGATAGGCCTTTTGGATGGTATTCCCTCCTCATGCATCTATTTTTATTCAAAGGTGGTGATTATTTTGCAAGTGGAATGGATCTTATAAAAGAGAAAGATGGAGAAAAGATACAAGTGCAATTATGGAGTACAGTGATATTTACTTACACCTTGTCTCCACAGTTTTCAAAGTATTTGGTTTTAGAGACACTCCATTTTTATTGCCCTATCGGGTCCCTTTCAAAGTGGGAACTCCATAAATCCTCAAACAAATTGGTAGTGTGCAAGAGGTAGAGCTAACAGGCAGGGGTAAAGGGACTATTTTCCCTATGGTTACTATAGCCCACCAATTTGTAATAACCAAGGGAGGTTGGAACTATTTTGAGGATTTTCTTAAACCTTATCATTTGTCAACTGCAGTGTCCAGGTGTGCCAGTCCTGAAGATTTCTTCAATGGCATGTTTAGAAAGAGGGCAATATGCAGAGGTAGACCCCATCAATTCCCGTTTCCTGAAGACCTCATTAGAAATGAGTTTGATCTAGATGAGCAGGAGCTAAGGAAGGAAAAATGGGTGGCTTATAAAAAGGCCTTAGACTTTGTACATTAGTTTGATACCAGCTATGACCCATTGTCTAGCATACACCCGTTTTACGAGAAAATAAAGTTCCTAATTCTTTGCTTTGAAGATGTAATGCAGACTTTGAAAGAAAAGAGGGAGGTTGTAATTAAAAACAACCCTGAAAAGGTAAGAATGGTTCTAAGTAGGTCTGCATCCACTAGAGCAATCCCTCCTGGTGATTATACGTTGCATAAGAAGTCTAATTATAGTGTGTTGATGCCTACAATAGGGGAACCCTCTACTTCCAAAGGAAAGAGAAAGATACAAGATGTCATTGACATCCAAGATAGCCCAAAGAAGCAGAGAGTAGGAAAAGAAATACAATCTGATGAACCCTTGTACTCTCCATCTCAATCCCCTATTCATATAGGAGATGAACAGGCAGCAGCTGAACAACTGGTACAGTTAGGCAGTCTGGGAGAAATAGCTTACACATATGATGAAGTAGAAGAGGGAATGCCAAAAGAGCCCCTTGCTGCTGAGATGAACATCACTACCAATGAATTTAAGGACCAGGAGTGGGATCCTGAGATCAAACAGGCCAATGAGGACTTCTTGGCTGACAACAACTTTGTTACATCAGAAGCATTCATGCAATTTGTGTGGAAGCAGAATATTGACAAATACAATGTAAGGTGTGAAAAGAGAAAAGGTGAGCAGCCTCATAAAAATCCACCTATGGTTGAGGAGGAAATAAAGCAAGAAATGATAGATGAGTTTAAGACTTTCACTCCTGAGCAAGGAAGAGATATGGTGGCAAAAGTTGGAGTACTCATTCTCCCTGAGTGGGATATAGCAGATGCCTTGGTATTGGAGGCAGTAAGAAAAGAAACCAAACCCATGGAGAGAGTTACTTTTAGCAAAGACAATGCGACACTAGTCATGTGGTCTCCTAAGCGAGATGAGAATAAGAGGAATAAGGACACCCTAGGGTCAAGTTACCTTAGTGGAATGATAGTGAACAGAGTGCAGAACATAGGGGTAGTGGAAGCTGCTAGCACTGTGCTAGAGACTGCAAAGTTCAGTGTTGCAGTAGCAGAAAGGGAGGCTAAGGAAAAGGTAGACCTCCAAGTTAAGCTGGAAACAATTTTGAAAGCTTACAACAATGTTAAGGAAGAGGTAAGGGGTAAAGATAGCATCATTGCTAAGCTGTAAAGCCAGTTGACAGGACAGTACCATCAAGGTGAGTCTTCAACACTGATGATCTCCTCTTCTCCTGCAAGACCTCCACCTACCAGCCCCATTATTGAGTTTCCACCATCTCCAGCACCTTCTAGTTCTCAAATGGTTGAGATCACTCCCCAAGAATAGAAGAATTTAAAACAGGCTCAGGCCTTGTACGCAAAGAAGTATGAAGAAAGAGTAAGGGCTACCATTTCAAGTTTTGCAGACACCATGGGGGCCTCCTTATTATATAACAACATAAGCAAGATTTTAGATATGTGGAATGAGCTTAATGGAGATAAGGCTATTTTGATGCCTATTTTTGACAAGTGGAAGCCTAGAGAGCGGGATTTGGAGCTTATTTGTGTATCTTATGATGAAGCAGGGGTTGATCCTATCATCAAATCCACTTGTGACACCATAAAGGATCTAATAAAATTAGCAGAAGGGATAGAGAATGGTGACAGGAAGATCAACTTGTACAAAAAGGAGTACACTGATCAGGTTTTTGAATTGATTCCAGGAGTTTTTGTCAGCCCAAATCAATTGAAGGACAAACAAGTGTGGCTTAAGGAATTAGAGGCCAAATTGTTAGCTAGAATAAAAGGAATTGTTGACTTAGATATGCTTCCTTTTTTGTTGTAACAATTCAGGAGATAGAGAGAATCAAATCTCATTATGGTTTTCTCAATTCAGAGGTCAACAAGATGAGGAATTCATGGAAAAGGTTAACCAAGGAAAAGGCAAAAGTGATTAACTTCGTGTGGCTAGCTGATGATGTATACAATGAGTGGACAAGAAAATATACCATTCAGGATGGAGAACCTTCAGAAGAGGTTGCAACAGGACAACAAATAGAAGAAGCCACAGAGGTTGAAAAAGACTTGTAACCGTTTTTGTAAAAGGTTTTGTAACTTCTTCTTGAGAAGCAATAATTGTAACAAATTCTCCTAGGAATGTCCAAAGCTATTTGCATCCATATTGTTATAAATGGATACCAGGACTAGTAGAAAAAAGATCGCAAAAGAATTGTAAGAAAACGCTACAGAAATTTATTTGAGCTTTTCCAAGTTTTAATGGAGAATATTTGAAACTTTTTGTAATACTTTTTTGAAGATAATATCAATATACAGACCATCGGTTTTGAGTTTAAACTTTGTGTCGTCTTCAAATGTGTTTGCAAGTGTTTACTATTTCATTCTGAATAATCCAGGGTTATTTTGTTTGAATAGGGTTGTAAGGCAACTTTCTGTAGATATTTTTCTTAGCTTTTCTATTCAGGAGGGGAAGTAAATATGCAGGAATTATTTCTACCAGTAAATTCTCTGTAAGATACTTTGAATCTTGATGAGCGTAGTTTGATGTAGTATGAATAAATTCTTATGTGTGTCTGGCATGTATAGGGATCTGCAGAAGCCAAGCTAATGGGATGTGTAGAGATATTTTGATTGGGGGAGTATTGTTTGAATTTAGATGACTCTGTGACCTTGGATAAGGCACTGGTATAGATCAAGGTTGTTTATTACATATTTTGTAGGTCAAATACTGAATATGAGTACAATTTTCATTCCTTTGTTTCAGTAAGTTTTAAGGTGATTAGATCCACTGGTTTCTTGGACTGGTTTGCTGTGGATTTATCTTTTAAAAGTGTGAATTTAGTTCACAAAGGTATACCCGCCTGGACTTAGAGTAGGTCCGAAGTGTAGAAGGTTAAATCAGACCTTGTCATATGTTGTCCTGGAAATTTCCTTCTCTTTAATATCTCTTCTGCATAGAGTTATCATATTATTACAAGGATGTTGAAGTGAATCAGATTTTGAAGACAACAAAAGTGGCGACTCTGCTGGGGAATAAATGAATTGTTAAAAGTTTCTGATTAAGAAAGATTCAATTCATATTGTGGTGACCCGGATGGGATAAGTCACATTAAGAATCCAAAAGCAGATTTTGTGCTTAAATTTATAAAGAAAATCATTGTGTTTGTGGAATTGCAGCATTTCATTCTAAACTTGTTTTTGTAAATCCCATAGAAGTGGGTGGCGACTCTGTTATCTTGGAACTAGTCCTTGTGAAGTACAATAAGAAAGGAAAACGAGCATAATGCAAGGAGGAAAAAACACTAGATCATTCATGAAGAAGCATCCTCGTGAAACTTTGCAAGAAGGTTTGTCAAAGCAGTCACGAAGAGGTCAGAAGAGATCAGTGTTACACGAGCCATCAAATGCTGCTTGGGTACAAAAGAATAGTAATACCGATAAGATGCCTGATCGACCTGTTTATTCAAAGTCTAATTCTTCTTCCAGAGATTCTGAACATGATATATTAGGTTTCCATTCTGGATTGTTTGGAAATATTGATAATGCACATGCTTTAAATCAAGATTTATCCCATGTTAGTGTCTCTGCAAGAGATAGGACCAGTTCAAATGCAATTAGACACTCTGTGCCTAGAACAATCGATGGAAACATTAGTTTGATTGACATAGATCAAGTCAACATATTTGATTCTGAAGAAAATTTCCCTGATGAAGATAAAGTGTCCCAAGAGATTGAAGATTTGAAAAGGAGAGTTCACCATTTAATCTCCCTAAGAGCCCAAAAGGAAGAAAATAAGGAGAAGGAAGTCAAAGCTAAATTAATGGAGAAAGATAGGCTTCTTAGACAAATAGCTGATCTTGAAGTGCTAGCTAAGGAAAAAGAAAAGAGTGATGAGGAAGGCCCTATGATCAGAGAAATTCTAATCCCCAAAGCCAAGCAAACATATAGGTCAGTAGTCCAACCAAATAGGGAAGTTCTTAGTGATTCTCAGCTTCCTAGGACTAATGTGGATAAAGGAAAATAGAAATGGGTAGATGATGGAATCGGATCTAAAAATGCAGAGGAGATTTCTCATAGGTTGTCAGCACATGAGAGAGAAATGGAAAGAGTGAGGAAAGAAAAGGAGGATTTACAAATGGAGTTAGAGAAAGTTGAGTTGGAAGCAGCCAATCAGAAAGTCAAAAGAAAAATTAGTTATCTAAAAGCTCCCCCTATCATGTTTCCATCAGAAAACCTTAGTAAGCCTGATCCTCAACAAATTTCCCTTCCCCCAGTTAAAATTCAACCTACGGTGCCTGCTAATATAGCATCAGTGAGTCAAATCCCTGTGAACAATCAGCATACCCAAATATCTCAGTCTCCAATTCCAAAAGTTAGAATGACCATGGGAAACAATAATGTTATTACCCCTTTTCAAAGGAGACCTATCAATTTAGAACAATATAGACAATTGTTCTTTGATGGGATCCCAGGATATCCCAACCATGTTCCTACTGAGTTAAGGGACAAACTCCATAAATTTGCTGGAAACAATGCAATTAGTGCTGAGGAACATCTAAAATCTTTTGGGGACCTAATAAATGATTATGAGATAGTGGATGAAGATGTCATCATGAAACTGTTTGTTCAGTCCCTGGTTGAAGATGCAAGAGATTGGTACAAAGGTCTTCCAGTTAATAGCATTGGGTCATGGGAAGATTTTTAAAATTGTTTTCAAGAGCAATATGGTGATAAAACAAATGTGAGCTTTATGCTTAATGAATTTAATAACATCAAAAAGTCTGACAATGAAATGGTCACTGATTTTAATGCTAGATTCCAAAAAACCATGCATAGATTGTATCAGGTGATGAGGTTAGATGATAACATGTGTCTGAATACCTATTACAATGCATTTGATTCTAAGATGGCCTATATCCTGAGGGATAAAAATCCACATAACTTGAGAGATGCTTTTAGAATTGCCATTAATGTAGAAAGTAATAGAAAAGCATCCGGAAAGTTAGGAAGAAGAACAGATGGTAGGTTATGGCAAGAAACAAAACAACAACCTAATAAATTTGCTAAGGAGGAAGACAAGATAGAGAAGTTGATCATTGCTATAAAAGATTTGACTGCCAAGGTAAACAAAAATGATAAACCTCATTATAACCGGTAGTATAGGCCCCCTAGACTACATGATATGCCTTATAATACCAATTGGAAAGATGGCAAACCCCAGAATGAGAAGCCTAAAAATTGCCCAAAACCAGGACACTCCAGACCCCTTGAAAGGGAAAACTGTCCATAATATAGAAAATACTCCATGATGTATTGCTTGTGATGGACCACATTCTCCTCATCAATGTGCAGTAGCTCAAGCCCTTGAAGAATCTATGAAACAAGAAGCTGAGCCTGACATTAATATGTTTGAAACTATTATAGAAAGTGATGAGGAGTCTATACAAAGTGAATACAGTGATGTGCTGGATAATGAAAGGTTTGTTCAAGGACAACTAACCTTGGATTGGCATCCTACATTGAATGTGGTAACAGTTGAGGATGAAGAAGTTCATCTTATAAGGCCTAGTGAGGAAGAAGTTAAAAGCCTCACTAAAGCTACCATTGCCAAAGCAAAACACAATTATAACTTAAGAAGCACCAAGGACACTGATCAGGGTGAACCTGGTTCCATGTTCATAAAAGAGATTACCCAAAAGGGGGCAACAAGTAGTACTGCTACTTTCCCTAATACTGGTCAAGAAAAGAAGGAACAGGTTAAAGATGTACCCAAGAGTACAGATGACAAAAATACTAGTGATATACAAGGAGCTACCACAACAAAAAGAGCAAGTCAGCTCAAGGCAGAAAGAGTTAGAGCTAATACTGAATTAAGCAATAGTTCTACATTTGACATGGCTCAAGCTCTTACTCAAATGAAGGTTACTGTCCCGTTAGTAGAATTACTGAAAATTAAAGAACATAGGGATGTAGCTTTGTCTTTGTTTTCTAGTATATCTAACAGTGACACAGTCTTACCCACCGGTTCAGCTAGAATTGGAAAGGATCAAGAACTCCAAACCCCAGAGGTTTATGTTGGAACCACTATCACTCGAGCCTTCACAGGTAGATCCTTTCTATGTCACTTTGTTAGTAAACAATCAGATGATAAAAAACTGCATGATAGATTCAGGAGCTGCTGCTAATGTTATGCCCTATGGTGTTATGAAAGAATTAGGACTGTCAGTAACCACTGTGTATGGAAAATGCTATGCTATGGATAACAGGGAAGTACCCGTGATAGGTACAGTGAAAGATGTTGAAGTAAAAATAGCAGCATTCCTTGAGGCAACTTATAAAATGGATGTTATTGTTACTGATACCAAGCCCCATTATGGTATGTTACTGTCCAGGCAATGGGCAGCAACAGTAGGAGGAAATGTTCAACTGGATTTATCTTATGCCACCATTCCAATTAATGGAAATCAGGTCAAGTTGTACAAAGAGCCACGTGCTCCTAGGGTAATTGAAAATGTAGACCCTAATATGCTCAATTGTATGATTGATGTAGATCTTGATAACTTTAGACTTCAACCAATTTTGCCTCAGTTGAAGAATACTGACCCCATTGTGGTCGAATTAGAATCACAAAAGTATGGTTTATGGCAGATGTATTTTGATGGAGCTTGCTCCAAAGAAGGATCCAGAGCAGGGGTTCTTTTTGTATCCCCATCAGGTATAACTTTTAAATATTCTTTTTATTGGCTTTCCAGTGCACAAATAATACTGCAGAATATGAAGCTCTATTGTTGGGGCTTGAAGTTGCAAAAAAGCATGGAATCCAGCTGTTGACAGTGTTAGGGGATTCAGAATTGGTTCTCTCAGGTAAGATCCAAATATGCATCCAAGAATGGTAGATTAAAGAGATGTAAACATGCAATTTGGGATGTTATTGAGCATTTTAGTGCATTTTCTATTAATTGGATAGAGCGATCAAAGAATATTATGGCAGATTTCCTAGCTAATGTTGCCTTGAAAAATGATGATGCAACACTAACCGGTATTTCCAGTGTGG
The DNA here is from genome assembly GCF_030272615.1 of Cryptomeria japonica. Classification (NCBI taxonomy): domain Eukaryota; kingdom Viridiplantae; phylum Streptophyta; class Pinopsida; order Cupressales; family Cupressaceae; genus Cryptomeria; species Cryptomeria japonica. The sequence continues at coordinate 543,977,153 of NC_081408.1, forward strand.
AAATAAAATCTAGGCCTGCTATCCCTGATAATGTGTATAATTGGCAAGTTTTTGCTGATGATTAAGATATTCTTAGGTTCATCCAATGTATTGATGATTATGATGGACAGAAGATTGATTGCAATGCACTGGTGGAGGTGGTTGACAATAGGAAAATAGTGTTTGGAAATGACTTGGTCCAGTTGGAAACCAATGAAATACCTAAAGGACCGGAAGAGCTGGAAAGCATGTTCAGTTACAATGATAGTCACTTACATCAGCAGTCTACCACCAAGTTGGAAGAATTAGAGGAGGTAAACCTGGGGACTGAATCATCCCTTAAGTTAGTATACATTGGGAAGAAATTACCCCCTCCTGTCAGGACTAATCTTATTAATTTATTGAAGAAATATAAACATGTTTTTGCTTGGTCTTATGAAGACCTAAAGGCATATAGACAAGATCTTTTTCAGCATAAAGTTCCTCTACTTCCAGATGCTAAGCCTTTTAGACAAAAACAGAGACCTATTAATCCCCTATTAGAAACTAAGATGCAGCAAGAGTTGACTAAGTTAAGAGAAGGGGGGATTATCAAACCTATAAGGCATTCTTCATGGGTCTCCAATTTGGTCCCAATAAGAAAGAAGAATGGGGACATTAGATTGTGTGTGGATTTTTGAAATTTAAATGTTGCTTCTTTAAAGGACAATAACTCTTCTCCCAATATGGAAGCTATGTTGCAGAGAGTAACAGGTTGTGATCTTTTATCCATGATGTATGGTTTTTCAGGATACAATTAAGTGTTATTGAAGGAATCTAAACAGTTTAAAACTGCTTTCACTACTCCATGGGGGACGTGTTTATGTAAGAATGCCATTCGGCTTGAAAAATGTTGGAGCTACATTTCAGAGAGCCGTGGATGTAGCTTTCAAAGAATTCATTAATATCATCATGGTGGTTTATCAAGATGATCTAACTTGCTTCTCTAAAAGGGCTGATGATCATTGTGGACATTTAGAAAAGGTGTTCAATAAAACCTTGGAATTTGGTGTGTCATTAAATCCCTAGAAATGTCATTTTGGGGTCACTGAAGGAAAATTATTGGGACACATTGTTTCCAAGGAAGGGGTAAGGATAGACCCTGAAAAAATTGAAGCAATAAACAAAGTGTCTGAACCAAAGAATGTTAAAGGTATTCAATCCTTTCTAGGCAAAGTGAATTTTGTTAGGAGATTCATTGCAAATTTTTGCAGAGATAGTGAAACCCATTGTCAAGTTGCTTAAGAAGGATACCAAATTTTGTTGGGATCAAGAAGCCTCAAAGGCTTTTGTTGAAATTAAGAAGGCCATTCAGGAAGCACCAATGTTAAAGTCTCCTGATTAAAGTAAGCCCTTCTCTCTGTTCTCTTTTGCTTCATATCATACAGTAGCTATAGTGTTGTTACAAAAGGATAACGAGGGATATGAACATCCCATAGCTTTCTACAACAAGTCTTTGCAAGCGGCAGAATTAAAATATGAAACCATGGAGAAACAGGCTTATGCTCTAGTTAAAGCTATCAAGGCTTTTAGGCCATATCTGGTAAATGCAAATATCATTGCTTATGTCCCACATGCTGTAGTTAAGGATATTTTGTCCCAGTCTGAGGTTACAGGGAAAAGATGCAGATGGATTAATAGAATCCAAGAATTTGTCTTGGAAATAAAGATCACCAAATTGGTGAGAGGTTTAGGTCTGGCTAAGCTCATGACTGAGTCTAATCTTCTGAATGTTGAAATACATAATGTTGAAGTCAAAAGTACTTCAGTCACAAGTATTGAAAGGCAACCTTGGTATTCAGAGGTAGTCTGATTTTTAAGAGATGCTGCATTCTCAGAAGGAATGACACATAATCAGAAAAGAACTCTAAAACTCAAGTCACAAAAATATGTTCTCATTCAAGGTGATTTGTTTTGGAGAAAAAGAGATGGAGAATTGCTAATGTGTTTGGATGAATTCTAGGCTAAACGAGTGTTGACTGAAATGCATGATGGAGTATGTGGGGGTCATTACTCTGCTAAGACAACTGCTGGTAAGATAATCTGGGCTGGATACTATTGGTCTACCTTATTTAAAGATGCTCATGCACATGTCAAAAAATGTGACCCATGTCAAAAGTTTTCATCCAAGCTGAAATATGAAGGAGCTTTACCCCTAAATCCAGTCATAGTGGAAGCCCCTTTTGTCCAGTGGGGCATTGATTTTATTGGAGAAATTGTTGAGAGATTAGGAAGAGGTCATAGATGGATCATAGTAGCCACTGACTATTTCACTAAATGGATTGAAGCTATTCCTACAAGAAGAGCTACAAGTAAGGTTGTCATTGATTTCCTGATGGATAATGTAATAATTAGATTTGGAATACCTGTAAAATTAGTAATGGATAATGCCATGAGTTTCAGGTCAGAAGAGTTTGTAGGATTTTGTACCAGTCATGGAATACTCATGTCTTACTCTTCACCCTATCACCCTCAAGGGAATGGGCAAGCAGAATCCAACAATAAAAGCCTTTTGAACATCATCAAGAAAATCCTGGAAGAAAACAAGAGATCTTGGGATCAAAATTTGAAGTTAGCTTTGTGGGAAAATAGAATAACAGTCAAGAAGGCCATTGGAATGTCACCTTTTGAACTGGTTTATGGTACACAAGTCAGATTGCCAGTGAATAATCTTCTTCCAGTTCATAAATTCTTGCAAGATGAGGACATGGAGCTATCTGAACCTATGGAAAACAGAATGATCCAAATTGTGGAGGTGGAAGAGCTTAGAACTTTAGCTCATAAAAGAAATCAGAAGATCCAGTTGCAGTCCAAATACCTTTTTAATAAAAGGACATCATTAAGGAAGTTTCAAATTGATGATATTGTTCTTCAGTGGAATGCAAAAGGACAAGACAAAGGGAAGCATAAAAAATTTGAATCATTATGGATTGGCCCTTTTGTGGTCTGTAATTTGAATGGAAAAGATTCTTATTTTGTGAAAATTTTGAATGATGAAGTACAGGAATTTCCAGTGCATGGACAATTCCTGAAACATTATTTCTCTTGATGTCCATGCACAGTAGGTCCTTTGTTTGTATATATTTTGTTTCCTTCCTGTTGTTTTGTTTGGGTCTGTGTTTTGGTCTATTTCTCCAAAGTTTCTGAGTCTTCTTGTGTTGACCTTGCGATCAACCATCCCCAGTCAAAGCCGTTGTTATCACTGTTTAAGAAATGGGTTGTCTTTTCCCATAATTGGCTAAGTTTTTGAAATTTTGAGTCAGACACACTATCAACTGCTTCAAGTCTGTGTTAGGTCTTAAGGGTTTAGGGTTTAAATTTTAAATTGCTCAATGTTTGATAAAAAACCCTCTGGTTTTTATTCCTGCGTTACTTTATCCACTTAAGTAATGGGTCTTGGGGTCGTATGAGGTGTCCCCCCTTGTCATTTGCCTAGGCAATTGTTGAATTAATCGTAAAAATTTATGCCTTATGTCTTTTCTTCCTAATGTTGTCGGGCCCATTAAGTTGCACGCAGCTCTCAGATGGATCTATGGTTTTCGCTATTTCATTAGGTGAAGTTGCGCATGGTTTAAGACTCACAAAATGGCGAAAGGGAAAAGCGTGTCCCATGGTGCGCATTTGGTCTGGTTTTAAAAAGGCTCCATCTTGTTCAAGATCTAACGGTTGGTGTTAGTTTGCAGCCAAAACTTGCAAGTGAAATACCTTTCGCGAAATGGCGAAAAGGTTTGGTAGGACCCAACAGCGAAGACTTTTCAAACAGCTAAAAGGTGATCAAGTTCAAGAGAGATCGATGGTTCACGTTGTTTCGTGGTTGATAGATGCTCGAAGGTTATGCCCTGCGAAATAGCAAAAAGGTTTTTTGGTCCGCGAAAAGGGAGTTTTAATAAAAGCATAACAGATGCACAAGTCTCATTTGATCTGACAGTTAGCGCAGCTTCATGGGAGGAAGATGCTCGATAGTTAGCTTTCGTGAAGTAGCGAAATGACATGGTGCTCCAAGCAAGCAGTCCAGTTGATCGAGATGGCTAGTAAGATGATGGCACGTGTTATAAGGTCAAAATAGTCAGCAAGTCAGATCTAAGGATTAAAAAGTGGGTCCTAGAGGTGAGTCATGCCACAGTGACCTGGCAGATACAGGTGGCAAGGATGAGGTGGAATCCGATGTTTTCTCTCAGCAAATGAAAGGTTGACATGTCAGTTCGAAAGTGACTAGATGCCAGGTGGATGGAGTTTAGTCAAAGGGCCCACGTCTGCCAAATTCAATTATGTAGTTAAGCATCGAGCAAGTCAAATATAATCTAATGGCCCGCGTGAGTTCGCAAAGGTAAAGTAATCGTGTTTTAAAACAAGCGAAACAACGAAAAGGTTTTGGGGCCCCAAGGATAGATAAAGCATGAAGTTAAAAGAGGATCAACTCCGATTCAATCTAAGGGCTCGCGTTGTTTCGTGGCTGTGAACCAATCGAGGGATATGCTTCGCGAAATAGCGAAAGGAAGAGAAGGTTCATCCAGATGTAATGTTAGATGGTGACGTGTCGATTGACACATGGTTTCAGAAGAAATTGAGGGCCCGTCAAGGTGTAAACGGTGGTTATAAGGGAAAGACACGTGGCTGACTTTGAACTAAACTCGAAGAGTTTTTAAAAGCTAATGGTTGAGTGCCACGTGGTATTCGGTAACCAATGAAAGAGTTGCGTAAGTGAAGCAAGCATAAAGGTCTCCATTACAGGATGGTCATCTCTGATTTGATCCAACGCTTCACGTTGTTTCGTGGCCCTAAGTTGAAAGCGGTTTAAGCTATGCGAAATAGCGAAAGACCATTAGCCATCAAGATAAAGGCATGGTTAATGAAGAAGCTAAGGGTCCCGGTAAGAGTTAAACGCCGAGCAGTTAAAGTTCCATCTAACGCCTGGCGTAGCTTCGCGAAAGAAAAGTGCTCGGAGGATAAAGCCCGCGAAATGGCGAAAAGGAGGTAGGGCCCGATGCTAAGGCAAATTTGTTAAGTCAGTGTAAAGACCGATCAAGTTTCATTTGATCCGACGGTTGGCATGATTTCGTTTGATGAAATTGCTCAAAGGTTATGCTCTGCAAAACAGCGAAACAACGAAAAGGAAAAATGTGCAAGTATTTTGTCACCCGTTGGAGCGAAAATTTTGAATTCTCTCATGAATTCAATTCTGAAGGGAAGGCCGAAGCATGCGATATCAATGTCACAGTTAAGAGCCTAAGTACCATATATGATTTCATATCAATCGGATGAAGGTATCATTCTAAAGAATTGTTCCAGAGAAAGTGATTGCAGAGCTATTTTCTTCAAATACAGAGCAAATTCATTATGTTGCAGAGCAGATTTCTTCAAGCTAAGAACAGGTTTTCTTGTACTCTTGTTTGGCAATTTCTTACCAGTGTGTTTTAATTGAGGTCTTGGTTTGTCACCGAACCAATTGGGGGTAACAGTTAAATTGCTTGCATATTTTAAGATGGTACCAAAGAGAGAATTCTCAGAAAAACTTAATTACCAGGAAAGGGCCATTTGTGATGATTTTCTTGAACAGCTGACATTGTCAACTAATCAGGCATCCAAGGTGAAAGAACTAGTGCCAAGAGATTCTCGCTTGAAAATAGGAGAGGGGTTATATGATAAGGGTAACTGGTTGAGAGACCCACAGGTTGGGTTGTCTGGATTGGGGTTGTTCAAAGTTGGATTTGGCATGAGAAATTCCCCAACCCCGCAGAATAGCATCTGGGAGTTAGATGCGGAGAAATTGGTAGTTCCAGGAGTATTCATGGATATGGATCTCCTAACTCAGATTGCACATAATTATGATCCTATCACAAGGAGCATTAGGGATATAAATGGAAAAGCCCTCATTGAAATAAATAATGAGGAGTTTAGAAATGCTTTTGGGCTTAATGAGTTTACTAATTTTCTAGAACCTATTAATTTCAAATCACTAGCTCAAGTATACAGTGCACAGATAAATCACCTTAGAAATGGACCTCTTAAGGAATTCTTTGTAAAGATAGGTGGGTTGACTGTTGTAGGACCCAACACTGAAGAGCCCTTCTCATTGAATCAGTTCACCCTTAGGACTAAGGGATTGTATTGGTCACATGGCCAGATTTTAGGAGAGGATGCTGAGGCAAATATGCCCAATCATTACATCCTAATGATTGCTCAGATTTTGAATCCTTCTCTTGCAGTAACCTTTGATTATGCTCCCTTTATTACTGATGCTATCCATGAAGGGTTGATAGGAATAAAGAATGGGAAGGTTGATAGGCCTTTTGGATGGTATTCCCTCCTCATGCATCTATTTTTATTCAAAGGTGGTGATTATTTTGCAAGTGGAATGGATCTTATAAAAGAGAAAGATGGAGAAAAGATGCCAGTGCAATTATGGAGTACAGTGCTATCATGGGACAGAGATGATGCTAGTTTCTTACAGTTTGATAAATGTTTTGCATCAAAGATTAGGACTCTCCTCTATTCAGAATATCCGAGAGTTCCCAAGGTTCTTTTGGAATTTATTAGACCAAAAGAATTTGTAAAAATATATAAAAATTGTCCATAATTGGGGTGATATTTACTTATACCTTGTCTCCACATTTTTCAGAGTATTTGGTTTCAGAGGCACTCCATTTTTATTGCCCTATCAGGTCCCTCTCAAAGTGGGAACTGCAGAAATCCTCAGACAAATTGGTAGTGTGCAAGCGTCAGAGCTAACAGGCAGGGATAAAGGGACTATTTTCCCTACGGTTACTATAGCCCACCAATTTGTAATAACCAAGGGAGGTTGGAACTGTTTTGAGGATTTTCTTAAACCTTATCATTTGTCAACTACAGTGTCCAAGTGTGCCGATCCCGAAGATTTCTTCAATGGCATGTTTAGAAATAGGGCAATATGCAGAGGTAGATCCCATCAATTCCAGTTTCCTAAAGACCTCATTAGAAATGAGTTTGATCTAGATGAGCAAGAGCTAAGGAAGGAAAAATGGGTGGCTTATAAAAAGGCCTTAGACTTTGTACATCAGTTTGATACCAGCTATGACCCATTGTCTAGCTTTCACCCTTTTGAGGAGAAAATAAAGTTCCTAATTCTTTGCTTTGAGGATGTAATGCAGACTTTGAAAGAAAAGAGGGAGGTTGTAATTAAAAACAACCCTGAAAAGGCAAGAATGGTTCTAAGTAGGTCTGCATCCACTAGAGCAATCCCTCCTGGTGACTATACATTGCACAAGAAGTCTAATTATAGTGTGATGATGCCTACAAAATGGGAGCCCTCTACTTCCAAAGGAAAGAGGAAGATACAAGATGTCATTGACATCCAAGATAGACCAAAGAAGTAGCGAGTAGGAAAAGAAATACAATCTAATGAACCTTTGTACTCTCCATCTCAATCCCCTATTCATATAGGAGATGAACAGGCAGCAGTTGAACAACTGGTACAGTTAGGCAGTCTGGGAGAAATAGCTTACACATATGATGAAGTAGAAGAGGGCCAGAAGAGCCCCTTGCTGCTGAGATGAACATCACTACCAATGAATTTAAGGGCCAGGAGTGGGATCCTGAGATCAAACAGGCCAGTGAGGACTTCTTGGCTGACAACAAATTTGTTACATCAGGAGCATTCATGCAATTTGTGTGGAAGCAAAATATTGACAAATACAATGCAAGGTATGAAAAGAGAAAATGTGAGCAGCCTCATAAAGATCCAACTGTGGTTGAGGAGGAAATAAAGCAAGAAATGATAGATGAGTTTAAGACTATCACTCCTGAGCAAGGAAGAGATATGGTGGCACAAGCTAGAGTACGCATTCTCCCTGAGTGGGACATAGCAGATGCCTTGGTATTGGAGGCAGTAAGAAAAGAAACCAAACCCACCGAGAGAGTTACTTTTAGCAAAGACAATGTTGCACTAGTCATGTGGTCTCTTAAGAGAGATGAGAATAAGAGAAATAAGGACACCCCAGGGTCAAGTTACCTTGGTGGAATGATAGTGAAAAGAGTGCAGAACACAGAGGTAGTGGAAGCTACTAGCACTGTGCTAGAGACTGCAAAGTTCAGTGTTGCAGTAGCAGAAAGGGAGGCTAAGGAAAAGGCAGACCTCCAAGTTAAGCTGGAGACAGTTTTGAAAGCTTACAATAGTGCTAAGGAAGAGGTAAGGGGTAAAGATAGCATCATTGCTAAGCTGCAAAGCCAGTTGACAGGACAGTACCATCAAGGTGAGTCTTCAACATTGATGATCTCCTCTTCTCTTGCAAGACCTCCACCTACCAACCCCATTATTGAGTTCCCACCATCTCCAGCACCTTCTAGTTCTCAAATGGTTGAGATCATTCCCCAAGAATTGAAGAATTTAAAATAGGCTCAGGCGTTGTATGCAAAGAAGTATGAAGAAAGAGTAAGGGCTACCATTTCAAGTTTTGCAGACACCATGGGGGCCTCCTTATTATATAACAACATAAGCAAGATTTTAGATATGTGGAATGAGCTTAATGGAGATACGGCCATTTTGATGCCTATTTTTTACAAGTGGAAGCCTAGAGAGCAGGATTTGGCGCTTATTTGTGTATCTTATGATGAAGCAGGGGCTAATCCTATCATCAAATCCACTTGTGACACCATAAAGGATCTAATAAAATTAGCATAAGGGATAGACAATGCTGACAGGAAGATCAACTTGTACAAAAAAGAGTACACTGATCAGGTTTTTGAATTGATTCCAGGAGTTTTTGTCAGCCCAAATCAATTGAAGGACAAACAAGTGTGGCTTAAGGAATTAGAGGCCAAATTGTCAGCTAGAATAAAAGGAATTGTTGACTTAGATGATGCTTCCTTTTTTGTTGTAACAATTCAAGAGATAGAGAGAATCAAATCTCATTATGGTTTTCTCAATTCAGAGATCAACAAGATGAGGAATTCATGGAAAAGGTTAACCAAGGCAAAGGCAAAAGTGATTAACTTCGCGTGGCTAGCTTATGATGTATACAATGAGTGGACAAGAAAATATGCCATTCAGGATGCAGAACCGTCAGAAGAGGTTGCAACGGGACAACAAGTAGAAGAAGCTGCAGAGGTTGAAAAAGACTTGTAACCGTTTTTGTAAAAGGTTTTGTAACTTTTTCTTGAGAAGCAATAATTGTAACAAATTCTCCTAGGAAAGTCCGAAGCTATGTGCATCCATATTGTTATAAATGGATACCAAGACTAGTAGAAAAAAGATCGCAAAAGAATTGTAAGAAAACGTTGCAGAAATTTATCTGAGCTTTTCCAAGTTTTAATGGAGAATATTTGAAACTTTTTGTAATACTTTCTTGAAGATAATATCAATATACAGACCATCGATTTTGAGTTTAAACTTTGTGTCGTCTTCAAATGTGTTTGCAAGTGTTTGCTGTTTCATTCTGAATAATCCAGGGTTATTTTGTTTGAATAAGGTTGTAAGGCAACTTTCAGTAGATATTTTTCTTAGCTTTTCTCTTCAGGAGGGGAATTAAATATGGAGGAATTATTTCTACCAATAAATTCTTTGTAGGATACTTTGAATCTTGATGAGCATAGTCTGATGTAGTATGAATAAATTCTTATGTGTGTCAGGCATATATAGGGATCTATAGAAGCCAAGCTAATGGGATGTGTAGAGATATTTTGATTGGGGGAGTATTTTTTGAATTTCGATGACTCTGTGACCTTGGATAAGGCACTGGTATAGATTAAGGTTGTTTATTACATATTTTGTAGGTCAAATATTGAATATGAGTACAATTTTCATTCCTTTGTTTCAGTAAGTTTTAAGGTGATTAGATCCACTGGTTTGCTGTGGATTTATCTTTTAAAAGTGTGAATTTAGTTCACAAAGGTATACCAGCCTGGACGTAGAGTAGGTCCAAAGTGTAGAAGGTTAAATCAGACCTTGTCATATGTTGTCCTGGAACTTTCCTTCTCTTTAATATCTCTTCTGCACAGAGTTATCATATTATTACGAGGATGTTGAAGTGAATCAGATTTTGAAGACAACAGGGTGAACATGATAAATTCTACAGACTTTGGAAATGCCCCTACCAAATTTCTAAAAGTTTGGGAGGAAATGCATTTAAGCTAAAGACTTTAATTGGAGAGGACGGTTCGTTGCCCGTCAATGGACAATTCCTGAGGCATTACTTCCAACCCTAGTTTTTTCCCAAAACCTACCTTGTATATAGTCAGAGTAGGTCTCTTTCGAATATTGTCTTAAAATAGGCCAGTCTGCCTTAGGTTTAGTTTCCTTTCAGTTTTGGTCTTTAATTTTGGTTTGCCTAGAGTCTTTTGATTCTAGTGGTTGTTTGCCTTAGTTTAGTTTGCTTTGGGCCGTTTGGTTTGTTTTAGTTTTAGTTTTGAGGGATCTCTGTTTGTAAAAATGTGGTGTAGTTAAGACCAAAGTTCCCAGACTCGGACTCGGCTCTGACTCGGCAAGGCTGACTCGGCTCGGACTTGGCAATGACTCGGCAAAATAAGAAAACCCTTGAAATTTAGAGATTTTTAACGATTTAAAACTTGTTTCATACACCCATTATTGAATTAAGCTTAAAGACACTATAACATCAGCAAATAGAAGATAATTTGATCACATACATAAACATATATCCATCACATGCGTAGAAATGTAAATTGTAGTTGAAGGAATTAGAAAACGTAGATATATAGAGTTATAAATGTTGTCCAATGTATATAAAATCCATGACTTCAAATGTTACCAAACATATATGTAACTTTAAAGTGTAAACAAAAACAAGTCTATGGCTCAGGCTTTGGCTCGGCCTCGTCTATCTGCCTCCTAGAAAAGCATCTAAGGTAGGTCCTGGATGACTGAGTAGCCATAGTATCTACCTGTGATCTGCCAGTCTGAGTAGCCATAGGTGTTGTGCATGATCGTTCTCTATCCTCCTCCTCTACCATAGCCATAGCCTCAACCTCTTTGTCTGCCTGGTCAACCCACTCAAGGTCCTCATCAGTGAAGACTGGACCGGTGGACTCACTAAATTGAATGTGTCCTTGTTATCTTTAGGAGGATTACTTGATTTTTGTAATGTCCCTTGTGAAATTTCTTCTATCTTAACAATTTAATGAGACAATTATGCTTACAATTCTTAGGGTCTTGATTGGAAATGTGTAATGGAATTATTGCTATCAAGAAGGGTTTAGTTCGTGAGTATTGTATGAATATGCAATGTTCTAATAAACAAGAATATAATCTTTCTTATCTAATACAAATTTCAATATGCAACGAGTCTGCAGAATGTACTAAGATTATTGGAATTCGTTGATTGTATTATTGATACAAGAGTCTAAATTATGATCTTATTTGGTAAGATCGTTGTTCCTGACTTGTATCCTTACAATCATGCGATTGGTATAGTTATGGGACTGATCTGAAATATGATTTCATTTGCTCTTCTTGTTATACCTTTGTATTTATGCAACCCCTTGACACTATTTCTGGTTGAATTGTCCTTCAACTTGTAATTAGACAGGTGATCACCCTCCTCTTACTCAGTTGTCTATTGTCTCTTCTGAGTGCTTCTAGTATAAATAAATATATAAAACAAATATTCAATGATTTGGGAGGAACTCATGATCATCCTTAAGTATGCAATGAGGGGGTATGATGTGAGAAGTTGTCTCAACATCAATGCAAAAAATTGCCAAATCGTGCCTCTTCTGTATTAATTAAAACTTGTTTCATCCACCGGCCGGGTCACGACCCTCAGACTCGGCGAGTCAAGGCGTGACTCTCTAAGTCATGGCGAGTCACGCCCCCTGACCCGTTTGAGCCCGGGTCAAGGTCACCGTGACCTGGCAGGGGTCAGCCAGCTCGCTGACTCGCGTGACTCACCGCGAGTCACAGAACTCTGGTTAAGACACACTTTGGTGCTCAAGTTCTTTAGAATACAAGATTGTTCTTTTGTAATTTTATCATTTGATTAGATTCATACCTATTGTGTCTCTATACTGAAAGCTTTTGATTACTATATTTTTACACATTTAATCAATTGCTCCAAGTCATTGTAGTTTCTTAGGTGATGTGTGACTAGTGAAAAATCCAAAATCCTGCTTCAACGCCATTATAATGCTCAAAACCATATGAGGTTTATTGCTTACGAGCCAAACTATGGAAAGTGTGTGAAAAGAAAAGCAATATCAAAAGAAAAGAAAATGAGAAAGAAAAGAAAAATCAAAAGAAGAATATTGAAATGAAAAGAAATATCAGAATACTTGGCTTTGGGAGTACAGACATCTCTATAGATACTAAAAGAAAATTTACCGAAAGTAGAGCAATCTACGTGAGATTACAAGGATAACCTCATTGAGGCTATAGACACTCGTTGGCAGAAAGGCTCTATGTAGGATGCTTTTGGATTCGAGATAACTCACGTAGCTACTCACGAGGGATTCTATGAGTCACAATTCCCTTGTAACGAGGAATGAACACATTTGCACACACATAGGTAATCAATGAGTAAGTATTTTGATACAATTTGAGATTTATCTTCCCTTTTTCGTGTTTAGTCTTTTGTTAAGGGGAATTAATCAACGATTCAAGGTTTGGAATGAGTTTTGTTTGTGAAATGTTTGAGAACATTTCCCTAGTGGAGTCGCTAGATGTTGTGACCTTTTCACACATTGCCCCATTGCAAATGGGGACCCCCTTTTTTTACTTAGGTGTCTCGTTGCTTTTTGGGGTTTTGCTAGATTGGCAATAATTTTTTATGTCCAAAAGCAATTTACTTTTGAAAAGTTACTTAAAGTTTTCACTTCGAGCTAGCTTAGATGAAGGGTCCTTAGGATTGAAAGGTAGAGGTGAATGTGCGATATTGACAAATTTGTCAAATGTTGTCAATATTGTCAATATATTATAAGACTTGTCAAATTTTGTCATCTTACAAGGTTGTCAGGAAAGAGGTCAAGCTGAGCAAAAATTGGAAATTTCCTTCTAAGGGTCGAATTTTCACTCCTAGAAATTGAATGTTAAGTGAAAGAGAAATTGGAAATTTCCTTGTACCCATAGAATTTCCACTCTTATAGGTCAAGTGTTGGATGGAGAGTGAAGAAGAATTTTCTTCCTTGTCTTGTGCGTTTTTCCACCCCTCGAAATTGATTGAATTATCAAGAAGGAAAGTGAAGGTGAAATATTCCTTCTAAAGGTGAATTTTCCACTACAAGTGAAAAGTTGCTAGTAAGAAATGCAATGAAGAAGGATGAAAAACAAGGAAATTAAAATATTCCTTCTACCTTTTGTTATTTCACTTCTTCCTTGTAGGGGTTGATTCTCCACTCTCAAGCAAATTGATCAACAATGCAAGTAAAATGGAACGAGGAAGAATGGAAAAGAAGGAAACCAAAATCTTCCTTCTACCTTGCATTTTTCCACTCCTTCCTTGTAGGGTTCAATTTTCCACCCTTCCTTGTGCATGTCGATTTTCCACACTTGCTCTAATTTGAATGATGAAAGAAAAAGTAAAATTTTTAAGCAATGGAAGTGGAATCTTCCTTCTGAAGTTCGAATTTCCATTCTTCCTTCTAAATCAAGCATTGAGTGAAACTTGAGTAAAGACAATCTTCCTAGTGCTTAGCGAATTTCCACTCTTCCTTGTGAGGTGCAAATTTCCACTCCAAATTATGATGATTTTTCAAGAGCTAAAACACAATCTTCCTTGTCATGTGCGTTTTTCCACTCCTAATCTTGGCGATTGAAGGATGATTAAAACGTCAATGTTGAAAGAAGAAATCATGCCTTTTTCCACTCCTTCCTTTCCATGGTCAAATTTCCACGCTTGAATGGCAAGTAAAATATGAATTAATTGTTGAGCACTTCACATAAATTAACCATTATTTAAGTGTGAAATCGCATGGAGAAGCAGCAAACCAACTTGACAAGGAGGCGAATCTGAATTTCATTAGCAAATACAAAATGTTTTAAGTGCAAAAGTTGGCTTGTTAAGAAGATGAGAAGGTGCAACTTTTTTTGCCACGCATATAAAGCAAGGGAAGGGTGTGTTGTTCATTCAAATCAAATCAAAGTTTCCCAAATAAATTCGGACGAAGGAAACATTTCCAGATTCGCCAAGGATACATTCATAGTCAAGAAATCAGATTTTTCAAGCATCAAAGAGCAAATTTGAAGGCAAATATCAACCTATTGAAGGGAAGAAGAAAAGGTTGATCGAAGAACAAAGCCTAAACCGTGTGTCAATCAGCAAGAGCAATCGAATTCTAAGGCATACTTTCAACATTCAGATTTAAAGTCCGACGTTGTCAAATATAGAAAGTCAGGTTTTTAGCTTAAGTGATAAATTCCATATTCAAATATTGTAAAATTCATGATTCCACTCATAGATTTAGCATTTAAAGTGTGAAATTTTGATTTTAGAAGGTTGAATTCAAAATTTATAAGTGGAAACCAGAACTTAAGTAATTCTGGAATTGATGACTTGGAGGCATTTTCAGTCATTATTCATTTTCAAATCAATGTTTTCGACTTCAAGTTTCATACAGGAACATGTCGGGAGCGAGGACCGGAGGTAGTGCAAGGAACGTTCGAATGAAGACAGTGCTTAGAGGTTACTTCCTGAAGTCTCAGATTTCATCAAGATGGAGGAAAGTTGGAGATACAAACTTGGAACAGTTGGATTTGGTCAAGCTCAAAAGAAGGATGTTCGGCACTGGAGATCAAATGCCATCCACATTAGCAAGCAACATGCTTAAGAACGGAACCTACCAAGCAACTGGATTCCCACCAACAGTTCAATGCAACGAGTTGATCGTTGAATGTGCAAGGCATTACGATCCCCAAACAAGGACGATAGTAGCACCTAGCAAGTAATCCTTACATTCCACTCAAACGAAGAAATTTGAGAAACGTTTGGTATTCCTCGTTATGATGGGATGTTGAATAGAACAAAGCAAGAATCATCATCATTATTTGAAAGACACCTGGAAGATGTATGGACCTTGTTAAGTTGGATTTGGATGAGCGAACCAAAGAGACCACAATCAAAGCTACCAAAGAAACTCATTTGCACTGTTTTCAAAGATGAGTACAGTGATATGGTGCTCATGTTAAATAGAATCATGGGAAGTCCACAAGGAGTAGCATTTGAAACGTGGATGTTCTACCATGTAGAAGAGATTTCTCACGGTTTGAAGATGATGAATTGGGCTAAGCTGATTAGCGACGACCTAGATGTATAGTTGAGGAACTTAAAAAGAACAAGAACATTTTACATGAGATCTTATGTGATATACATATTAGACAAAAACATAAGGTATGAGGGATTCATGTGTAAAGGTGAAGTAGGAAATAAGAGAGATCAACTTAAGGTGTATGATTGTTATCCCCACTTGCAACTACATGAGAAGGAGCATTAAAGGAAGAGTAAAAGATGCATTCTCAATGTATTTCACTCTTCTACTACAAAGAGGAACACACAAAAGGTTATTAAAGTAAGCTATGGCGCTAGTGGAGAAGTATGGTTCGTGGTTCATCCAGTTTCCGACTTTAACATACATAAGAATCCAGGGGTGCACAAACCATCCATACAAGCTTCCAAGATATCCAGTCGGTCAGATGTTAGAGACCCGAGGTGTCCTTCCCTTTCTCAATTGGTAAGATGTTAGAGATATGTCATACAATCCAAGCAACCGAGATAGCCAATACAAAATTGCAGTTTTACCAACTTGGCATATACAACCTTAGATCGTACTTTGATCCTCATCATAAGATTCATACAGTGGAAGGGAAAAGATGCAAGCATAGAGTTGGCCTAGAAGATTATTGGGTTAACCTCACAGATGAATTTGCAATTAGAAGAAAGATGTGGTCTAGGATGTCAGTTCATTTCATTAAGAGATGCAATATTTTTCCAGTTCTTGATCAAGTGAAAGATAATGGAGGGTATGTATTGCCTTAATATGAGCAAGAAAAGGATAAACCTATCCTAGCACCCAGTTGGTCACAACCAGAGCTTACAAATTTAAACACATTCATGAAAGAAGTAGTAGATAATTCAGGATGGTAGATTAACCAACAAATGACAAGTCGAGAAATCAGGGTGTATCCCTTACATACATTAACGTAGATGATGAAAATTCTTCTTCCAATGAAGACAAGGCAACAAAAAGTAACGAAGAAAGAAACAACGAAGGAGAAGTTTGAATGTCCACGAAAAGAAAGGATACTGCTGAGAGTCCTCAAGCAAAGAGAATTATGATAAAGGAGGTTGCTAGTGCGGAATCTCGACGTAAGAAATAAAAAACAAGTGCTACTCAATCAATTCCAAGCACTTCATCAGGTGGAGAACTAGAAATGAATCAAACTTTCATTAAAAAAAATGATTAAAGATTGGAACGTGGAAAAGAATTCCAAGATCGTGAGCAACGAATGTCCTCTCAAGATCCAACACCACCAATTATCGATCATCTTGAGGTAGAACAGACAGTTGCAGGGGGAGATTTGAAAAATTCTAACCCAAACACAAATGAAGAGGCATATGAGGTCCTCATTTCGGCCTTGAGAGGAATCAATGATGATAGTCAACTAGAAGACCGAGGACACTCGATACGGAAGATATCTCAGTTGACTGGCTTAAGGTCTGAACAGAGTGGGTCATGCTAAATGTTGTGTCCAAGTGGCGACGCTAGGCGGGGAAGACACAAATGGACTAGCGGAGACAGATCTTGATTGAGTCTGCGAAGGTGGTGTGGATAACACGACTGTCTCAGGATTACTTAACACAATAGTAGGCTTGATTGAAGATGATGCTGACACAGAAACCAAAGAATGAGAAAAAAGAAGAGGGGGAGAAAATAGTACCTGTGCTGGAGATGTCAATGCAAGCGGGGCTTGTGTTGATACAGGTACTTGAGCCTGAGAACTCTTGAAAACACTAGAAGTGTTGTTTTTCTTCTTCTTTTGCTTTGGGGTTTGACTTGGTCGCTTCCTCGAAGCCAGAGATCAAGGCCTTCCGACAGGCTTCTTTATAGAGTGAAATTTGGTCTCACGCGCGGGGCCTAGGACAATGATCTTGATTTGTTTTCCCTTTCCTCTAGGCGCCTCAACTTCTTCTGCAAAAGTTCCTTCGTCAATGCCGCTCGGAGGAGGATCATAATCTTCCTCAGTGTCGCTGTTATATTTCTGCCATTCTTCTTCAAAACCCTCATTACTAGGGAGATTTCCCAATCCTACTTTGGTTTATTTGATCTCTTGCCTATATACCCAAAAGTCATGCCTCTTATCCTCAAACCAACTATCTTCCTACATTTTTTTGTATAAAGGGAGGGGCAATTTCTTGGCCGAGTTGTACTTTTTTTTCACCCTGTAAAAAGATAACCAAGCCGGTCTTTCTTCCTTGGGGATGAGATCCAAACTTACGTATAATGTCGAGTTATCCTCCTGAGGGTTTCTCCATGAATCCGAGGCAGGGCCACGTGGTACATGCACTATAGGATTCTTTCTTGACACGAGGCATCCGTCTAGATCATAACTCCATTTGTCATCAATAATAACAAGGCCTAGTTGAACTAGCTTTGAAGTGAGCAGGCCTTATGCATGAAGTCTTTTAGAGACGAAAATGGGTCCAATTATCTTCTTGTCCTTGAATAAAAATTTGCCCACAAGGGAATGGTTTGGCCGAGTCCACCAATAGAAATTTCATCCGTCTTATTAAGAGAATTGGGGCAGAATTGGGTTTACTATGGGTCGTCATCCTTTGCAGACAATAGTCCAAGATGTTTCCTAAGAAAGCGACTTGATTACCCGTGCTCACTAGTCTAATGGGAGTATCCATTACTCCTATCCTAAGAAGCTACTTACTCCTATCCTAAACCACTGAGGCTTGATTTTTAGTATGATCACAACTGCTTTCTCAAGCGGTATTTATGGAAAGCTTATGCCTAGAGCAGTATCAATGGCTCATTCATTAACGCAAGTTGGCGTTGGTGTTTATTTCCGCACAGATTAGCATTTAATCATCCCTCTTGCACAGTCTTTCCGGAGGATGTGCAAATCACGAGCTGTCGCCACGCATCCATCCGTCATATTTACTTATGCAGAAAATCTTAAGTAATCTCTCGGGTATACATGTTCAGCAAGCCTTCATAAATATGCATAGATCGGGGAGCCCTTCTACTAAGAATGTTGTACTGGCCAGTACAAAAAGTTTCAAACAGTGGGGGTAAAGGGCATGATTACCTCACTATCTAGTGAGCTGGCAGTAATGCATGCAGCACGCAAATTAATTCCGCACATATGTGCAAGTTGGCCCCTTCCTCAAGTTAACTCTTGGTTAACGTACCATTCAGTGCGATTTTCAAGGATCCCATCCTCATGAATAGGTTTTATCAAGGATAAAATGCGCATGCGATAGCAAAATAAAACAAGAGCAAAGTTTTCCCAACATCTAAGTGTAAATTCTGAGAAAGTGCAATAGAATGGCATCATATGCAGGAGCTTCTAGTACCTCTCTCGATGGCCAGTATGTGGACATTTTCTGGGATGCGTCTTTTGTTGCCCATGTCATGCCTCTGAAGCCTGAGTGTCTATTCACTAAAGAAAAAGAAAAAGGCCCTGTGAAAGACATTGTTGTGGTTGCGGACAGGTTTGAAGATGTTTTTGATCCAGATCTCCGCATTCAGCAGAAGACCCTCTGAGAGGTCGCCTATCAGAGATGGAAGAAGAGTGGTTCAAGTAGGTTTGCCTTTCAACCTTGGCACTCTGGCCTCCTGCAATATATGGTTCCTATGATGCCTCATTGCCCTGATTTCATCAATGTATGCATTAAAAATTTTACAACACCCGATTGGTTAAAGGGAAAGAATGAATAAGATGTTAGTGGAGGAAATTCAACCCATTGGAGACATAGATGATTTCTTTACAAGAATTGACAAAGTTAAGGAACAAAAGAAGGCACGGAGGTTCTCCCAAATCACAAGAGAGTTCAGGATCACATATTCTACAAGTGGCAGTTCCGATGGTTGATTAGCCAAGAGAGGTAATCACTACAATGGACTATGAGGCTATGACATGTGATCTTGGACCCACAATGAAAGAGCAAGAATTTCAAGAGTTAAATGATTCTGCCAAGGCAAATCAATAAAGACTCAACAAAACGCAAGAGAAGAAAGATAAGTTAGAATTGGAAAATATGAGATTGATGGAGTTCATACAACGGTTGATGAAACTAGTAAGGAAGGAAGATAATACGTTTGCCTCACCAATTTCCATTCCACAGGAATCATTTGAAAGTTTTAAAGCCATGAGAAGCGCAAATCAAGAAGAAAGGAAGTGGATTGAAAATATTTTAAGGCAAGCAGAAAAGTTTTTATAGGGATTCATTCAGATATATGATGAGATAGTATTTTTTAAGGGAAGAATCCAAAGTGTCAAAAATGAGTCAAAATATTTTCAAATGGCACAAGATAAGACAATTCCTCACGTCAAGGTATTAAAGGGAGTTCCTATGCAAACATAATATAAGAAAATATAATTGAAGAAGGAAACATCTATGATGTCAACCGTTGGTACAGCTGCTTGATGATGACTAAAGCTACAGTACTCAATAGAATGAAAAGCGATTATAAGATAGAAAGATCAATCAAGGAGATGCAATCAAAGATCCTTACATCCTTGGAAGAACTATTAGGTCAAGAAATGAGTGAGGATGATAGCTTGAATTTAGAAGAATTGAAGGAGAAGGTGAAGGCCACTTATTTTCAGGGGTCAGAATCTATAAGGAAAACCAATTGAATGAAATTCTTTCTTTCATGATTTTCATGAATTATCTCCAAAGACAACAAGAAAAGTGGGAGAAGATTTTTGAAGTGTACACTGAGGAGTCGGATGTGATTGAGCTACAACTTGATGCCTTGCCAAGTGTCCCCATGGAAGAGCTCGAATTGATCATGACTAGATTCATTAAATATGGTATCAGGGAAAGAGATAAGGAAAATTAGATTCTAGAAGATAGTTTATTAGACGACTCGGTGTCTTTTAATTTGCTCATTGGCTCTTGCTCCTCATATTTTGTGAGAATATTTTATTTTTATTGCGTAGCATTTAATGATTTTTAATAAACCCTAATTTTTGCAATAATCTCGACCATTGATTCTAGATCAATTTGGGCCCTTCATTTTTAATAAGAGCTCTATATAAGCTAGCTCATTTCATTTGTACCTCAAGAGACATTGGAGAATTGTTGCTACAATTTTGTCTAAATTGATATAAGTCATTGAAGTATTGTGCTTTTATATGTTATCTTGGAGTATTTGCATGGTTTTCTATCTTCACAAGTGAGTTTCAATTTGTTTAAGTTATTTTAGTTGAATGGAAGCTATCGTGGCTGATTCATTGTGAAACTTGTATGCTCATACCATTTGCAATTTATTGACTATATGTTGTAGTGCATGGTTAACCTAAACCCTTGAAATAAGCATAACTTTGATTGTTATCCACTCATTGATATGCATACCGTTGGTGGTGTTCATGATTGTTAGTACTAAATTAAACATCATTTGCTTAGCTTAGAAGATCGCACCAACTTTGCCTAATTGTTCATTGCACGACAAAACAAAGCATGGTTGAGTTTCACTAAGTCATTCATTGTCTCTTGATTTTAGGATTGGATAAAGATCTCTCAAGCCCTATTCTTGAAAGTTGTCACAGTTGAAGAATAGTGTCCTCTGCATGCCTCACTATCAAAAACGTTTCCTGTTGCTCCTTATCAACACACCTTAGCAATGCCCCATCCAAGCCTTTCTTATACAAGATATCATCGACAATCACATATTTGGCTGCCTTCGGTCTAAGATTTCTCTTTTCTTTAGGACTTAAATGCTCAGAGCATTCTCCATATGTCAGGTAATGAGCCACATCTGTGAACCATTCATCTTGCAAGCTGAAAAATAAGGCTAGTGGCAGTTCTTCCTTTTCATCCTTATTTTCAGCTATTAAACAACACAATCCTTGCCCCCAGACGAATTTGGTTGGCCTTATACCCAAGTCAAATTCTTGAACCTTACCTAGGTTGCTCTATTGTTCATTCCCACATCTTGCTAGGTCAAAATACTTTTCACCGTGGGATTTGGCACAAAAATAACTGAATGTGAATGCAGTATATAACACCTGAAGTTCTTGACAACTTTAACAACCGCAAAGGCATGCTTCTCAACTAATGAATAATTCAATTCATGCTTTTTGAGCGAGACGCTCATGAATGCAATAGGGACTTCCTCATTCAATTCATCCTTTTGCAGAAAAATGTCTGGCATTGTGTGTTGTGAGGCATAACAATATATAATAAAATATTTTCAGAAATCAGGATTAACCAGAGTTGGAGCACGAGCAATTGCCTCTTTAACCTCTTCAAAGGCCCTTTTTGCTTCTTCCTTCCATTTGAAGAACTGCTATTCACTCATCATTCCTACAATGTGTTTGGTAATTTCAGCAAAATTTGGCACAAATCTTATGAGAAAACTCACTTGCCCAAAGAATGATTTGACACTTCTGCTTCATGCCAAACTCAACTGTTGGATAGCTTTTACCCGATCAAGGTCAATTTTAATACCATCTTATGAAACTATATGCCCTAATAGCTTCCCCTCTATGACACAGAAAACTGATTTATTTGGGTTTAGGGAGATAACATGATCTCTACACCTTTGGAGCACAGTCTCCAAATCTCTTAGGTGATTTCTCCTCCTCTTAGAGAAAACTGTCAAAT
This sequence comes from Cryptomeria japonica, assembly GCF_030272615.1. Classification (NCBI taxonomy): domain Eukaryota; kingdom Viridiplantae; phylum Streptophyta; class Pinopsida; order Cupressales; family Cupressaceae; genus Cryptomeria; species Cryptomeria japonica. Next base: position 543,998,929 of record NC_081408.1, read on the forward strand.
CGTCCAGATAGATAACTATTATTTTACCAATGAGGTGACCAAAAAAGAGGTTCATCACCCTTTGGAAGGTTTCTCCCGCATTTATTAGGCCGAATGGCATGCGGTCATAGGCAAAAGTGCCCCAAGGTGTGGTAAAGGTTGTTTTGTGCTGGATCGCTTCCGCCATGCTTATCTGGTTGTAGCCAGAAAAACCATCGAGCATCGACATCATTTCTGATCCGGAAACAATTTGGAGAATATGATCCATTGCTAGCAAGGGGTAGTTGTCTTTTAAACTGGCCTGGTTCAAGTTCTGAAAATCCACACAGATCCTCATCTCTCTGTTTTTCTGGCGAACCGGAACAATGTTTGCTACCCAGGATGAATGGTGGATGGGATAGATAATCTTTGCTTGAAACATCTTATCTATTTCTTTGAAAATTGCATCTGCAACCTTGGGATTATAGTTTCTCAATTTCTATCTAAAAGGAATAAGATTGAGGGGAATATGATGTTGAAACTGACCATCTCTAAAATCCTTCAAATCCTCATAAGACCAGGTGAAAACATCTAGAAATTTGTGTAATAGCTTAATGAACAAACGCCTTTGATTTGGAGTACAACACTTACCCAGAATAACCAACTTTGGGTTAGTTTCATCACCTATATTAACTTTTTCATAATCTCCTGAGTTATTGGTACTCTGAGAACTGTTCCTTCCAACATACCTATCATTGCGATCAAAGAGGCATTCTAAGGATAACAAGCCTTTTGGAATTTTATTTCCCTTCAACTGAATAAATTCCTTATTAAAATCCTCTCCTGAATCTGGACAAAATTCATTACATTCAGTCTCGGACCCTTCAAAGAAAGAGGAGACAAACATCTCGGCATTTTGAACAAAATTATTGATCTATTTGTCATTTTCAAACACCTACCAGAAATTAGAATTATCTGGAACATTGGGGTGATATATCAATTCAATTCTATAAACATTTGCACCAAAGTCTGGATGTGGGAGTAATAGAAAAGCTAAAACTACCAAGGAGTCTGCACGGGAATTTTGGTCTCTAGGAATCACCACAATTGAGAAAGCATCAAAATATTCCATCTCATCTCAGACTCTTCCTGTAATGTCTAAGCCTTTCATTATTTACTGAAAAGAGATTTTGCACCTGATTGACAATTAATTATGCATCACCTTTGACGCTTAACAACTTGATTCCTTTTTTCTTAGCCTGATCGAGTCCCAATAATAAGGCCTCATATTTCGTAGTATTATTAGTGTTTTTGATTTCTAACTTAAATGAAAAAGGAATCTTTTCACCTTTCGAAGAAATTAGCACCAATCCGACATCGGATCCAGTTGATGAGCAACTTCAATCAAATTTCATCACCCATAAGTCAGCAGTAGGGTTTAACACATCCTCTGGCGTGTTTCCAGACCTCTTTGTCCATGCTTACCTGTAAGACTTTTATCTTATGTGCTCTAGATGATCAAAACAAACTATTAAAATAGACTCAATCCTCGCCACTTTAGAGAAGTCATCAATAGTTAGAGATTTTGTCTCTTTAACAAGCTGCACTCTCTCCTTGAAAGCTTTGACCATATCTGTTGCATCCTTGAATGTCCGTCCATCATCCTTTAAGAGTTGTATATCGATGCATTTCAGATCCTTTTGCATTGTGTTAATGAGCTCCTTTAACTCCTTCAACAATTTGATGGACTCTTCATGGCCTTGTTTGATAATCGAGTTCCTCCATTCAATGTTTTTCTTTGATACATACAACACATTATCATCTAAATCAACTACAGGCTTCTCGGCAAGAAATTTCATAACCCCAAACTTTTGCACATCATTCATTTGTGTCAATATCGCTGCCCATTTACTCTTTTATTTCTCCCATGCTATAGCTTCCAATTCCAGTTCTTTACTTACAACCACAACATTCACAAACACTTTTATCAGATTCAAAATGTAATCTGTGCCTTGTTGTGCTATGGACTCAAACCATTTATCAAAAATCTCAGCTATCATACAGCTCCTTTGAACTTGATCCAATAGCTTCTGGTTCACTGGCGATTTAGGATCAAAAGATAGTGGCATTTTAGACAGAGGTTGGGGATTCGACTTATGTATGACATTGATATATTCTGCCATCTGTCTAACAATCTGCTTCAACTCATGTTTGTCCTTTTCATCCTTCCAGGTTCTACATAACATCCTTTTGGTGGAGGACTCCAAATGCTTGGTGTCCGCAGTTCTGGAAGCAACTCCAAGATCAACCTTTTCAACAACAAAGTCCTTTTCAGTGGCATTCTTTGCGTCCTTATCCGAGATGGGCCTAGCCACTTCTGCTACCCAGTGTCCTGTGTCACCATCAATATCCATCATAGCCTCGGTTTTAAGCTTCTTGGACTTATATGTTTTCCCAAGACATTTACTGACCATGTGTTCAATCGGAATGGAAATGGGAATCACACTGCATTTTTTGCCAAAGGAAGCCCCTAACCATCTAGAAGTACTGGAGGAACCTTTGGGCGGAGGCGTCTGGTGGCTAGTTGAATCAACAATGGTCATGGTGCTCATTGGGTCTTGGTTCACTTTGGATTATTTTTCCTTATCCATATCCTGAACTGGAGGATTATTTGGCACTTGTTCTATTGGCATTGTTGGCATTAGGTTGTCATTGATATGAACTAGTATGGCATGGTCACCGGTGAGTAAGCAGTGGTGACCAATATGGGTAAAGTAAGACATAATGATGTCAACCAATATGTGTGTAAGCAGACTATGTTACCAGTACACATGAAATGCATCATCTACTGCTAAAGGAGTACCACCGGCAAGGTAAAGCAAGCAAGCAAAGAAGAACAGAAGGAGGTGAACTGGTATACAATGAGCAATTTAATGCTACCGGTAAATGGACTTAATAGATGCACCAACATGTTTGATGGAAGACCAAGTTGATCCACCGACAAAGAAGGGGTCCGCAGGTATGAAGGACAACCGGTGAAGTTAGGTTATACAAGTAAGGAGAGTTGAACTGGTAGTTAGTCTTGGTCGGTGAAGGATGTCAAATTGACATAGCAGACTGAAGATGATGCCAAACCAACATAGAAAACTGAGCATAGGTGGATGGGAACAAGGATGACAGGTCTAAAGCAGGTGGCAAGCACGCAGAGGTTGGTGAAGTATTCGTCAATGTAGTAGTCAACAAGCAGGTCGGCATTAATGAAGAACCCAAAAATCATGGGAGGATGGAAGAATGTTGTGGCTCAAGGAAGACAAGGTGGCAAGGTGATTGAACCGACCTTGCAAGAAGATCTGATCTTTGTACCCATTTGCCGAAGGAAACAGCCAAGCCATTAATGGCAATTGACAAATCTATGTGGTCTAACTAGGACGAGAGCTCTTGTCGATGAAAGATATTTTATGCTCTTCATTGACGACTATTCAAGAATGACATGGGTCACTTTCCTACAAGATAAATCACAAGCATTTGACAGATTAATGGCTATTTACAGTGAAACGTAGAAAAGCATGTCGTAGACATCCAAAAATAGAAAGCGCACATAGAAAAGCGAGGAGATGGCGGTGTTGTTCGGTGTGATGCAGATCACCATTCCTGAAAAGAAAATTAGATCAGATTTAATATGGATCGAGTTGGTAAAGGTAAAACATAACACGACACCGTTTGAATGTAGCCTTTGGCGGGAACCCTCAAATAAATATGTCAACTCGAGACTGAAATGAGTTGATGTTATATGCGAGGTATGAGAGGAAAGAAAGCCTGAGCAAGAAGAAAAGACTATCTGCTAAGAGTTATTTCTCACAGAGTTAGAGTGTGTGTTAGCAGGCTAAACAAGTGAGGATCTAACCAGTAGAGATAGAGTAACCGATAAACTCTAACAGTCTTAACAATCAAGCGTATCGATAAAGAGAGATTGGTTAGGAAGGCATCCAAGAGCGACACTGTGAAGTGTGAGGCTTAGAGAGAGAGAAGAAACATTGGGAGTAGCCGGTGAGTGATCAAACAAAGTAATCTGATAACCGGTAATGTGTGAACTAGTGAAGACGAGGAGGTTGTTAACCAGCAGACATCAGTTGATCTGGTGTTGCTGAACTCATTTGCAACTAAGTGCTTTCATTGCATCAAAATTGTATTTCGTCACATTACATTGAGTTGGTGTTTGGTGCAGTGGTTGGTGCTCTTTGGGTTGGTCCCCTAAATCATTGTAATATGTTGTTTCATTCTAAGGCTGGATTGGAGCAGTAGACTCCTACAACATTTCTCACTGAGCTTTTTCCCATATTGTGTTTTCCTCGTATATTTGGTGTTGTGGGTTATGCATTTGTGTGTTTGGCTCTTTTGATATCCACTCTTATCTTACCAGTTTGATTGTTTAGTATTTAGGTTGTTAACCGATATTCAAGGCTTGGTTTAAAAGGAAATCAGTGGTACATTGTGTTCAACAATTTGTATCAAATCTTAGGTTCCCGGTTGATTAAATATTTCTCTAGCTTGGGTAGATTCTGGTCAAGGAACACAATGGCAAGAAATGAGTCCGCCTCCTCAAAAGCTCCCACGTTTGATGGATCTAACTATGCCATCTGGAGCAGAAGAATGGAGACCTATATTTCCTCTCTTGGTTTTGATGCGTGGATGTCTATCAAGAATGGGTATATTGTCCCTAGTGTTCCTCCCACTGATCCAGATGCTAAGGAGTATGAGAATAATGCAAAGGCAAAACATGTTATCTTAAGCGGGTTGTAAGACAATGAGTTTGTCAAAGTAATGCACTGTGCATCTGCCAAGGAGACTTTGGATAACTTGCAGAGATTATTTGAAGAAGATGCAAAAGTCAAAGAGGCCAAGCTGCAATTACTAAGAGGTCAGCTTAAAGGCATCAAGATGAAAGATGAAGAAAAGATTGTAGACTACCTTCACAAAGTAGATGAAACTGTGAACACCATCAAAGGACTTGGAGAAGAAATTGTTGCTGAGATTATTGTCAAAAAGGTACTTAGATATCTCACATCTAAGTACGATACTATGGTTTATGTCATTGAGGAAGCAAAGGATTTGAAGACCTTCACAATGGATGAGCTATTTGGCTCTCTAACAGCCTATGAAATGAGAACAACCGGTGAAGCATCTTCAAGGAAAGAGGCAGCGTTCAACTCCACCAAAAAGGGCAACAAAGAGGTTGCTCATAAAGGATCCAGTGAAGACTTGGATGCCCAAGTACCAAACTTTGTCAGAAAGCTCGAGAGAAGATCTAGCAAGTATAAAGGAAAGTCACCACTCAAATGTTTCAACTGTGGTAAAGTCGGACACTTTGCTACAAAATGTCCTTATAATGAAACCTGTGGCGATGAGCAAAGAAGTTTTGGGAGATCTGTCGGTAAAGACAAAGAAAGGAATGTCTATCGGCAAGGAAGAAGAAGCTACCGGAAGCAGAACAACCTATATACTATTGAGGATGATGCCAAAGCTAAAGAAAGTGCATCAGACGATGACTACCATGAGAATGAAAGACAAGTTAATGTCTTTATGGCACTAGATGAATCAGTTGGTGAAGATGAGGAAGAAGAAGACATCGAAGCCGAAGTGGATCTAGAAGGTGATCTCATAAGTGCTCTTGAGGATTTAAGTAAGACAAGAAGAGATCTCACGTTATCTCTTACTTAAAACTCCAATTGGAAGAAGACAAGAGGATATGTGAAGTTACATCCTCTAATCTATTAAAGAAGGAAAAGGAGCATCAAGATGTGGAAGCAGAAATAGTGAAGCTCAGAAAAGAGCTTGAAAAGAGTAAGGATGAAATGAAAGTGAGAAGTAAATATGAGGGTAGCAAAGAAGACTTAGACAAGATGTCGAGCAAACAAAAGCAATCTAAAGAAACTGGTGACTTACAATTTGAAGAAGGACAAAGTTCAAACAGCGAAGACACATCCGATAAGGAGATACAGTTCACTTCTTCTAGTGAAGGTCAAGAAAAGAAAACATTCATAGTAAGCAAGGATACCGATAAGAAGACTTATGCAGAAGTTGTTAGAAACTATCACACAAACCGTTCTACACAATCAATGAACTGAAGGCCACACTCAATGTACCGGAATGCAGATCTTAGGAGAAATGCAAGAGTTGATCATGAAGGATTCACTAGAATTAGCAGCATGAAAGGAAGACCTATGGTGAGGTAGACGTTTGTAGGACCAAGGCAACTTAACCGGTATGTTCCAAACTTTCATGGTTATTGTTACCGGTGTAACAAATTTGGACATAGGTTAGCTGATTGTAGATTTACAAATAAGCCCACTATGAGTTATGAAAGTAGAAATCCATTTAATGCACTCTGGGATATGAATGTTGTCTTTTATTAGGGCAATGGATTTGGTCATAGGAGTTTTGAATGTAGGAAGAGTAAATAGGTGTCCTACAATAGTTTCAAAGATTAAATCTAAATCTTTGATAATCAGGGTTAGGCTTGTATGTTTTTTTTGCTTCATCCCTTAGTCTAGCATGCTGGTCTGGACATCTAGAAGCAATATGACCAACTTTATTGCAATTAAAACATTTAAAGGGTGTTTTACCTTCATACTTACTCCCTACTCGATCTCTAGGCATCTTTCTAGCAAATAAAGCATCTAATTCCTCAAGTTCTTCATTCTCCTTTCTCATTTCTTCAATTTCTCTTGCATAGAGTGCTTTCCAATCAGTTTTGTCAAATGATAATGCTTTGAAGGCCAAATCAGTCTTAGCAATAGCAACATGACCAAATTCTTCAAGTTCAAAAGATGAAAGTTTACCAACCAATGTATCTCTACAAACTGAAGTGTTAGGCATAGTTCTCAATTCATTAATAACAGTCACTTTCATTTTATATGTCGGTGGCAATGCTCTTAAAACTTTAGATACAATTTCATCTTCACTTAAGGTTCCACCATAACATTGTATTCCCAAAACAATTTCATTAACTCTTTCCATAAAAGCAAAAATTCTTTCTTGTTCTTCCATTTTTAGATTTTCATACCTGACTCGGTAACATTCTAATTTTGCAATTTTGACAGTCGTATCTCCTTCATTCAGTGTTTCCAATTTGTCCCAAATAGCCTTAGCAGTAGATTAGTCTAATAGTCTCATGATTTGTTGATCTGACAATGCGCTCAAAAGTGCTTCTCTTGCCTTGCAGTCATTCTCTTGATCCTTTGCCAAAGTAGGTGGATTAGGTTGACCTGGTGTAAGACCAACATAGCCATTTTGTGTAACATTCCATATGTCTCTTCCAATGCAGTTCAAATGTGTCTTCATCCTAATCTTCCATATGCCATAGTTAGTTCCATAAAGCTTTAGACTATCCTTCTTGAAAACATTAGATGTCATACGATCTCCTCATGTTGTTAGGCTTCCACAAAAGAGGACAAAGTTCTGATACCAATTGTTAGGTCCCAGAAGAACAACTTGGGGGGGGGGGGGTGAACCAGTTGTCAACCAGTTCTATAAATTTGCAATCCAATTTACCAGATATAACAATTAAACCTTAGTGTCGATAAACCAAACTTAAGTACCAGTGTAACAGTTAAATAAATTTAGCAGTACCGGTAAAACTTAATGTGAAAGACAGAAAGAGAAACAACACATAACACAGAGATTTTGACGTGGAAACCCGGTGAGGGAAAAACCACGATGGAAAACCTTACCCACAATCAGATGATACTACTGTAGATAGTATGTGTATACAAATGGGGTATGCACATGTAGAAAGGCCACCCACCCAAAGCTCACTACTCAATGACAAAATGGGAAGTCTCACTGACTTACAATTGGATGGTTAAATCCAAGATAATGTACTGCACAAGAGAGCATCAACAATGTTTGATTTAGTACTGGTTTAGGCTCAAAACTTTTTCATAACCTTCCTTCAACCTTCAAATGATGTCTGCTTGATTCGCACAGGGATCTGCTCTTCAATATTCGCTCATACCAATTCCATATCCAAGTGTACATTCATGATCATCAAATGATCTTACATTTATACAAAGCCAAGGACCAAATGAGTAGGTCAGCTCACAAAAGATATTAGAATGAAAAACAATTACAAATAAGATACAACATGTCGGCTCAATACAATAACCAATCAATAAATCATTTCCATGACGTGCAATGTTGATCTGGACATCAAACATGTGTCAGTGAATAACCAAGACCTATCTATCGGTACAGGCAAATGCGTCAACCCGATTAAACCAATATCCAAAACACCAAACCAAGCTTCTAATCAATGTCTTTGACATGGCCAAATGATCTTCAAGTGATAACAAGTCTTCATCGTTGCTGGTGAACAAAATATCCTACCGTATAACTTGTCGGTGAATGCATAACCAAAATACCAGAATACCAAAACATCAATGTAGATCTCTAGAAATGACAAGTGTGACAAGTGTTGACATCAATGACAAAACCAATGCAACACATGACAAAGTCATCCATAATACCAACACGATGAACAGTGGTGATATAAACATATTTTAGAAATGAGAGAGAGAGAGAGAGAGAGAGAGAGAGAGAGAGAGAGAGAGAGATGAGGATAATGATATATAAGTAGAGAGATGGTGTGATTGAGAGAGAGAGGTGAGGATAATGATATATAGGTAGAGTGAGGGAGAGATATAAGGAGATAGAAATGAAGGGAGAAAGAGTAAGAGAGGAAGAAGATTTCAAAACATGTAATAGGGAAAGATTTAGAGAGAGGGAGAGAGATAGAGTGAGAAAGGTACAAAGATATTGATAGGGATGGAGAAACAAGGAGTGTGCATCTGTATGAGTTAGATTGAGAGGATAAGTAGATATATCTAAATTGAGTGATGGGGGGAGAGAGAGACAAAGAGATTTAGAGATAAATATACATGAAGTGTTGTGTGTGTGTGTGTGTAGAGAGAGAGAGATCTGCAAGGAGAGGTAAGGAGGGGGAAAAATACAGAGATGGGGATACTAATCAAGTGACATGCTACCCTAAGTATAACTCCCCAAAGACACATGATATCCTTAAATTATTGGCATGAAATGAGTAATCAAAAGTTAGTTTTTCTCTCTTTCTCTCTCGCTCTAAACTTTTAGTTTAAGTTTTAAGTTGAAATTTAATTTATTATACAAATTAAAATTATAAGTTAAATATAATTATTCTATTATGAATTAAAATTTAATAAGACAGAAAAATATAAATTAAATCAATTGTAATATCCAATAATTATTATTTGTAACTGCATAAAAAGACATAAATGTTTAAATAAAACTTGTAACTTGATGAAAATTAATTCTTTAAATAAGGAGAATATAAATTAAATCAATTGTAATATCCAATAATTATTATTGTAACTACATAAAAAGGCATAAATATTTAAATAAAACTTCTAACTTAATGAAAATTAATTCTTTAAAGAAAGAGAAAATGATGAATAAAATAAATTAAAATACAAAATAGAATATCCTAATAAAAGAAAAATATTCTTATTAAAAAAGATTCCATATTAATCAATATTGACAACTTTTTTCAATAGTTAAAAAAATTCTGACCATTTACAACATGTTAAAAAGAAAATCATATTTATAGATTGAATATAATTAATTTTAAAATATTTTTAAACTATCCTTGTCTTCAGTTAATAAGTTTTAAAACCGTAAAATACGATTAGCTCTTATCGATTAAAAATAAACCCATCAAATTCCAATTCCTTTAAATAGAAGAAGACTAGCTTTCGACTTCAAATCTGAATTCCATTCGAATAAAATCTCAAGCTGCAATGGACGCCCATTCCTTTGAAATTGGCGAAAAGAATGACGGCGATGTTATATTACGGATAATTTGCGCCAACGGTGTTGAATTTAAGGGTAATCCTCTTTATTTACATTCTCATGTTTTGGGCAGCAAATCCAATTTTTTTCAGGCGAGGCTCTCTGAGCAGTGGTCTTTACATATGTGGTCACTTATGTCTCCTCTTGAAATAAAGATAACTGTCATTCCCAATGGTCTTGCTGAGAATTATATAAAGTGTATTCGCTTCATATATTTATCTTACAAGGGAAAAAGCAATCACTTTTTTGGCGTAGATGAAGCCCTAGATATATTTCCGATTGCTTCCCAATTACTCTTTGAAGAAGGTATTCAGGCTTGCGTGCATTACCTGGAAGCAGTTCCATGGACTCGGCAACAATCAGTCAAGATCAACTCTCTGCAATCAAATTTGCAAGTAAGTATTTCTGCCGATTTATCTGCAAGACTTGAAATTTCCAACTCCCTTACTGCAGAAAAGATAGAGCTCTTCAAGAAGAAATTGCCACAGATGTTATCTGATATAGGGAAAAATCAAATACCCATTTCTATGTCTCGGCTTATTATGGAGAAACAGCTGAGTGAAATTTTCCAAGGCAATGCGTGTCCCGCTGTGGAAGAAGTATGTAGAGACGCAATTATAAATGAATTTAGTCTCAAAATTGATCGTGTTAAAAATGTTCCTGTGGCTAGTAGACATTACTAAGCTTTGCAATAGTGAAATATTTGGAACTGCATTCAAAATGTTTGTGGAAGACTTACAATTGGCTGACATATTGCTTCACAAAGGTGAACTTCTCGGTTGCCACCCACGTTTTTCCGAATCATTCTGAAATTATCTGCTACAAATTTTAGTGGACAGATTTTTGAAGGCTTTGGTAAATGCTGATATAATTGTTCCAGAGTCTCTTCGAATTTCTTATCTGAGAATATGGGTACCAGTTATGGCATGTCATATTTGTAACAGGGTTAGTTCCTCTTACAATTGCTATGATGGCTCTCAAAGATTTGTTGAGGGTGTTACTAAAGTGGTAGGGACCCTTCCTCCTGGTGAGCAGAAAACACTATTTATGTTTTGGACAAACTCTTTACAGGGATTTGGATACAGAGAGCAGATATATTGTCAGTGGTGTATTGATGCAATATGATTAGCAGGCTCGGGACTCAGTGATGGGCAATGAAGACTTAAACATGACTTTAAGTTTGTATTTAACTTTTGTTTTGTTTCTGCTATGCACTGCCAGCGATTATCAAATCTGAGTTGCAATCTTAGTTGCAATCTTAGAGATTTATTTGTTTCTTAAATTTAGGGATTTGTATCAGAACTTAGTCTCTGCCCCTTTCTGAGAATTTTAATTTCTCTACATGATATCGAAACTTTTCTCCAGCATTTTAAATTTCCGAATGTAATGTAGGTAACAACTGATAAGTTGATGATACAACCATCTATTCTTATTTTTCCTCTGCTAAAATGTTAAATGAGCGTTCAACGAGGAGACTATCCTCCTAAAGTTATGAACACACTTTCTCTATTCCTTGACCATTGGCAAACTTCTCTTAAAAAAATGTATTTTTGATCAAATTTCTTCCTCTAACATTTTTATTTTTTGAACATATGATTTATAATGACCTCAAGAATGCATCCACTGCAATAAATTGGTAAAGTCTCATCATTCAATTCCCAAATGCTATAATGACTATCAAACAACTGCTAACATTACTACAAAATCTAGGAATTTCATGATCAGCATCATAGGACAACCGTTAAACATTAAAGTGCAACATGGAGACCAAGAAACCAAATCGAAAAATCTATTGATCCTTCAAGAGTACCGCTCTAAAATTTTCCCATATATCTTATTATCCCATTGGCACAAAACTGTATCATCATAGGAAGATCGATCATAAAGCACATGCCAGTGGAACAGTTACACTAGATTCTCACTCCAACTGCCTGGCAAGTTGATGTTACAACTCCAAATATAAAAAAGATAAATTAGCATATAATTGTAATAATTAAAAGTGCACCATATCAAATTTGAGGCATAAGTAAAAGAGCAAGAGGTGGAGACATAAACAAAGCAATGAAACTGAGGAGATAACTCAGATAGACATTTGAAATTCTCATACAAAGAAATAGAAGAAAGGGAAATATATATATATATATATATATATGGAAGAGGAATTAACAATGGAAATTGACAGCTTCATTTTATGGATACTTCATCAACTACTTATCTGCCTATCAATCATAGAATAAGTGTGGAAAACACAAAACTTTAGCACTGCTATGCCATAAAATGTTATCCTGAATGAGGAACTTTATCCTTCTATAAAAGGACCTCTATTCCTCTGACATAAAAAGATATGATATACTTCTTTTTTTGTGACTTGAAGTTACTACATGTTGGTGCACAATTAACTGCATAAATACTCTTTATAAGTAATAATCTGTAACCATTGAATGATTATTAGTTGGTATTTCAAATTTGAACCCTCAATTCAAAAATGGACGAACATGCCATAATTAAAATAGTATGTGCTTTATTAACAAACAAGATATTTTGTGTGTTATGTTATCCAGTTTTTGAAATAACCGATAAGAACCATTCTAGAAGCTGGAATTGTCCCACATTATTTCACAAAAAATTATAAGGTGTCTTTTGTGTTCTGCTAATCCTAGTGTTGGTATGCTTAGCGAGACAATAAAAATGTCAAAAATGTCACATTTGCATATATATATCATATCATTAAGGGCAGAAATGGTCGGTTTAGATGTTAGATCTCTAACATATTGCATTCCTATGATACAAACAATTTTCATAATTGAAAGTAAAAACATCTGAAATTTCTTATGACCATAAGTAGTGCCAATTTTCATGAAAACATGGTTGCAAACACAATTAAGTTCTGTTCTAGTTTGCACAATTTTCATAGATCATCAGAGTGATCCGATTGTTTCTGTTTATGCTGTATTCTGTTCTAATTTGAAGTTTTTCTCTTTCCATCAAAAAGGATTTATATATTGCCGATATTTGATCCTTATTATGCATTTCATTTTTGAGTTTTGCTCTATCCTTAATTTTCCTTTTGGATTCTCTCTATAGTAAATTAAAATGGCAAAGACTGTTCGACAACACTCGGAATATTATGAAGTCAAAAAAGCTATCAATGCCTTCTGGATCTCTCTATATTATTTTCCCATGATTCCTTCCTTTCCATCTGCAAAGTGTGATCTCTAATCTACTTGGAGGAAAAAATGAAATATCCAGTAACATAGACAATTATAGTTGCTCTGAACATGAGTTATCTGGAAATATTGTGATCTCTAATCTACTTGGAGGAAAAACTGAAATATCCAGTAACATAGACAATTATAGTTGCTCTGAACATGAATTATCTGGAAATGTTATGAGGTAGTTCTTGTGTCTTTATTTGCAAAATAACTTATTTAGTTATTTTAGAAGATACATATTTGAATATGATACACAAAACCCTACTATAGTCTCTTTGTAATGGAAATACTCAGTTTTTAGATTCTAATATATCCTGATCAGGAACTAATAGCCAAACCGGAGCACAACATTGCAGCTGATAAGAATAAGGAAACTCAACTGGTTTGGGTTGACAAAGAAAAGGACAAAGCAGAATCAAGTCTGATAGTGCAGCCTACCCTACATGCTGAAAGAAGAAATCTATGGGTTGTAAACAGTGGCTGTTCCAACCAGATTACCGGTGATAAAAAGAAATTTATCAAACTTGAAGACTGGAATGGTGCCTCAGTAAGGTTTGGAGATAACTCATCTATAAAGATAAAGGGAAAAGGTACTCTAAATATTAATGGCAAACAAAAAGCACATGATGTGTATTATATGGAAATCCCAAAGCACAATTTGTTGAGTGTGAGTCAGATGTGTAACAAAGGTTATAATTTCACCTTTGACTCTATCGCCTGCCAGATAAAGAAGGAGAGTATCGGTCAGGTTGTAGCTGAAGGTAAGAGGACAGATGGTAATGCATACAATCTGAAAGAATGTTTTCAATCCCAATGCATGTTGGGACAAGTGGATGAAAGTTGGTTGTGGCACAGAAGACTAGGCCACATAAATTTTGATAATCTAGTTGCAGTAAGCAAAAAGGGTTGTGTGAGAAATATATCACCCACATCAAACCGGTAAGCACTTTTTGTGATGAATGCGTGAAAGGAAAGCAGACTAAGGTGAGCTTCAACACAAAAGAACACGGCACTTCAAGACCACTTGAACTGGTGCATACAGATCTATGTGCTCCGACTAGGACAAGAGCTCTTGTCGATGAAAGATATTTTATGCTCTTCATTGATGACTATTCAAGAATGACATGGGTCACTTTCCTACAAGATAAATCACAAGCATTTGACAGATTCAAGATCTTTCGGAAGATGGTAGAGAAGGAAAGTGGGTGCAAGCTGAAATGCCTAAGATCAAACCAACGTGGAGAGTTCACATCAAATGAGTTTGAAGATTAATGTGAAAGACATGGAATTAGAAGGCAATACTCAGCCCCCAGAACTGGTGTGGTAGAAAGGAAGAACAGGACAGTCAAAGAGATGGCCAGAACCATGTTAAATGAGGCAAGTTTGTCGGACATGTACTGGAAGGAAGGGGTTAATACTACTGCATATACCTTGAACCGGGTTCAACTAAGAACAAACAACAGAATGACACCTTATGAGTTGTGGTATGACCGGAAACCATCAGTCAAGTACTTCAAGGTATTTGGAAGCAAGTGTTTTATCAAGAGGGATATGGATGGTTTAGGTAGATTTAATTCTAGGAGTGATGAAGGGATCTTCCTTGGTTACTCAACTAACAGTAAGGCCTATAAATACTACAACAAAAGACTAAGAAGAATCATTGAGAGTGTGCATGTAAGAGTTGATGAGGATATGCATAAAGGAAGACAAGCACAAGTGAACTGGTATAATGATTCCAGCGATGAATGTGAAGAAGCTTAGTCAGACAATGAACCGGAAGAATCATCCAGAAAGGTCCCTAACCGGTATGTGCAGATAAACCACTCGGAAGAGCAGATTTTAGGTAATAAGAGTGATGGTGTGCAGACTAGGAGAAGACTTGCCCGGAATGATGAACAAGTCAATTTCTGCCTCATGACTGAAGTAGAACCTAAAACAGTCAATGAGGCCAGCAAAAGTCAGAAATGGATGGATGCCATGGAAGAAGAGCTGCAGCAGATTGAGAAGAACAAGACTTGGGAATTAGTCCCTAGACCAGAACACAAGAACATCATTGGCACCAAATGGGTCTACTGGAACAAGATGAATCAAGGTGGTAAAATTGTTAGGCATAAAGCTAGACTTGTGTGCAAGGGTTACTCTCAAGTAGAGGACATTGATTTTGAAGAAACATTTGCACCGGTAGCTAGATTACAGGCAATTAGGATGTTTCTAGCTTTTTTTGCCTACAAGGGTTATAAGGTACATCAAATGGATGTAAAATCTGCCTTCCTCCATGGAAATTTTGAAGTGTACATGGAGCAACCGGAAGGGTTTCTATTACATGATGATGAAACCTTTGTGTGCCGGTTGAAGAAAGCCCTGTATGGTTTAAACCAGGCTCCTAGAGCATGGTATTCAAGGCTAGATCAGTATCTGAAGGAGAAAGGATTCAAAAAGGCGAGTGCTGATAGCAATTTATACATCAAGGCAGATGGAAATCACATGATCATTGTGGTTGTGTATGTAGATGACATCATTTTTAGAGGCAACAAGGACACTCTTTGTAAAGATTTTGCTGATCAAATGCAATCAGAATTTGAGATGTCAATGCTTGGAGAATTGACATATTTTATTGGTTTGCAGATATCACAACTGGATAAAGGAATCTTTATCTCACAAACCAAATATGCAAAGGACATGCTAAAGAAGTTTCAAATGGAGGATTGCAAACCAGTGAGTACCCCCATGGTGACCGGAAGCAAATTAAGCAAGAATGATGAATCATCGGTAGTGGATCAGACATTGTATAGATCCATGATAGGCAGTTTATTGTCTTATTGCTTCTCGTCCGGGTATAGTGCAGGCAGTGTGTATGGTGGCTAGATTTCAAGCAGCACCTAAGCAGTCACATATGAATGACGTAAGCAGAATTTAGGTACTTGCAAGGGACACTCAATTATGGATTATGGTACCCTAAACAAGGGGAATTCATCTTGGAAACATATATTGATGCTTATTGGGCAAGTTGTATTGATGACCAGAAAAGCACAAGTGGTGGTGCATTCTTCCTAGGTGACCGGTTGGTCGCATGGCATAGCAAGAAGCAAGATTCAGTCTTCCTATCATCTGCTGAAGCAAAATACATTGACGCTGCTACATGCTGCTCTCAGGTGCTTTGGATGAAGCAAACCCTCAAGGACATACAGGTGGACATCTTTGATCCTATTCCCATTTGGTGTGATAATTCAAGTGCCATCAACATATCAAAGAACCTGGTGATGCCTTCAAGGATAAAGCATATAGCCATCAAGTATAATTTTCTCAGAGAGAAGGTTGAAGGACGGGAAGTAAAGATGGAACATGTCCCTACAGGAGAACAAGTGGCAGACATCTTCACAAAACCATTACCGGTAAGCACTTTTGAGTACTTAAGACCAGAGTTCCGTGACTCGCAGCGAGTCACGTGAGTCAGCGGGCCGGGTGACCCCTGTCGGGTCATGGTGACCTTGACCCGGGCTCGGATGGGTCAGGGGGCATGACTTCCCTGACTCGCCGAGTCAGCGAGTCACTCCCTGATTTGCCGAGTCCGAGCGTCATGACCCGGCCGACGTCACTTAAAAAAGTGCAGTCAAAGAGGTTAGTCCAAACTATAATACACATTATGGGGTTGCATTATTCGGATGTGGGGAAAAAGGAGATTTAGAAATGCCTGCCTTGGTAACTAAAATTGTCCTTAGCAAAGCTAAAGTTGGATTTGTAACTTTAGAAGTCAAATCTGCAAGTGCTCCTCAAATTTGTGGAAACGTGTGTTCTTCATTAAGCATTTGATGCTTTAGTAAATGAAACTAACCATACATTTCCAAAGTAGGAGATTTGTACATATGAGATCTATTTGCAAAGAGTGGTGGCTTTTATTTTCCCAGCTCTCACTCTGGGTGTTGTAATATCTTCTACTATAAATCAGAGGTGTTTTGAAACTTTATCTTTGGAATTCAAGGAAATTGTTTCTTTAGGTCCTAGAACTTGTCACGAGTGTCATTGACCTCCATTATCTCAAGGGCCTCTGCATTTATCTCTTTGGTGCTGGATCTACTAATGTTCCAAAACAATAGATAAGATTAGGTGATTCTTTTGTATTCATAGCTTTTCTCCTTGCCTTTTCTTGTAGATACTTGCTAAAATGATATTTTTTCTTACTGACTATTGAGGATGGAAAGTCGTGGGGTTCAATCTTTGGCTTGGCAATGTCTGGGCTGAAATCACTCTACTGGATATTATTGGTTGGCAAGATCCATTTTGTAATGTGATTGCCAATAATATGTGTCTTGGGAGGAGCAAAGTCTTGCCTAGTGGACATGCTCATTACAGTTGCTGAAGTGAAAAGGGATGTTTCCATATTCTAACATTTGCACCCATAGGTTTAAAACTCAGTGAGTACTCACAAGGGCTTAAGGAAAACAAGTAAATCACGCTCAAACTTGCTACTTGGCAGAAACAGTTTTCAAAGAGTTTTTAGAGTACAATGGTCTACTCTGAGTGCATTTATGGTGTAAAACCTGCTCTGAGAACACTCATACTTTTTCATCTGCCCCACGCGTTCAATTTTTCAATCGTGCATTTTCACTCAATTGTGTATGCTTCTTCTCTGTTCTATGTGACCCATCTACTTGCACACACTTGCAACTCACATGCCTGCAACCTATGTGCCTGCTGCTCCTAGGGAAGGAACTCCTTCTGCATTTGCTACTACAACCCAAGCCTGCAATGTTTCAATTTGCAATTTTACTCTGTTGTTCCAACATAACCCAGCCAACAGCTCTGCAGGTTTGGCCACCCTAATTATTCAGTTCTGTGTCTACAATTTGAGTATCATTTCTGGCCTATGATTGATTGCCTATATTTCAGAGGGATCTGGATAAAACTTACATTTTTAAACGGAGTTTGAGTAATTATTTAAGCTGTTGAATCACTAAAACCAAGTCAAATTTAGTCTGCAAAGTTTTTGCCAAGTCCAAGTTTTCAGACTATGGATGATGTTATAGTGTCTTTAAGCTTAATTCAATAATGGGTGTATGAAACAAGTTTTAAATATTTAAATATCTCTAAATTTCAAGGGTTTTCTTATTTTGCCGAGTCATTGTCGAGTCTGAGCCGAGTCAGCCTTGTCGAGTCACAGCTGAGTCTGAGTCTGGGAACTTTGCTTAAGACACAAGGTGGGAGTTGTGTCACCTAATTCATGCACTTAAGTTTCTAAGGAGATATATGGTTCAGGGGGAGTTCATAGAAGCATCTATATCTCTTGAACCACATGCTGATCATAGGGAAAGTTCAGGGTTGTATGTCTCAGTACCCGTGATTGATAAAGAAACACATAAAAGCATGTCGTAAACATCCAAAAATAGAAAACGCACATAAAAAAGCGAGGAGATGGCGGTGTTGTTTCGTGTGATGCAGATCACGATTCCTGAAAAAGGAAATCAGATCAGATCTAATACGGATCGAGTTGGTGACGGTAAAACCTAACACAACATCGTTTGAATGCAGCCTTTGGCGGGAACCCTCACAAATAAATATGTCAACTCGAGACTGAAATGAGTTGATGCTAGATGCCAAGTGTGAGAGGAAAGAGAGCTTGGGCAAGAAGACAAGACTATCTGCTAGGAGTTATTTCTAACAGAAATAGAGTGTGTGTTAGCAAGCTGAACCGGTGAGAGGGTCTAACTAGTAGAGACAAAGTAACCAATAAATTGTTACAGTCTTAACAGTCAAGCAAACCGGTAAGGACTGATTGGTAAGGAAGCCATCCAAGAGCGACACTGTGAAGTGTGAGGCTTAGAGAGAGATAAGAAAGGCTGGGAGTAACAGGTGAGTGATGAGAGAAAGTAATTTGATAACCGGCAGTGTGATAACAAGTGAAGAAGATGAGGTTGTTAACCAACAGACATCAGTTGATCAGGTGTTGCAGAACTCATTTGCAACTAAGTGCTTTCATTGCATCAAAATTATATTTCATCACATTACACTGAGCTGGTGCTTGGCGCAGGGGTTGGTGCTCCTTGGGTTGGTGCCCTAAATCAGTAGGGGTGGGTGCTCCTTGGGTTGGTGCCCTAAATCATTGTAATATGTTGTTTCATTGTGAGGCTAGATTGGAGTAGTAGACTCCAGCAACATTTCTCACCGAGGTTTTTTCCCATATTTGGTTTTCCTCGTATATCTGGTTTTGTGGGTTATGCATTTGTATGTTTGGCTCTTTTGATATCCACTTTTATCTTACCGGTTTGATTGTTTAGTGTTTAGGTTGTTAACCGGTATTCAAGACTTCTTTTAAAAGGAAAATATTTTAGGAACCACCGATTCACCCCCCTCGCAGTGGTACATTGTGTTCAACATGTTCATCCATGGTCACTTGGGTCTCCTCGCCTAAGTCTAGGTCTACAAAAAACTGGTCCACTACAGGTTTCTTGCTTTTCTTTTTGCTCTTAGAGTGTGTAACTCGAACTAGCGAGGGATTCAATGGAGATCTCTTTGACCTTTTAATTCCAACTTCTTCGGCCTTTTGTCCTGTGGCACCTGCAGTATCAACAATCACATTAGAGGAACAAAAGGGAATCTATGTAGGAGCATGAAGTCGACCAAATGTTTCAACTTTAGGAGTAATGATTGGCTTCTTTCCAAATCTGCGGTCTCTCAAGCACTTCTCTGTTCTCCTTATGACATTAAAGGATTTGGCTTGAATACTTTCTTCCTCTTTCCTATCCCAATTGATTCAAAAACTGGTTGCCCTTGAATTCTTTCATTAAACTCGGGGTCTAACACATCTTCCCCACTTCTTCCTGTACTCTTGAAACATTTATTGACAATCCCATTGTACCAATTTGCTGCAAGGTAAACCTTGACCACAATCCTCTTCTGACCTCCAATTCATTATAACAGTTTTCCCAATAATCTTCTAATTGGGGTTCATGGCGGAAATCTGCATCAACATTCAAATGTTCCATAGCATATCCTCTACTGTCAAACTTACATCTGGCAACGTAGGGCTGCAAGTTCAATTTCTTGAATTCCAATTCTAGGTTCAAAGCATCAGAAACAGATTTGCATATGTAATATCCAAGTTCAACTATAAAGGCTACTCTAGACTTACCCTTTTCCCCTAATCTTTTGTGCGCAAGCTCCCTGCAAACTTCAATAAGCACATGGTTGTCTAGGGCATACCTGGGCAGTTTAAATGGTTCACCTTCGAAGCCCCCTACCCTGATGTAGGTAAATCTGGAAAATTGGATGTAGTGGCTTCCATACATGCTAATTAACTCCATGGATTTAGCTGACATCCTCTTGTTTGTATTTGCCTGCAATTCAAAGACAAGTCTACCTGCAAAGACATCGTTCCATCTCACAAAATTTTCAGCATACTTCTTGTTATGCCCTGGATACCTCACCCCATCAGTTTCCTTGTCTTGAAAATATGGGTCTCCTTTTCTTTTTTCTTTTTAGTTTTGTTTCTTAGTTTTTGCCTTAACACCCCAGAACCCCGGAGTCCCCAGGTGTTCTTTGCCTCGTCTTGAAGTCCTACCCTAGAACTTTTTGTTTCCTGTTTTGTTCCTCCTCGAAACTCTGAAGCCCCAGAGTCCAGAGGTTGGTTCTTTTTTTTTTTTATTGTTTTGATCTAGACCCTGGAACCCCGAATCTTCAGAGTCCCAAGGTCTTCCCTTGTTCTTTTTCGTTGAAGCCTCAGAATCTCGAAACTCTAAGTTCTTCATGTTTTGTCATTTGTTTGTGAACTTTGGAACTCCCGGTCCCCGGAATCTTGATGTTGTTTAGTTTTTCCACCCCGAAGTCCTAGGTTGCCCTGTTTGTTTTTCTATTTTTACCCTAGAACCCCGAAGTTCCGAGGTGTGTGCTTGTTTTTTTTCTGACCTCGTAAGCCCGGAACCCCCGGGTTCCAAGGTGTGTTTTTGGTTTTCTTGTTTGTTATCTCGGAAGTCCGGAGCCCCGGAATCCCGAGGTCGTGTTTAAGGCAACCGTACGGATGAGGTATTGAGGGGTATAAATAGGGGAAATGAACTTTTCTAAGCTCATTTGTGCAATCAAGTTTTCTAGCCTCCCAGCTCTGCCTCCCTACTTCGCGCCTCCGTGTTGCCGAGCCTTTGTGGGTTTTCTTTCGCCAGGTTGGTGGATTTTCGCCCCCCTTGTGTTTTCTTGTTTAGATTTTTTTCTAGTTTTTTAGCAAAGATTTTTCCTTTCTTGTTTTTCGTTTTGCGTGTTTTTCGTTTTCCCGCGTGCCCTAGGTTTTCGCCATCCCGGAACCCCGGAGTTCCGAGGTTGTTTCTTTTTTTTGCCACGACTTCACCCCGGAACTTCGGGTCCACGAAGTTCCGGACCCCCCTTTTTAACCTATCTAAAGAACTACCCCCAACCTTAGAACTCGGGGACCCCGATGTTTCGAAGTTCTTTTTCCTTTAGGCCACGGTTTCATCCTGAAACCACAGAGTTCTGAACCATCTTTTAGGCCGTTAATCAAACTACCCCGGGACTTCGGAGCCCCGAAGTTCCGAATCAGCCTAACCAGTCCACCCCGGAACCCTAGAGTTCCGAATCAGCCGAACCAGTCCACCCCGAAACCTTAGAGTTCTGAGTCATGTTGTTTTAGCCCATCCTAACTTCGGAACCCCAAAACTTCGAAGTTCTGAAGTCAGTTGTTTAGAAGGAGTTTTTCCACCCCGGAGTCCCGAGGTGCGTGATATAATAGATATTTTTTACTATATGATAGGCTAATTTGTGGTTCTTTCTTGCAGATCAGGGCAATTAAATGGACACAACCTCCAGCAAGAAAGTCAAGGAATTGGATAAACTCCACGCAACCATGAAGTACCATTATCAAGGGTAGGTTTATGCTTCCAAGTTGGATGATCAGATTAAATGGGTGACTGACACTGACGTGGGGCACATTGAATTAGATGATATAGGAACACAATTGGATAAGCCAAGGTTAGAGGCTCCTTATATGAGAATCAATAGGTCGGGGCTAGTAGAAGCAACCGTTTTTTCGCAGTTTGTCCAAGCCCCGTAATTCATTATGACCATTGCCCAATTCTACAACGCAGATACCAGGAAGCGTGTAGATGGTCAAGCTAGAACAGTAATTGATTTATCATCAGATATGCTAAGGTTTGGTTTTGGTATTCCTTCAAGGGAAGATGTTCTATTGACAACTGAGAAGGTAGTGGATGAAGTATGAAAAAAGGACACTACCTCCTCCAAGAGACACGTGAACGAAAATTGGCTCGAGGAGGAAAGGAAGATAGGATTAAAGGCCAGTGACAATCTAAAGGCCGATTTCAAGGAGCCACAACGGGATTTGATCATTATGTTGAGCAAGGCCTTCGGTAAGCCAGATTGCCGACGTTTTCACCCTTGGATGTTTCAGTACATGACAACTATTCTGATTGGGAAACAATACTTTGATTGGGCCCAAATATTGTCAGATAACATACATAAATAGGGGGTTGATGTGCACAAGACAAAGGAATTCTTCTTTACCTCCTATGTTATTTGGGTAGCTGCCCGAGCAGGCGAATTTCCAGGGTTGCAAATAGAAGGCCAACTCGATGATGAAGAGGGACAGAAGAAGGTGTGGGAGTATTATTCTTTAACTCCCTCTCAGCAATGCAAAGACACATTTTAAGAGAATAAATGATGCCTTCCTCTTCCCAGTCATTATAAAACTAACAGGTGATACAGGATACATAATAAGCTCGGAGGCCATGGCAATAATAAGTGAATGGGCATGTTCGTTCATTCAGAACCAACGTTCTACATACATCAGGGTTAGTGGATTCAGAGGGAACCCTATGTTGCTGCCTCGATACTGTAATGACCGAATAATACTCCTAGAATATGTAAGGCAGATGGTTGGGCAACAATCATTGTTATCTTCAAAACATAAGATAGGTGTTGATTTCTCTGTTTCAATTGGTTACTTTTCTTATTCTAAAATTCAAGGAGCTAAGTCGGATGAGCTAGAGTTGCAAGATTTACATTTAAAATAATTTCACTATGCTTGAGAGTATTATGACCCATACGGCAAATTGAAGCAAATGATGCCAAAGGCATATGATGGGCATCAACCAAGTTTGGAGGATATTTTGGCCAACCTCCAAGACAGTTTTGAGGTTAGAGAGAGAAATTATTCCCGGCTTACAGTGCCACAGATAAGAGATTTTGAGATAGAGACCAATCTCCCTAAAGAATTGAGGGATGATGGTGAATTGTTAGATCTTACATACGAACAACAAGGAATTGATAAGAAGCCCCTCTCTCCAATAAGATGGTCAAGGCAGGAAGAGATAAATATAGAATCATGTACTTGAAATGTTATAATGAGAACTAGACAATGGTTGAGTTTGAGGATTAGGCTCAGTACTTCAAAAGTAAAGCAAAAAGAATCAGCCTCCAGTAATCCTCAATCAAGGGTCCATAAAGAGTATGCCTGCACGACAAGGTATGGTTCTAGAAAGAACACATCCACTGAACCAAATGAGACTACTGAACCTGAGCCAACCACAGAGGAGCTTTTGGAACAGGTCAAGGTACAAATGAGAAAGGCCAAATTGTTGAAAAAGGACGCAGATTTTGGAATAGGGGAGGGGTTAGGAGCCATCCCACTGGCAGAGGTACATCTTGTCAAGGCGACAATTGGGCAAACGCCAAGAGAAGGCACTCAGGAGGAAGACGAGCAAGAGAAGGGCGACGAAGAACATCTACATCTGCTCAACCCCCTCTTGATACAACAGGTACATCTACTCAACCTCCACTTACCGCCACAACACAGCCTCCAATTTTGACAACATCAACTACTACCATTCCTGTGACAGTGCCAGTGTCTGCACCAACTCATACTTTTGCTACAACATCAGCAACATTACCTCCGTTAACACAATTATTAACTCCTGCAACAGAGAAGGTCACCATTCATAATGTTGAGTCTGATTAAGATCAAGAAGATGAGCAACTTGTGGTGCAACTGGTGCAAAGAAAGACTGAGAAGAAGAAAGAAAAGAACTATATTCGGCTCAGGAAACAACCATCGGTTGATCCCATGGACATTGATAGACAAAATTTACCAGAGGAGTCGTCGGTTGAGGAAGAAAAGGAACAAAATGAGCCCGGAGATTCACAAGATGAGAGATTGGTCTTAACTCCAGAGAACCAAGAGAATTTGTTGAAAGAAATAGTTGTTGGAGGAGAAATGAAAGAAACAAATAAAGATGATAGGGAGTTTGAAGAAGAAGTAGCAAGTTGGGAGAGTTGCACAAACAGCAGCAACATTGAATATTGATAGCGCTCTCCAAACCGGCCAGGTCCAACCGGGTACTTCAACCCAAGGCATACAAATTCCTGAACAAGAAGAGGAGAAGGATGAAGCAAAAGAGCAGTCAAAGGTACACATGATGATTGCAAACATCATACCACATGAAGGTGATAAGGATGAGGATACACCGCAGTGGTTAAGCTTCACCTTTGAGAAGAAAAAGAAAGTGGTGTTGTCGAAGGTCACATGACAACAAGCAATCACTGAAGAACCAAAGAAAACGAAGAAGGCCAAGACCATACACCATTTGTCTAGAACTGGTTCTGGTGAGGTGATTGCTGATGTTGCAGCTCCCATACAAGTTGAAGGCCAAAGCCCTCCCAAATACCAGGTGTCATAGGTAAAATTGGGTAAGTAGACCAAATGGGGAGAGTTGGATACATTACAGCTTGCTACCGGTGTGGTGAGGAGCTGAATAGAAAAGGAACATATCTCCCACTCAGAGGTTAAAGCACAGCTGGAACAATATAAGCGACTACTGGTGGAAATGAGCATGCCTATGGATGTACAAGTGCATGATAGCCTACCTTCAACCTCATCACTTCCAAAGGAAGATGTGAAACTACTTGTCGAAGTGAGAAAGGTGGCAGCCACTACAAAAGCATGGGTGTAGACAAATGCTTCTCAAATTAGATTATTTTCACAGAATACCATGAAATAATATAAGAAGGTTGTGCAGGTTGGAGGAGCTTTAGCTTCATCTTCTCAGCAGTGGGAGCGGAAGCTCAGCATTTTTGATAAACAGTATCAAATTTTGAATAAGGTTTTGAATCTCGAACTGGATGTCATAATAGGCGAGGATCTTTCAGGAAGGGATAGTGTTGACAATTTGTAATCCTATATATACATTTTGGAGTTGAAGATTGAAATGCTTCAACAGTATGGAAAAGACATAATGCATGTTCGTTCTCCTCTTCTTAGTGTAATAAAGAAGTATGAAAAGTTTGTGGAGCAGTTGTTAGGAGTTTTTGGGCTTGGTATTACTAGTGTCGGACATATGGAGGAAGACAATGTACTCCATCAATGGGACGCATATGAGGCACATTATTTGGCAGCTCCTACTCAGTTTGATGTTGGGTTAATGGACAGATACACATATTTGATAACTCAATGTCAACAAGCCTCGGAAATAATAGAAAAGTTGGAAGGTAGGAGAAAGAATGCGGAGGAAATTTTGAAGAAGTACAAGTTTAGAATCAAGCAAGTTTCTAATCCTCTTGCTGAAGTGATTGCATGTATTGTTAGCAACTACAAGAGCTATAAAAAGTAGTGAAAGATAAACATACAATTGCCAATAATAACGTGACTTTTTGAAGGAATTTTGCATGACACTACACTGGGACTTCAACTGCTGCTCCAGCATGTACCTTGATTATTGAACAAGTTTTGCATGATAATGAAAGGTCGGCTCATGCAACACCATTTTCGTAATGCTCACCCAGTCACAGTTTTGTAGTAGTTAACTGGAGTTCAATGCAGAGACTTGCATGTCAACTGCAACTCCTTGCTTTTTTAGAGATTAATTTAGATAGGTTTATTTCCTAGAATGTAGGACAAGAAACTCTATAAATTGGAGATTTTGATTCATTGTTAAGAGTCCACAAATTGATGATTTGAGGCCCACTTAGAGATTTTAGATTACTTTTATGCAAACTGTTATGAATTGGAGTAGTTTTTGTGATAAATTCTTTGAAGTTAATACAAGAAGCAGCTTATAGATTGCCTGATCTATGCATATGTGCTATAAATTTGTTCTTTGTAATCTGGTAATGTCTATTGTTTAAATTAGCAACTTATTTTGGTCTTATATTTTATTGCTTTATGAATCATATTGTGCATGGAAGTGGTGTATGAGAATTGATGCGATAGGACGATATTGTGGTGATATTCTTTCCAAGGATTTGTGAGGTTGCATGACTTTGCATGTTTATTGGAGGTCCGTTATTGAATGCTGGTTTGAATGATATTGATGATTTTTGGATTGCAAGGTGCTAATTGAGTAGTTCACTAAGTTGTTATTGTATTGGTTTCATTGTTATTTTCTTGTTTCCCTGATCTATCTTTTGCAGTTTATTTTGAAAGAGAATCTAACCCATAAAAATACAAATAAAAAGTTAAGCTATTGGAAGTTATTGGAATTTGTTTAACCAGGAGGCCCCTTTAACATGTACGACCGCATCAACCACTGATCTGCCCATCACCGTCGAGAACCGACTATAGAGACCTTAGAGTGGTTTGTTCCCAAAAACTTATCGCTTTTCAAGGGAGGTGGGGAGTATTCATATAAACTACCTGACTGTTGGTGAGTGTGTCAAAACACCCGTCAACACAAACTGGCGCTAGAAGGAGGGCCAAGACACTAATCCCCTCAATTTTCAATTACATGATCGCACTATGAACTGATATGGTACTCCCAGGGGATGAACTTTTACCATTCACGTAACCCAGCCTCAATTACGAACAAGACGACATCATTTCCCAACTATACACTCTTGCATGAGACAAGAGAAGGAATCATAGTGATTGGTTGTGAGCACGACAAGTCCTTGACAATGAAAGCCAAAGAGGTATACGTATAGAAGTGGAGGCACAGAGGCAACTTCTTGCACAAAGAAACCCCCAACCACCTCCTCCATGTCCAAGAAATTGAGGTATTAAGCTAGATCGTATATCATCTTTCTCTCCCAAGAGGTTTTACAAAGTTCTTAAGATTAACTCTTCTCCATCAGATAATAGAGTTAGGGCCTGCGACTAGGAAGAAGAGAAATAAAGTTAAAGGACAGCCTTCAATATCCTCACCAACGCAGTCATCCAGACCCAACGTAGAAGACCGGTTAATCCCTAGCGACAAGTCCTTGACAACGAAAGGCAAAGAGGTATACGTATAGAAGTGGAGGCATAGAGGCAATTTCTTGCACAAAGAAACCCCCAACCACCTCCTCCACGTCCAAGAAATTGAGGTATTAAGCTGGATTGTATATCATCTTTCTCTCCCGTGAGGTTTTACAAAGTTCTTAGGATTAACTCTTCTCCATCGGACTTAGTAGAGTTAGGGCCTGCGACTAGGAAGAAGAGAAATAAAGTTAAAGGACAACCTTCAATATCCTCACCAGCGCAGTCATCCAGACCCAACGTAGAAGACCAGTTAATCCCTAGCCCTCAACCCATCACTGCACCTTTTGTGACTCAACGTCCACCATCACCACCTACAATGGCCTACTTCAACCAAGATCACACGCCATTAGGAAATATACCTGGAGGGATACACGACCTACCTAGGAACCCTGACAAATTTTATAGTAAGTTCTACTTTGCGGGACCTAGGATTGCAAATGAGCATATTGAAGCAGTCAAGAAATAATGGTTCGTAACAACATCGAACATGAAGACGTGGTATGTAGACTCTTCCCATATTCACTTGGGGAGAACGAGTATAATTGGTATTTGACTCTACCAGCAAATTCCATTAATGGTTGGGATGTTTTAGAAAAAGCCTTTATTGATCAGTTTCCAAGTGTATGTTGCTCCTGGAACATTGTACCATCAGTTTGCCTCCCTTAAGAAGTCACCAAATGAACCTTTGACAACTTTTAATACCAACTTTCAAAGGGCATATAAAGGCTCCTTATCAAGTCCTTATCAAATGGCAGCAAATGTAGCAATTGATTCATATTTGAGAGCCATTGACCCATGGAGCGCTATGTTTATCAAAAAGAGTGTGCCTGAAGATCAAAGGAATACCTTGGCGAAGGTTTATGCATTAGCAATCAACATGAATCAAGAATTGAATCAAACACCTGGGCGGATTGGATATAACTTGTCCATATGAGTGACAATGACGAACATGTTCATGCGTATCTTTAAAAATGTTGGGCCTGTAGTATCCAGCCTTCAAAATCTAGTGTGTTGTTGCATCCGCTGACCCATGGCTTGTACCATATTTCCCATTGAATTCTTCCATCATCTTACGAACTTCCTGGTGATCAAGACATCGAAGGTAAATACCTTTGTAGTTCTTTCTATAAAATGTTGAATCCTTGATCATATAATTGGCACTTTTGAGCCTAAATCTCTCTTTTGTTTAGCCGTCAACCCCTCAGGACACTTGTTATTCAATAAGATGAAAACCAAATCAATGTATCATGGGTCCTGAGTGAATGATTGTGATGTATATTGTTGGCACTGGATTTGAGGGATATTAGTCGCCATAGCTTAAGACAGAACCTGGCCTCTAACTAACCTCATTGGATGCATTTCTAAATCAAATTCTTGTAAAATGGCCATCAATTTCCCTCGGCGTTCTCCCAACTTTGATTGCATAAGCAGTGACTTAACTGCTTGATCAAGTACAATTGCGTATATTTTGCTCCTCAAGATATAATGTCAATTTTTTAACTACTCTTACCAAAGCAAAAGCCTGTTTCTCAAGAGCAAAATATCGCACCTCAGCATTCTTAAAAGCGGAGCTCATGAATGCGATTGGTTTCCCATCCCCTGCTTGCCTCTGTGTCAGAACAACAGCACCCGAATGCAACAAGGCAAAAGAATATATATAAAAAGGCAGAGTATAGTCAGAAATAGTCAATATAGGAGCTTCAGCCATGGACTTCTTGATCTAGACAAAAACCTCTTTTGCTTTAGCAGTCCATTCAATCTTAGCATTCTTTTTCATCATTTCGTTCAATGGCTTGACTATCTCTACAAACCCAGTAATAAATTTATTGACAAAATTGATCTTCCCGAAGAAAGATCTCATCTCCTTTTTAATCCCAGGCATCTACAATTTCAGCAGTGCTTCCACTCAATCCGGGTCAATGGATACCCCTCTTTTAGAAATTACATGACCGAGGAGCTTCACTTTAGCAACCCTAAACACACACTTTTTGGGATTAAGAGATATCCCAAACCTTCGGCATCTCTCTGGAGCTTTGCGAAGGTGGTCCGGGTGATCTCTTATGACTTTGGAGAATATAGTAAGGTCATCTATATATACGATAATGCATTTGCCAATCAAGTCTTTCAAGGGGGTATCCATTGCTCTCTAGAATGTTGCTCCGGCATTAATCAACCCAAAAGGCATCATGCGGTATGCATAAGTCCCCCACTTTGTAGTAAATGTTTTTTCATGCGGTCTTCATGGTTCACTAAAACTTGGTTATATCCAAAATAACCATCAAGGAATGTCATCATTTGTCAACCATTAACAATTTGTAATAACTCATGCAGGGAAGGGAGCGGGTAATTGTCCTTTTCTGATGCGTTATTGAGGTTACGGAAATCAACACAAAGTCAAATTTCCCCATTCTTTTTCCTTGCCGGCACCAGGTTGGCAACCCAAGTGCAGTAGCGTACTGGGAAAATAATCCTAGCAACAAGCAGCTTTTGAACTTCTTTAAAAATCAAAGGCTCTATTAATGAATTGACTGGTCGTTGCTTCTATCTGAATGGCTTTGTACTGGATTTCAAAGGTATAACATGAGTGATGATAGATGTATCAAGTGTTTTCACATTTTCATATCCCCATGCTATCACATCAATGTATTCCTTTAAGATTTGTATAATTTTCTCCCTCTCAGTGGGAATGCAAATCTTCCCAATATAGACTATCTTTTCTTGACCATCTGGACAAATGTTGTGTGGTTCATATTTTCCAGCATATGGATCTGTGGTCAATATTTCTTTTATCCTAGGATAAGAGTCAAAAAGTCATTCTAGAGTGACCATACCTTTGGGAATGACATTTGTAGGCAAATTGACAATTTCTTTGTCACCATCTTCGCCAGTAACATCTGATCTATCGTCTTCATCAATGATTTGCTCCTCTAAAGCACAAGAATTAGCAAGAAAAGCTAGAATGTGTCGATCGTCCTCAAAGACTTGGAAATGCTTAATATTGTCGGGCACAGCGAGTGTGGAAACCAATTCTACGGAAAATCTTTTCAAAGGAGACTGACTTGTTGGTTCCAATGTACTTGCTACTATAGCCAATGCATCTAATATCCCATTTACTTTTCTGGGCACTAACTGGATATTAAAAACATCGAAGTCTTCGATCAATCCGCATACTCGGTTCCTATAGGCTGCTAATTTTTTGTCATGACATGCATACTGACTTCTTACTTGATTAACCACCAATTCGGAGTCTCCTTGCACTCTTAAGTACTTGGCTCCCTTTTTATGAGTGAATAGGAGTCCCCTAACTAAGGCCTCATATTCAGTCATACTGTTAGTGCAAGGGAATTGGAGTCAATAGGAGGCTAGAAACGTCTTCCCTTTGGGACTGGTTAACTCAACTCCTGCTCCACTACCTTGCTTGGATTTAGACCCATCAAACTTTAGAAACCAGATTTCATCCTTCAATTTCTTTATATCCTTCGGTTTAGGTTCAGCAATCAACAGAGGAAGATTAGTTTCTGAAAGTGGTTGTCATTCGTTAAATTCGATGTCTTCTAACATCTGAGGTTGTTCATTTACATGCTCTAGGGGAACTTCGACCGTATCAGGAGTGGACTGCTCTACTTGAAGCAGCATGGGAGATTGAGTCTCTTCATTTTCTTGCTTGGATGGAGTTTGCTCATTCCCTTGCTTACCAATCTCAACTATAAGGATTTCATTCTTGCACTGCTCTGGCTGGGAAGTTTCTACTACAACATTCTCTCTTTGGAGCATTACTCTCTCATGGTTAGGAACTTCAATTTCTTCCACTTTGATGTCATAATCAGTATTTTCACAAGGGACTGGGCTCATCAACTTCGTAACTTCATTTTCGCAAGGGATACTTGATATCTCTGAATGTTCTTGATGATGTATCCTACACAATTGCGGGAGTAACAAATCCTACATTTTGATGTCATCTGCTAACAGACACATCCCTTGTTTCATTCCTGCAATAAAGTCTTTAATCCTCCCCATATGCTCTGCCACACCAACTTGGCGGGGCTGGGGAACTATAGGTGCAAAAAAAGTGAGAATTTCATTTACTCTATAAACTCCTTAACTAACTTCAGCATATGCCACCTCATTGGGAGCTCCATAATTTGAGACCAACTTCTTCAACTTGGGTTCACTATCAATTCATATCTAGTTACTCACTCCTTTCCATGGAAGCTATAAATACGTAAAACGGGTTGAGAAGTAACCTCCCAAATTTTTTCACCAATCTCTACTAAGAAGCATCCCATATACCTTTGGAATATCATCTACTTGGATGTCAATGTAATGGGATATGCACGGATCAGCACCCAACTGGATATATACATCTTTCAATTCCCCAATCACATTGTTCTCAATCTTTTCCAATTGCACCACTTTGTTGTTTGCACGCACTAGGTTGAGACCGAGCTTCTGACATATAGAATAAGGCATTACGTTCCCAGAGGAGCCCGAATGTACCAAACAGTTATGTAAATTCCTTCCACATATCTTCAGACTGAGTAGAAATAGTGGGTTTTTGATGGCATCATTACTAATATTAGCATTGACTTCATTCAAGTCAACCATCTTAACCTCATTGCTCTGAGATTCCAGTTGTTCCAACTTCTTAAGAAGGGCCTTCTTCTGTTCGAGGCAATATCTCAGTACCTCCATTAGCGACATGGTTGTTGCAGACCTCTCCATCTCCTTAGTAACATCGAAAGATCCTTTTAAAACATATTATCGGGTTTGGCCTTGTCGACGACGTGTTCCTTGAAAATCTTGAGCAGGGGGGGCATTGTTACTTGCATTTGCATCAGAAGGTACAAATCCACCCATTGGGGGAGGCGGTTCTATCAACGGTGCCTTGCCTTGACTTCTAAGGTTGTGATTATTCCTAGTTTGAAAAAATTGTGCACCATAGACAAATGGTTCACCTTCCGCTTCCACTTGAAACTCTTTGTAGACGAACGTGTCAACCAACATTGTTGTATTAACCTTTTCTGGTTCCTCATTAGGGCACCTTCTCGGTTGAGAATCAGCTTGAGCAATCCTAATCATCTTTTCAAATTGCATGCAATTGACTTCCGAATGCGATGCTGTATCGTGCAACCTACACCAATTAATTAGTAAATTCATATTTGCTAGGTTAACACTTTGTGTGTTATTATGGTTGTATCTTGCATCCGGATAATCATGGTTTAGCCCACCATTGTTTAGACCCGTGTATAATTGTCTATTGTATGCCTTGGAGTTATACCTTTGGTTTTGATTCTTATTATTATAGCCTCGCCGGTTATACGTTTGGGATTGGTTATACCCTCCTGGACGATTCATCTTCAGTTGACTCAGATCTGAAGTAACTTGTGAAATCTTGTTTAATGCTTCTACTTCAGC
Source organism: Cryptomeria japonica (assembly GCF_030272615.1). Lineage (NCBI taxonomy): Eukaryota > Viridiplantae > Streptophyta > Pinopsida > Cupressales > Cupressaceae > Cryptomeria > Cryptomeria japonica. The sequence continues at coordinate 544,031,644 of NC_081408.1, forward strand.
GGATATGTGTGACCCTTGACTCACAAGCATCGTAGTTGGCGCTTGGTTGGCTGTGTGGGGATTACAAAACAGTCGACTAGTCCCTTGTACTTGACCAGCGTACTATGTTTGGTTAGGGGCAGCATTGGTATTGATCCACCAAGTTAAAGCTTGAGCAGCAAACTGTTGACTAGCTTGAGGTTGAGGTGCATAAATTGGAATCGGGTTCATTGTTGAGCCTCCTATTGGTAGAGGTGATGGTACCCCGGGGAGTTGGTTATAATTTCCTTGGTTCACTCATATGGGCAAGTTGTCTCCAATCCCCCCAGGTGTTTGATTCAATTCTTCATTCATGTTGATTGCTAATGCATAAACCTTCGCCAAGGTATTCCTTTGATCTTCAGGCACACTCTTTTTGATAAACATAGCGCTCCATGAGTCAATGCCTCTCAAATATGAATCAATCGCTACATTTGCTGCCACTTGATAAGGAGCCTGTAACCTCTTATATGCCTTTGAAAGTTGGTATTAAAAGTTGTCAAAGATTCATTTGGTGATTTCTTAAGGGAGGCAAACTGATGGTACAATGTTCCAGGATCAACATAAACTGGTAACTGATCAATAAAGGCTTTCTCTAACCCAACCATTAATGGAATTTGCTGGTAGAGTCAAATACCGAGTGTACTCATTCTCCCCAAGTGAATATGCGAAGAGTCTACATACCACGTCTTGATGTTCAATGTTGTTACAAACCTTTGCATCCTTGAATGCTTCAATATGCTCATCTGCAGTCCTAGCTCCCCCAAAGTAGAACTTACTACAGAATTTCTCAGGGTTCCTAGGTAGGTCGTGTATCCCTAAAGGTTTTGTATCCCTTCACTATTTCAAAACTAGGCAAAGAACACCTCGGGACTCCAGGGTTCCGATGTGTTAAGGTAAAAACTAAGAAAAACAAAACTAAAAAGCAAAAAGAAAAGGGGAACCATATTTTCAAGACAAGGAAACTGATGGGATGAGGTATCCAGGGCATAACAAGAAGTATGCTGAAAATTTTATGAGATGGAATGATGTCTTTGCAGGCAAGCTTGTCTTTGAATTGCAAGGAAATACAAACAACAGAATGTCAACTGAAGCCATGGAGTTAGTCAGCATATATGGAAGCCACTACATCAAATTTTCCAAATTTACCTACATCGGGGTAGGGGGCTTCAAAGGTGAACCATTTAAACTGCCCAGGTATGCCCTAGACAACCATGTGCTTATTGAAGTTTTCAGGAACCTTGCCCACAAAAGATTACGGGAAAAGGGTGAGTCTGGAGTAGCCTTTACAGTTGAACTTGGATATTACAATTGCAAATCTGTTTATGATTCTTTGAAAGTAGAAATGGAATTCAAGAAATTGAACTTGCAGCACTACGTTGCAAGATGTAAGTTTGATAGTAGAGGATATGCTATGGAACATTTGAATGTTGATGCATATTTCTGCCATGAATCCCAATTAGAAGATTATTGAGAAAACTATTATAATAAATTGGAGGTCAGAACAAGACTGTGGTCAAGGTTTACCTTGCAGCAAATTGTTACAATGGGATTGTCAATAAATGTTTCAAGAGTACAGGAAGAAGAGGGGGAAGATGTGTTAGACCCCGAGTTTAATGAAAGAATTCAATGGAAACCAGTTCCTGAAATCAATTGGGACAGGAAAGAGGAAGAAAGTATTCAAGCCAAATCCTTTAATGTCATAAGGAGGACAGAGAAGTGGTTGAGAGACATCAGATTTGGAAGGAAGCCAATCATTGCTCCTAAAGTTCAAACAATTGGACAACTTCATGCTGGTACACAGATTCCCACTTCTTCCTCTAATGCGATTGTTGATATTGAAGGTGCCACAGGACTGAAGGCCGGAGAAGTTGGAATTAAAAAGTCAAAGAGATCTCCATTGAATCCCTCGCCAGATCGAGTTACATGCTCTAAGGGAAAAAAGAAAAGCAAGAAACTTGTAGTGGACCAGATTGTTGTAGACCTGGACTCAGGCGAGGAGACCCAAGTGACCATGGATGAACATGTTGAACACAATGTACCACTAAGAGGGAGGTGAATCAGTGGTTCCTATAATCTTTTCCTTTTAAAATAAGCCTTGAATAATGGTTAACAACCTAAACACTAAACAATCAAACCGGTAAGATAAGAGTGGATATTAAAAGAGCCAAACACACAAATGCATAACCCACAACACCAGATATACGAGGAAAACCAAATATGGAAAAAACCTCAGTAAGAAATGTTGAGGAAGCCAATCATTGCTCCTAAAGTTCAAACAATTGGTCAACTTCATGCTGGTAAACAGATTCCCACTTCTTCCTCTAATGTGATTGTTGATATTGCAGGTGCCATAGGACTGAAGGCCGGAGAAGTTGGAATTAAAAAGTCAAAGAGATCTCCATTGAATCCCTTGCCAGATCGAGTTACACACTCTAAGAGAAAAAAGAAAAGCAAGAAACTTGTAGTGGACCAGATTGTTGTAGACCTGGACTCAGGCGAGGAGACCCAAGTGACCATGGATGAACATGTTGAACACAATGTACCACTAAGAGGGAGGTGAATCAGTGGTTCCTATAATCTTTTCCTTTTAAAATAAGCCTTGAATAATGGTTAACAACCTAAACACTAAACAATCAAACCAGTAAGATAAGAGTGGATATCAAAAGAGCCAAACACACAAATGCATAACCCACAACACCAGATATACGAGGAAAACCAAATATGTAAAAAACCTTAGTAAGAAATGTTGTTGGAGTCTACTGCTCCCATCCAACATCGCAATGAAACAACATATTACAATGATTTAGGGCACCAACCCAAGGAGCACCAAGCACCAACTCAGTGTAATGTGATGAAATACAATTTTGATGCAATTAAAGAACTTAGTTGCAAATGAGTTCTGCAACACCTGATCAACTGATGTCTGCTGATTAACAACCTCTTCTTCTTCACTGGTTCTCACATTGTCGGTTATTAGATTACTTTCTCTGATCACTCACCAGTTACTCGATGTCTTTCTTCTCTCTCTCTAAGCCTCACACTTCACAGTGTCGCTCTTGGATGCCTTCCTAACCAATCACACCTTACCGGTACACTTGACTGTTAACACTGTAACAGTTTACCGGTTACTTTGTCTTTACCGGTTAGACCCTCTCCCCGGTTCAGCCTGCTAACACACACTCTAACTCTCTAAGAAATAACTCTTAGAAGATAGTCTTTTCTTCTTGCTCAGGCTCTCTTTCCTCTCACACCTCACATCTAGCATCAACTCATTTCAATCTTGAGTTGACATTTATTTGTGAGGGTTCCCGCTGAAGGTTGCATTCAAACGGTGACGTGTTAGGTTTTACCTTCACCAACTCGATCCGTATTAGATCTGACCTGATTTTCTTTTCAGGAATGGTGATCTGCATCACACCAAACAACACCGCCATCTCCTCACTTTTCTATGTGCGTTTTATATTTTTAGATGTCTACGACATACTTTTATGCGTTTCTCTCTCAATCGCCATTAATCTGTCAAATGCTTGTGATTTATCTTTTAGGAAAGTGACCCGTGTCATTCTTGAATATTCGTCAATGAAGAGCATAAAATATCTTTCACCGGCAAGTAGTTGTCCTAGTCGGACCACATAGATCTCTATGCAAAAGTTCAACTGGTCTTGAAGTGTTGTCTTCTTTTGTCTTGAAGCTCACCTTAGTCTGCTTTCCTTTCACGCATTCATCACAAAAAGTGCTTACCGGTTTGATGATGGGTGGTATATTTCTCACACAGTCCTTTTTGCTTACCGCAACTAGTCTTTTGTGCCACAACCAACTTTCATCCACTTGTCCCAACATGACCGATACTCTCCTTTTCTATCTACCAGTCGGTAGAGTCAAAGGTGAATTTATAAGCTTTGTCACATATCTGACTCACACTCAACAAATTGTGCTTCAGGCCTTCCACATAATACACATCATGTGCTTTTAGTTTGCCATCAATATTTAGAGTACATTTTCCCTTTATCTTGATAGATGAGTTGTCTCCAAACCTTACTGAGCCACCATTCCAGTCTTCAAGAATGATAAATTTCTTTTTATCACCGGTCATGTGGTTGGAACAGCCACAGTCTACAACCCATAGATTTCTTCTTTTAGTGTGTAGGGCAATTTGCACAATCACACTTGATTCTCCTTTGTCCTTTTCTTTCTCAACCCAAACCGGTTGAGTTTCCTCCTTATCAGCTTGAATTTTGTGCACCAGTTTGGCTATTGGTTCCTGATAAGGATTTGTCCTCTTCTACTTGATTTTCCTATTCTTGCAAAGCTTTGTTATATGTCCAAACTCTTAATAGTTATAGCATTTCACAACATTGAAAGATGAATCTTTGAAACTATTGTAGGACACCGGTTTACTCTTCCTACATTCAAAACTCCTATGACCAAATCCATTGCCCTAATAATAGACAACATTCATATCCCAGAGTGCATTAAATGGATTTCTACTTGTTACATCCCACTTGTGCCGTAGTCGACTCTGTGCAGTATTTATGCCTTGATACATGTTAACACTAGTGTATTTTAATATACTCGTATGACGTATAAAATGCCTAGTTTTATGCTTTAAATGACGGATTTATTCAGATGATTATGCATATGTAAATAGTGTTGATTATGTGTTCTATGCAAAATTGACGTTTAAGAATTAGTAAATGGATGAATTTCTGTTAGGAATATGAAATCATGTTTCTCTTTCATTATGATTTATAAATTGTCAGAATTAGACAAGATTGGATCTAACCGATTTTTGTGGTCAAGTGTGTGCAGCAGATCGACGTCCTCCAGAAAAGGAGGGAAAGTATCATCAGGTCGGGAGGTGTAAGCATGGAAAGAACTCAATGTCGTTTGAAAACCCTAACACAAGTCAAGTAAACCTATGTTGATCTTGTCAGACCTTGTTGACCAGTGCGTTAGATAATTGGGTAGGTCAGTATAGAGAATTTAGGGTTTTCACTTCTCGCGGCAATTATTAGTTATTAATATTAATTAATCGTTTTATTAATTATAAATCATGTGGTTGGACCAATGTTCTTTAATCCTATATATATATATATATATATATATATATATATATATATATATATATATATATCCTATACGAGTACCTGGGTATGGGAGTACGTATACATGGTCGTATACGTACTACCGCAGTCAAGTATGCATATGGAGTATAGGACTCATATATAAATATAAATAAATAAATATATATATATATATAGATTAAATCCGTTTAAAATTATATGGCAACGTCTCTTTTTAATCAAATAAATTATCTTTTTCCCAACTTAAAATTGGCATCTCTATAGCCAAGTGAGGATTATGTGAAAGGGAGATTTGAAGTTTGTCCCTCCTTAAGTTGCTAAGCATTGATTTAAATTTATTATGACAACGGTGAGGTATATAGTTTTTAATTTAACTTTATTTCATCACTCCTCCTTGCCTTATGGTTTTATTGGGTATTAAGGGGTTGATAAAAGAATAGAGTAAACAAATTAAAAAAAAAGAAAGGAGATAAAAACCATATTATTTTCTCAACCTTGATATATGAGTTATCGGCATTTGAAGAAGATTATAAACATCAAAATTGTAAGACAAACACTCCCAAAAATATATCGAAAAAGATATTTTCTTCACGTGGAAGGCAGAACGCATGATGGAAGAAGATATTTTCTTCATGGGGAATGCAGAACGCACGATGGAAGCTTCTTCAGGAAACGAGAAGACGTGGTAAGGGAACAGGAGATTCACGTGACTCCTGGAGGGTTTGGAATACCGCCTAGTTTTAGGGCGTTGCAAGAAGGAATCACATTTTTTTTTTCTTAATACATAAACCGTTCTAGAAGGAAAAACGGAGGTCATTCTTCTTCTTCTGGATGACACGATAAAGGGTTTTTCTCTGCTATTTGATTGTGTTGCTCAACCATTACGAAAGATAGAGGTTTTGTTTGAGAAGGGCATTGGAGTGCATTTTCTGACAAGGTTCTACATTCTCACGTCATGTAGTCTGGATACCCTACGAATTTGATAATTCTTCTTCCATTTCTCATTCAAGTTTCTAAAAAAAAATAGAGGAAAAGAATGAATGAGAAGGGTAAACCCTTATGCAGTCTTTAAATGACAAAATACGTATTATATCTTCTTATTTCTGTATTAAACCAAATTTACTTTCTGTTCTTGGTAAAATTAGGATGGTTATGAAATTATGAATTGGTTCTCATACCTGCACAGTTATGGAAAATATATATATATATATATATATATATATATATATATATATATATATATATATATATATATATATACTCATAAATATATATGTATACATGGGTGTGTTTATATATATTTATGTGTATAGATATAACTTTGGAATGCATATGTTATGAAAGGTCAGGAAAATTATTATAGTGCAGAAAGGCTCCATTCAGTCAAACTTAAACCAGAAAACCATAAAGTTTATAAACAGCAAGGTCACACTGTTATCAAACCAGCATGATTAAGGTTTGCTTGTATGAATGAATATATAAATGTATTATATCTATAAATATAGGTATATCTGAGTAATGATGTGCAGGCTTGGAAGTTATGTTTACCCACACCATTCAGCTAACTGAAATCTGAAAATCATAAGAACATAACCAGTATTGAGGTGCAGAAAGGCTCCATTTGGTCAAACTTAAATCAGAAAACCATAAAGTTTATAATCAGCAGGTCTATGTTATAGATATATTATACACCTTACGTGAGTACATATATCTCTAAATTAGATATAATTGTGTATAGTCAACTGCAGGGCTATGTGTTAGATTTACATGTATTCCTCAGCTGAACTATAGACTAAAATTAATCTCATCCTCATAATCTCTGCCTTCATGAAATTTATGGCATTGTGATACAAAGGTTAAGTCTATTGTGAAGTCTATCCTAAATAAAAATAAGTTTAAAACCTTAGACATCATGATTACTCATTGTGCATGTGAAGGGCAAGTACATGTGCACATAAGTACAAGTACTTGGGCATATACAGGCAAGTATGTACTAGTGAAGTTATAACTGGTAATATTTGACGTATATGCAAAGGTAATTGTACTCATGTGTCTGTGTACGCATATCTTAGCATGCACAGGTAGACATGTTCCAGCATAGCGATGCAGACTTGTATCAAGTCAGGGGTTCAGTTGAAACCTGTTGAAAACATAGTAGTTGTGCGAGGTAGAAGTGGTTGTTAACACTTGAAATACCTATACTATAACTATTGAACGCTAAACCCAAGATGGTCCTTAGAATTACTTTTGAATTCAGTTGAACTCCTTAACCCAGACTTTTGCCGAGAAGGGTGGGATCATTGACAATGCGAAGACTCGTGCTTACAGTGTAAACCTTGGCCAAGGTGGTGTTGTGTAATGCATGCACTAGTCTGATCTTTAGCACCGGATACACCCTTAGTCAACGCATCACACTAGTAGGGAGTTACCCTTAGTGTATGACCAACTAAGTGTGTAGGTCCTAACACCAAGTCTCAGATGGCATTAAGTTCTCGTATTCCTTTACCTCCCTGCGAAAGGTCGGGCTAGTCCAGAAGGATATGACACGGGAGACTAGATAGTCCATGGTTGGGTGGAAAAGCACCCTAATGATACTTTCCCTCCCCACCAGTATCATGAGAGAGTTTGAAGTTCATAATTTAACATCAGTTGAAAAGTACTCTCTAAACCCTATCTCTCTTTCATTTCATGCAAGTTAATTAGTTCTTAAATATTACATGTATGCTTAATTTTTAGTTCAATGTACTTAATCTTTCAGTTATCGTTATTAATGTTCCTATTTGAATTTATAAAACAATATATATATATATATATATATATCTTGTTGTGCTTATGTTAACGACTATTTTTGCAACGGTTAGATTATTTGAATGGTTATTTCTTTTAAAATTTTCAGCATGTTACACATGGTATCAGAGCGTCGGCTTCAACACTGAACCTTGGGCTCACCACAACAAGAACAAAAAAAAACTTGAAAAGAAACTGAAACGAAATACTTGGCATTGTCCAGGATGTTCCGCACAACCAAAAGAAAACAAGTACGCGACCCGGTTTACCTTCGGTTGTGGAAGGTAATCAATCGCAAGTATGAGTACTCATACTGCTCCATGTTGTCTGATGACGAAACCCTAGCCGATGCCCTAAAAAGAATCGTCAAGGAAAGACGACCCTGGACTGTTGCCAACAAGGCAGCAGTACGAACTAAAATACTAGCTAACAAAGCACCGAAACCGGTTAAGCCTACAACCGAAGAAATGAAGTACAACACCGTTGTCATCCATCCTAAACTTGAGGAACCGAAAATGTTTCACATACCCCGACCTAGTTTTTAGTTGGTACCCTTTTCCGACTTTGAGGGGCAAGAAGAGCCCATCACAGGATAGGAGAGTATCTCTTAGATGGAGAGCTTTTGTGTATATATTGAAACCTAAGCCGAACTATTTTTTAGAGTAACCCTGATAGGGTTACATTCTATATAATGAGCTATGTTTCCAAAAACTTTTGTAGGGTTACATTCTATATAATGAACTATGTTTCCAAAAACTTTTGTAACCCTATCAGGGTTACTCTCAAAACTAGTTCGGCTTAGGGTAACCCTATTATATACAATGTAACCCTATTATATACAATATAACTCTATCAGGGTTACTCTCAAAAATAGTTCGGCTTAGGTTTCAATATATACACAAAAGCTCTTCATCTAAGAGCTACTCTCTGATCCTGTGATGGGCTTTTCTTGCCCCTCAAAGTCGGAAAAGGGTACCAACTAGAAACCAAGTCAGGGTATGCGAACCATTTTCGATTCCTCGGGTTGAGGATGGATGATAGCGGTGTTGTACTTCATTTCTTCGGTTGCAGGCTTAACCGGTTTCGGTGCTTTGTTAGCTAATATTTTAGTTCGTACTATTGTCTTGCTGGCAACAATCTAGGGTCATCTTTCCTTGATGATTCTTTTTAGGGCATCGGCTAGGGTTTCGTCATCAGACAACATGGAATAGTATGAGTAATCATACATGCGATTGATTACCTTCTACAACCGAAGGTAAACGGGGTCTCGTGCTTGTTTTCTTTTGGTTGTGCAGAACATCCTGGACAATGCCAAGTATTTTGTTTCAGTTTCTTTTCAAGTTTTTTTTAAGTTCTTGTTGTGGTAATCCCAAGGTTCAGTGTTGAATCCGACGCTCTGATACCATTTGTAACATACTGAAAATTTAAAAAGAGATAACCATTCAAATAATTTAACCATTGCAAAAATAGTCGTAAATAGAAGCATAGCAAGATGGATATATTTTTTTTTTTTATAAATTCAAACAGGAACATGAAAAATGATAACTGAAAGATTAAGTATATTGAACTAAAAATTAAGCATACATGTAATATTTAAGAACTAATTAACTTGAATGAAATGAAAGAGAAATAGGGTTAACAAAGTACTTTTCAACTGATGCTAAATTTTGAACTTCAAACTCTGTCATGATACTAGTGGGGAGGGAAAGTATCATTACGGCACTTTTCCACCCAACCACGGACTATCTTGTCCCTCGTGCCATATCCTTCTGGACTGGCCCCGCCCTTCGCAGGGAGGTAAAGAAATACGAGAACTCAATCTCATCTAAGACTTGGTGTTAGGACCTACACACTTAGTCGGTCATACAATAAGGGTAACTCCCTACTAGTATGATGCTCTGACTAAGGGTGTATCTGGTGCTAAAGATCAGACTAGTGCATGCATTATGCAGCACCACCTTGGCCAAGGTTTACACTGTAAGCACGAGTCTTCACGCTATCAATGATCCCACCCTTCTCGACAAAAGTCTGGGTTAAGGAGTTCAGCTGAACTCGAAAGTAATTCTAAGGACCATCTTGGGTTTAGCGTTCAATAGTTATAGTATAGCTATTTCAAGTGTTAACAACCATTTCTATCTTGCACAACTACAATGTTTTCAACAGGTTTCAACTCAACCCCTGGCTTGGTACAAGTCTGCATCGCTATGCTGAGGAATACATGTAAATCTAACACATAGCCCTGCAGTTGACTATATACAATTATATCTAATTTAGAGATATATGTACTCGCGTAAAGGTGTATAATATATCTATAACAGACCTGCTGATTATAAACTTCATGGTTTTCTGGTTTAAGTTTGACCAAATGGAGCCTTTTTGCACCTCAATACTAGTTATGTTCTTATGATTTTCAGATTTCAGTTAGCTGAATGGTGTGAGTAAACATAACTTCCAAGCCTGCACATCATTACTCAGATATACCTGTATTTATAGATATAATACATTTATATATTCATTCATACAAGCAAACCTTAATCATGTTGGTCTGATAACAGTGTGACCTTGTTGTTTATAAACTTTATGGTTTTTTGGTTTAAGTTTGACCGAATGGAGTCTTTCTGCACTATAATAATTTTCCTGACCTTTCATAACATATGCATTCCAAAGTTATATCCACACACACACACACACACACACACACACACACACACACACACACACACACATATATATACACATACCTATATATATATATATATAACCATCCTAATTTTACCAAGAACGGAAAGTAAATCTGGTTTAATACATAAATAAGCAAATATAATACGTATTTTGTCATTTAAAGACTGTATAAGGGTTTGCCCTTCTCATTCATTCTTTTCCTCTATTTTTTTTCAGAAACTTGAATGAGAAATGAAAGAAGAATTATCAAATTTGTAGGGTATCCAGACTACATGACCTGAGAATGTAGAACCTTGTCAGAGAATGCACTCCAATGTTGTTCTCAAACAAATCCTCTATCTTTCGTAATAGCTGAGTAGCACAATCAAATAGCAAAGCAAAACCCTTAATCGTGGCATCCAGAAGAAGAAGAATGACCTTCGTTTTTCCTTCTAGAATGGTTTATGTATTAAGCAAAAAATACGCGATTCCTTCTTGCAACGCCCTAAAACCAGGCGGTATTCCAAACCCTCCAGGAGTCACATGAATCTCCTGTTCCCTTACCATGTCTTCTCATTTCCTGAAGAAGCTTCCATCGTGCGTTCTGCATTTCCCATGAAGAAAATATCTTCTTCAATATATTTTTGGGAGTGTTTGTCTTAAAAACTTTATGTTTATAATCTCCTTCAAATGTCGATAACTCATATATCAAGGTTGAGAAAATAGTATGGTTTTTATCTCCTTTCTTTTTTTTTTATTTGTTTACTCTATTCTTTTATCAACCCCTTAATACCCGATAAAACCACAAGGCAAGGAGTAATGATGAAATAAAGTTTAATTAAAAACTATATCCCTCACCATTGTCATAATAAATTTAAATCAATGCTTAGCAACTTAAGCATGGACAAACATCAGATCTCCCTTTCACATAATCCTCACTTGGTTATAGAGATGCCAATTTTAAGTTGGCAAAAACATAATTTATTTGATTAAAAAGAGACGTTGCAATATAATTGTAAATGGATTTAATCTCTCTCTCTCTCTCTCTCTCTCTCTCTCTCTCTCTCTATATATATATATATATAAGGCCTATACTCCCTATGCATACCTGACTGCGGTAGTACGTATATGACCATGTATACGTACTCCCGTACCCAGGTACTCGTATAGGACATATATGTAACATATATATATACCTATATATAAATATATATATATATAGGATTAAAGAACATTGGTCCAACCACATGATTTATAATTAATAAAATGATTAATTAATATTAATGTAGCGTCCTAAAATTGCGACACTTGCAATTTCGACTGCATTTCGGTCTTCACGATGGCGACGCAACACGCAACCTGAATGGAGACCCTGAAACTTGCTCACGACACTGAAAACTGCATTTTTCAAGCACCCTGGCCTGAACCTCCTTGCACCCTGCTGTCCCGGGAGGTGGGACCAGGGCGCCCAGCGCCCTGGTCCCTGGGTCCTATTTTGGGCCCGGTCTCCTAAGGGGCTCGGGTCTTTTTGTTTGCAATTTGGAAATTACATTTCCTGGTCGGCCTAAGGTCGGGAAAATCAGTCTATCAGCCCTAAATGACAAGTATATAAACTACATTTTCCTCTTTCATTCGATATGATGGAAAAGGCGTGAAAACTATACTCAAGCATTCAAGCATTCAAGCATTCTTTCAAGCAATTGATCATTTCAAGTCTCCATTCAAGGCTAAGCGTTGCATTCAAGTCAAGGATTCAACCATTGAAGAGGAGATCACATACTACATGCTACAACATACAACATACAACATACAACATCTAAACCTTCGCACATAAGGATACAAACATCCTTAGAACAAGGTATTAGTACTTGTTTTACAGTCATTTACATTTACAGCTCTTGCTCATTTCTTGGTTAATTCCAAAACCGGGGTTTGACCTAAAGGCAAACCCCCAATCCCTAACCCCCCAATCGTCTTCGCTTTTCTGTGTGTAGGTTGCAGGTACGCGGCTGAAATTGAAGATCTGGAATCCTTGTGCAGAGACGAACAGATCCCCCTTCGTTTCGCGGATTTTTCGGAGGACCGTGGCGCCGGGCGCCATCGTCCCGACAACTTTTGCTCAAATTTGCAGGACAGCATCGTATCGACATTTTACTGCTAATTTCAAGTCTGCAGCTTCATCCTATAACCCGAACTCAGTTTATAAGCGAATCTTTATGACTTTCTATGCATGCTTAGCTTAATTTCCTTAACAACATTCTTTACAAAAGAGGGTAGCCTTGCTTTCCTAACCCTTGAAATTCATTTAGCATCCAATCTTGCATTGCGTGGGATTGGATCTTATGAGTTTCAACCCCTCTTTTGAATGTAAAGTCTCTCCCCTAAGTGAAAAACCATCGAATCCTAGCGAACCTCCCTTCTCTCTCCTCGGAGTCGGAAGAGGGGAGAACAACTAGGGTTCGATCGTGATTTTTCCGCTTTACATTTTGGTGAACCCGACGTGAACATCCTTTCTGATTTTTCATGCTTAGATCTGAAAAAATTGATTACATTTCCATGTTTGATCTTTTGCAAAATTTTAGAGGTGATTGCATAAAAACCCTAAATTTTCTTTTTGGTAATTGAACTTGCGAAATGTCTAAATGTTAATGCCTGTTTCAGATCTGCCTTTCTATTACAAATTTTCAATTCATATTTGTGCTTTAATTCTGAAAATTAAGTGGTTAAATGTCAAAACCCTAATTTTTGAAACCCTCTTAATTCAACCTTTGTCTGACAATTTGACCAATCAAAACATCTCCAAATCAGCTGGAACTTTGGATTCCGCAATAAAATCACAATATCTTTCATCCCTGAAAATTTGGAAAAAAGTTGCGAGGACCGTGTTGCACTCCGAGCGCCATCGTCCCCGACATTTTTTCCAAAATTTCGGGAGCGAGATCTTGCTGTATTTTCCTGCTAAAATCCAGAATTTTGGCTGATTTTATCAATTATAACACTTTCAAAATTACAGTCAAAGTTGGTCTTGTGATTGCTTGGTCTAAGGCTTCTAATCATTCAAAAGTCATTGAAATTAAAATTTTGTGTCAAAATTGCGTTTTTATTATCATAAATCTGAAAATTGTGTTTGCAGTCATTCGAAATTTCAGTGCTTTATTCAAATTCTTGCATTTTGTGACTTTTGAAATTAAGTGCTTAATTACAACAACTTCGATTTCCGCTTTCAAAATTGAATTTTGCGTGAAATTGAGTCAATTTTTGAATTTCAAAATTTGCATTGCTTTTGACATTCCCTCTAAAATCATAAAATTCAAAATTTCAGTTTCCCTCTCTTTTTCAAAATTCAAATTTTGCATTTTTCGACAATCTTGATAGGGTTCAATTTTGAGATTACAACTTTAATTTGGCCTATCTACAGATCATAAAATCACTCAATTTTTTCAAATTAGCTCTAAAATCATCATACCTTTCATCCCTGCAAATTTCGAAAAAAGTTGCAGGGACCGTGTTGCACTCCGGGCGCCACGGTCCCGGACATTTTTTCCGAAATTTCGGGAGACTGTTGTGATTGCATTTAACAGCTTAAATCCAGAAAATTGGTTGATCTTACTGAAAATTGCTACCTCTAAATTCAAAATTTTCTCTCCTTCTCTAGTGCATGAGTTTTACAACAATAAGCCCTACTTACACTATTCCCGTTAGACGAAGCCGTAGAATTAATTCTTTCCAAGGTTTAACTACTGAGGAGATGGAACCTAATTTGAATAGCCTTTTTAACGAGGACATGGGTAATTCCTCTAATCCTCCTAATGATGAAGAAGCTCTCCATGAGGTTTCTGTAGAACAACTTTCAAAATTGGATAACCAATTTGACGATTTTCGACAATGGATGTCTCAAGAATACCCTGATAGTCAAGCTCTTCCTTTAATTGAGGGTCTAAAACGTATGCTTCAAAGTGATAAGAATGGAATTGATATTTTGCGTGGTATTGCACACATTGTGGATTCAAATGTGATGCCTATGAAGAGTTGTGCCGAAACCTTATGTTATACACAACCTCCTACTCAAGACAATCATTCTATTCCTTTGACGACTTCTATTGCTAGCATACCTACTTTTACATCAAACATAATGGCTACTTCTACACAAGACATTCCTCCTGTGATCACCAGTCATGGGGGCAATCCCTCTTCTTCAATTAACCCTATTCCTTCATTCAATCCGATTTCTTCATTCGTCCCTTCAATGAGTGTGCCTATTATATCATCACAAATGAACATGACGCAAGGGGGCAATTCATTTAATCATTCTATTCCTCCTTGTAGTGTTCCTCCTGTCCAATCATCTCCTATGACTAATTATCATAGGGTCCCACCACCTTACTCTCTACCTTCTTTCAATAACATAACACCTCCATCTCAATCTAACACATCCAATATGAATTCTTCGACTGAAGCGACCATTAACAATCTAGCACAAACTGTCTCTTCTTTACAGCAACAAATTGCCTCTATGAATCAATCTAAGTTTAGTGTGCCCACATTTGATGTTGCGAGCCCACTTTCTCTTGATATTGTCCGAGCTATTCCTCCTAAACATGTTGAAATCCCGCATTTGGAACTTTATAATGGTAAAGGAGATCCTCTAACACATGTTAAGACTTTTCAAACAATTTGTACTGATTTTGCTTATGACCAAAGGTTGCTTGCAAAACTATTTACTAGAACATTAAGAGACAAAGCCCTACAATGGTATTGCTCGTTGCCTTCCTATTCTATTTCTTCTTTCGAACAACTTGCAAATGCTTTCATTCAACAATTTCAAAACAATATAAGTCCTAAAGTTACTTTGATTGATTTAATGCATTGTAAACAAGGTGTTAAAGAAAAAGTGACTGATTTCATTGGTAGATATAAGCATTTGTATGCTCAAATTTCTTTTCCAGTGCCTGACAATGATATTCAAAGAATCTTTATTTCTAATTTACAAAAAGATATTCGAGACAAACTTCTGTTTTCTGAGTTTACTTCTTTCCAACAGTTGTGCGCCACTCTTCACAATTATCAACTGACTGTGAGTCAAATGGAACAATCACATCCTATGGCTCCGAGTGATAAGGGTGATAGCAGTCAACAACCATTTGAGAAGTTTAAACCGAACAGAGATTCCATCAAATTCAATGAAAACATCATCAACAACAATGTGAATACAGCATCAGGTGTGCCTCCTATTTCTAAATTTTTCAAGAAAGAAAGAAAGTATACTCCTTTGAATGAATCATTGCATAGTATTATGAATAAGTTATTGGAACAAAGTGTGCTTACTCTTCCTCCTATAAGACAAATTGATCCTGCAAAGATTACTTCACCTTATTTTGATAACAAAGCCTTTTGTCAATTTCATCGTCAGCCTGGGCATGATACTGAAAAATGTTTTTCTTTAAAGGGTAAAATTCAAGATTTGATTGATAATAATACTATCTCTGTTTCTGGAGTGAATGATAAAGGCAACACATCTGTAGCTCCTCCTAATCAAAATCTTCAGATTTTCACTGATCCATTGCCTTCTCATACCTCTAATGCAATTGAGGCTAATGATTCCTCTCTCTCATCTGATGGTCTTGTGTCTATGACTCCGAATGTGATTAACTTTGTAGAGCGGCAAGAAATCCCTGAAGAACCTTCCATCACATTTGATTCTAGCGAAACCATTAGGGCACCTGATGGTCCTTTATACATAGTTGCAAAAGTTAAGAATACACCTTGCCGTGGAGTGCTTATTGATCCTTCGTGCATGGTTAACGTTATTACTGAAGAATTTCTTTTTACTTTGCAATTGAATCAAGTGATCTATGACAAAACAGATGTGATTGTGAAATTATTTGATGCATTTTCTTCTCCTGCAATTGGTTCTATTACATTGCCTATTGAGGTCCATAACAAATCTCTTGATGTGAACTTTGCTATTATTCCATCTTCCGAACAATTTCGTGTGAAGCTTG
This sequence comes from Cryptomeria japonica, assembly GCF_030272615.1. Lineage (NCBI taxonomy): Eukaryota > Viridiplantae > Streptophyta > Pinopsida > Cupressales > Cupressaceae > Cryptomeria > Cryptomeria japonica. The sequence goes on from NC_081408.1 coordinate 544,048,199, forward strand.
GCTATCCTTGACTATCTTCCATGAAAGCTATTGCTTCTCCTATTCGCAAGTGTTTGAAATTTCCCCATAATGGTGAAGTTGTTACTGTCAATCGTAGTCTCTTTAAACCAGCTGAAAGAACTTCTAGTGTTCCTATAGACTACTTTTGGCCTAAACAATTCCAATCTCTTCCTCCGCGAAGTGATCATCTTTTCAAATCTTATCAAAAGTGGAAAACAGATATGATCCTATCTCTAAGTGAACCTAGAACACCTAAACTTGACATTCCTATCATTCTTGAGAAGGAAGTTCTTCCTTTGAAAGATAAAACTAATGTCTTTCCTCAAGAAGATTCCCAACCCATCCCTATAGATGTGACTATGTCTATACCTAATAGACTTCCTAAGAGTAGACCTATACCTCCTCGTCATGATGGACTTGGTCTTCTCCCTAAACCAAATATTCCTCCTCCTTCTTTTTATAGAGAGAAAAGACCTTCTTCTTCTCCTATTATCCAGCCTAAGAGACCACAACCTAAACACCCAAGTGCTAAGGATGAGAACATGCCTCCTCCTCAGTCTTCTCCACTTCCTACTAAGACTAGACGAAATTGTTCTGCACGTGAACGCTGGCGAAAGCGTCGTCTTAGAGCTCAAACTTTGCAATCTCCAAAAACACCTTCAACAAGCATTATTCCATTTTCTCCTCAGCCGGACATTGAGCCTAAATCTCCTAAACATAAGATGCATGATGGTCTTGATCCTGTGCGAGTTAAAGATCCTATTTTTATAAATCTTGATGACGATATAGATGAAAATGTTACTCCTCTTGCTTCTGATAGTGAATATGAACTTGTTGATGTTGATAACCATTTATCTAATGAATTTTCTAAAGCACTTATCCTAGCTCCTAGACAAGAACAATGTGGCTCGGAACATGAACATAGCCCTTGTTTGGATCTTGTGATAGCTCCATCTGCTGTGTTGGATGTTCCTCCTCTAGCGTGTTCCCTGCCTTCCCGAAACATTGATCAGCAAGATCGGGGGGTAGATGACATGCTAGACTAGTTACCTTAGCATAGTAGATTCTCTCCCCCTCTCTTTTGTTACTTCTTCTATATGTTATTCTCATTCTTCTATTTGTCGTCCTTAGTGTTGTCTACTTGAGGACGATGCAAAGCATTGAGATCTCTCGATCTCTCTCATGTTGACTCAAAAGACACATGTGTTCCCTTCTTCCAGGTGACCTTCCTTGATTAGGGAATGAAGAACAATTATGCATACATACATATGATATATATACATGAATTATCATACAGTATACTGACCCCGAGGAAAGCGAAGTCACCTCGTGCTTTGTGTTTTGTGTCTATTATCCTTGGGTTTATCTCACACTTGGGGGCTAAATCCTTGCGATAACGTGCTCCTTTCTCATTTCTTATATGTATCACTACGTTAAAAAAATCACCCCCGGTGAGGCGTGTGCGATCGCTTTAACGTAGGGGGGCATACATCCCGTTCATATCTTTTCAAGATACTTGAAAATTTCTTGGCAAATTTAACCTTGCCTTGAAAATTTTTGATATCTTTCTTGCATGACTCATAGTGAGGGAGCCTTACTACTGACAGTCATGGTTCTCCTTCGTGATCTTCCCTTTTACTTGGTCAATCGAAGTCGTAAGGTCCTTAGTCTACTGGGGGCTTGGTGTATCTTGCCTCCTTGACGTGGTGAAAGTCTTTCAATGTTGTTTCCTTGTACTTTACCGGAAGTATGAGCATACATACTCCCGCTAAAGTGGGGGCTAAATGTAGCGTCCTAAAATTGCGACACTTGCAATTTCGACTGCATTTCGGTGTTCACGATGGCGACGCAACACGCAACCTGAATGGAGACCCTGAAACTTGCTCACGACACTGAAAACTGCATTTTTCAAGCACCCTGGCCTGAACCTCCTTGCACCCTGCTGTCCCGGGAGGTGGGACCAGAGCGCCCAGCGCCCTGGTCCCTCAGGACCAGGGCGCTTGCAATTTGGAAATTACATTTCCTGGTCGGCCTAAGGTCGGGAAAATCAGTCTATCAGCCCTAAATGACAAGTATATAAACTACATTTTCCTCTTTCATTCGATATGATGGAAAAGGCGTGAAAACTATACTCAAGCATTCAAGCATTCAAGCATTCTTTCAAGCAATTGATCATTTCAAGTCTCCATTCAAGGCTAAGCGTTGCATTCAAGTCAAGGATTCAACCATTGAAGAGGAGATCACATACTACATGCTACAACATACAACATACAACATACAACATCTAAACCTTCGCACATAAGGATACAAACATCCTTAGAACAAGGTATTAGTACTTGTTTTACAGTCATTTACATTTACAGCTCTTGCTCATTTCTTGGTTAATTCCAAAACCGGGGTTTGACCTAAAGGCAAACCCCCAATCCCTAACCCCCCAATCGTCTTCGCTTTTCTGTGTGTAGGTTGCAAGTACGCGGCTGAAATTGAAGATCTGGAATCCTTGTGCAGAGACGAACAGATCCCCCTTCGTTTCGCGGATTTTTCGGAGGACCGTGGCGCCGGGCGCCATCGTCCCGACAACTTTTGCTCAAATTTGCAGGACAGCGCCGTATCGACATTTTACTGCTAATTCCAGGTCCGCAGCTTCATCCTATAACCCGAACTCAGTTTATAAGCGAATCTTTATGACTTTCTATGCATGCTTAGCTTAATTTCCTTAACAACATTCTTTACAAAAGAGGGTAGCCTTGCTTTCCTAACCCTTGAAATTCATTTAGCATCCAATCTTGCATTGCGTGGGATTGGATCTTATGAGTTTCAACCCCTCTTTTGAATGTAAAGCCTCTCCCCTAAGTGAAAAACCATCAAATCCTAGCGAACCTCCCTCCTCTCTCCTCGGAGTCGGAAGAGGGGAGAACAACTAGGGTTCGATCGCGATTTTTCCGCTTTACAATTAATAACTAATATGCCGCAAGAAGTGAAAACCCTAAATTCTCTATACTGACCTACTCGGTTATCTAACGCACTGGTCAACAAGGTTTGACAAGATCAACATAGGTTTACCTGACTTAGGTTAGGGTTTTCAAATGGCATTGAGTTCTTTCCATCCTTACACCTCCCAACCTGATGATACTTTCCCTCCTTTTGTGGAGGACATGGATCTCCTGCACACACTTGACCACGGAAATCGGTTAGATCCAATCTTCTCTAATTCTTACAATTTATAAATCATAATGAAAGAGAAACATGATTTCATATTGCTAACAAAAATTCATCCATTTACTAATTCATAAACATCAATTTTGCATAGAACACATAATCAACACTATTTACATATGCATAATCAATTGAATAAATCCATCATTTATAGCATAAAACTAGGCACATTATACGTCATACGAGTATATCAAAATGCACTAGCGTTAACATGTATTAGGGCATAAATACTGCACAGAGTCAGCTAGGGTACAAGTGGGATATAGCACTACTTTCATAACTCATAGTGGGCTTATTTGTTAATCTACAATCAGCTAACCTATGTCCAAATTTGTTACATCGGTAACAATAACCATGACAGTTTGGAACATACCGCTTAAGTTGCCTTGGTCCTACAAATGTCTGCCTCACCATGGGTCTTTCTTTCATGCTGCTAATTCTAGTGAATCCTTCATGATGAACTATTGCATTTCTCCTAAGATATGCATTCTGGTACATTGAGTGTGGCCTCCGGTTCATTGATTGTGTATACCGGTTTGTGTGATGGTTTCTAACAGCTTTTGCATGAGTCTTCTTGCGGGTATCCTTGCTTACTATGAATGTTTTCTTTTCTTCACCTACACTAGAAGAAGTGAATTGTATCTCCTTACTGGATGTGTCTTTGTTGTTTTAACTTTGGCCTTCTTCAAATCCTAAGCCACTGGTGTCTTTAGATTGCTTCTGTTTGCTCAACATCTTGTCTAAGGCTTTTGTGCTACCCTTATATTTGCTTCTCAGTTTCAGTTCATCCTTACTCTTTTCAAGCTCTTCTCTAAGCTTCACTATTTTTGCTTCCAGATCTTGATGCTCCTTTTCCTTCTTTAACAGATCAAAGGATGTAACTTCACATATCCTCTTGGCTTCTTCCAACTGGAGTTTTAAGTCAAAGATAACTTGATTGGACTCATCCAGGGATTGTTTCAAGAGACCTTGTTCTTCTGCTACAGCAAGCTTGACCTTCTTGAGATCTCGTCTTGTTTTACTTAACTCCTCAAGAGCACTTATGAGCTCAGCTTCTAGATCCACTTCGGCTTCAATGTCTTCTTCTTCCTCATCTTCACCAACTGGTTCATCTAGTGCCATAAAGACATTAACTTCTCTTTCATTCTCATGGTAGTCATCTTCTGATGCACTTTCTTCATCTGTGGCATCATCCTCAATAGTATATAGGTTGTTCTGCTTCTGGTTGCTTCTTCTTCGTTGTCGGTAGACATTCATTTCTTTGTCTTAACAAATAGATCTGACAAAACTTCTTTGCTCATCTCCACCGGTTTCATTATAAGGACATTTTGCAGCAAAGTGTCCACCTTTACCATAGTTGAAGCATTTGAGTGGTGACTTTCCTTTATACTTGTCGGATCCTCTCATGAGCTTTCTAAAAAAGCTTGCTACCTCTGCATCCGAGTCTTCACTGGATCCTTTATGAGCAACCTCTTCCTTGCCCTTTTTGGTGGAGTTGAACGCTGTCTCTTTCCTTGAAGATGCTTCACTGGTTGTTCTCATTTCATAGGCTGTTAGAGAGCCAACTAGCTCATCCATTGAGAAGGTCTTTAGATCCTTTTCTTTCTCACTGGCATAAACCTTAGTATCATACTTAGATGTGAGACATCTAAGTACCTTCTTCACAATAATCTCATCAGCAATTTCTTCTCCAAGTCCTCTGATGGTGTTCACAATTTCATCTACTCTGTGAAAGTAGTCTGCAATCTTTTCTTCATCTTTCATCTTGATGCCTTCAAGCTGACCTCTTAGTGATTGCAGCTTGGCTTCTTTGACTTTGGCATCTCCTTCAAATAATCTCTACAATTTATCCCAAGACTCATTGGCGGAGGCACAGTGCATGACCTTGACAAACTCATTGTCTGACAGCCCGCTTAAGATACCATGTTTAGCCTTTGCATTATTCTCATTCTCCTTCTTAGCATTTGGATCAGTGGGAGGAACACTAGAAAAAGTATACCCATTCTTGACAGACATCCACACATCAAAACCAAGAGAGGAAATATAGGTCTCCATTCTTCTTCTCCAGAAGGCATAGTTATATCCATCATACATGGTAGCTTTTGAGGAGGCGGACTCATTTCTTGCCGTTGTGTTCCTTGACCAGAATCTACCCAATTTAGAGAAATATTTAATCAACCGGGAACTTAGGCTCTAATATCAATTGTTGAACACAATGTACCATTGAAAGGGGGGTGAATCAGTGGTTCCTCAAATCTTTTCCTTTTAAACCAAGCCTTGAATATCGGTTAACACCCTAAACACTAAACAATCAAACCGGTAAGATAAGAGTGGATATCAAAAGAGCCAAACACATAAATGCATAACCCACAACACCAGATATACGAGGAAAACCCAATATGGGAAAATCCTACGTGAGAAATGTTGTTGGAGTCTACTGCTCCAATCTAGCCTCACAATGAAACAACATATTACAATGATTTAGGGCACCAATCCAAGGAGCACCCACCCCTACTGATTTAGGCCACTAACCTAAGGAGCACCCACCCCTGCACCAAGCACCAACTCGACGTAATGTGATGAAATACAATTTTGATGCAATGAAAGCACTTAGTTGCAAATGAGTTCTGCAACACCAGATCAACTAATGTTCGTTGGTTAACAACCTCCTGTTCCTCACTGGTTCTCACACTGTCGGTTATCAGATTACTTTCTCTGATCACTCATCGGTTACTCCCAGCCTTTCTTCTCTCTCTCTAAGCCTCACACTTCACAGTCACTCTTGGATGCCTTCCTAACCAATCACTCCTTACTGGTACACTTGATAGTTAAGACTGTAACAGTTTACTGGTTACTCTGTCTCTACCGGTTAGACCCTCTCACCGGTTCAGCCTGCTAACACACACTCTAACTCTTCGAGAAATAACTCTTAGTAGATACTCTCTTCTTCTTGCTCAGGCTCTCTTTCCTCTCACACCTTGCATCTAGCATCAACTTATTTCAGTCGCAAGTTGACATATTTATTTGTGAGGGTTCCCGCCAAAGGTTGCATTCAAACGGTGTCGTGTTAGGTTTTACCTTCACCAACTCGATCCATATTAGATCTGATCTGATTTTCTTATCAGGAATGGTGATCTGCGTCAAACCAAACAGCACCGCCATCTCCTCACTTTTCTAGGTGCGTTTTCTATTTTTGGATGTCTACGACATGCTTTCCTACTTTTCTCTGTCAATCACTATTAATGGCTTGGTTGTTTCCTTCGACGAATGGGTACAAAGATCAAATCATCTTGCAAGGTCGGTTCAATCACCTTGCCACCTTATCTTCCTCGAGCCACAACATTCTGCCATCCTCCCATGATTTTTGGGTCCTTCATTAATGTCGACCTACTTGTTGACTACTACATCAATGAATACTTCACGGACTTTTGCATGCTCGCCACCTGGTTTAGACCTGTCATCCTTGTCCACATCCAGCTATGCTCGGTTTGCTATGTCGGTTTGGCATCATCTTCAATCTGCTATGTCAATTTGACATCTTTCACTGACCAAGACTAACTACCGGTTCAACTCTCCTTACCGGTATAACCTAACTTCATCGGTGGTCCTTCATACCTGCGGACCCCTTCTATATCGGTGGATCAACTTGGCCTTCCATCAAACGTGTTGGTGCATCTATTAAGTCCATTTACCAGTAGCATTAAACTCCTCTGTGTATACCGGTTCACCTCATTTTGTTCTTCTTTGCTTGCTTGCTTTGCCTTGCCGGTGGTACTAATTTAGCGGTAGATGATGCATTTCATGTGTACCGATAACATAGTTTGCTTACACACATATTGGTTGACATCATTATGTCTTACTTTACCCATACCGGTCACCACTACTTACTCACCGGTGACCATGCCATACCAGTTGACATCAATGACAACCTATTGCCAACAATGACAACCTGATGCCAACAATACCAACAGAACAAGTGCCAAATAATCCTCCAGTTCAGGTTATGGATAAGGAAAAAGAAACTGAAGTGAACCAGGACCCAATGAGCACCATGACCATTGTTGATTCAACTAGCCACCAGACGCCTCCGCCCAAAGGTTCCTCCAATGTTTCTAGATCGTTAGGGGCTTCCTTTAGCAAAAAACGCAGTGTGGTTCCCATCACCATTCCCATTGAAGACATGGTCAGTAAATGTCTTGGGAAAACATCTAAGTCCAAGAATCTTAAAACCGAGGCTATGATGGATATTGATAGTGACACAGGACACTGGGTAGCAGAAGTTGCTAGGCCCATCTCCGATAAGGATGCAGAGAATGCCACTGAAAAGGACTTTGTTGTTGAAAAGGTTGATCTAGGAGTTGCTTCCAGAACTGCGGACGCCAAGCATTTGGAGTCCACCAAAAGGATGTTATCTAGAACCTGGAAGGATGAAAAGGACAAACAAGAGTTGAAATAGATTGTCAGATACATGGCAGAATATATCAATACCATACATAACCCGAATCCCCAGCCTCTGTCACAAATGCCACTATCTTTTGATCCTAGCCGTATGATAGTTGAGATTTTTGATAAATGGTTTGAGTCCATAGCACAGCAAGGCACAGATTACATTGACAATCTGACAATAGTGTTTGGGAACTTTGTGGCTATAAGTAAAGAACTAGAATTGGAAGCTATAGCATGGGAGAAGGAGAAGAGTAAATGGGCGGCGGTATTGATGCAAATGAATGATGTGCAAAAGTTTGGGGTTATGAAATTTCTTGTTGAGAAGCTTGTAGATGATTTAGATGATAATGTGTTGTATACGTCAAAGAAAAACATCGAATGCAGGAACTCAATTATCAAACAAGGCCATGAAGAGTCCATCAAATTGCTCAAGGAGTTAAAGGAGTTAATTAACATAATGCAAAAGGATCTGAAATGCATCGATATACAACTCTTAAAGGATGATGGACAGACAATCGAGGATGCAGCAAACATGGTCAAAGCTTTCAAGGAGAGAGTTCAGCTCATCAAAGAGATGAAATCTCTAACTACTGACGACTTCTCTAAAGTGGCGAGGATTGAGTCTATGTTAACAGTTTGTTTTGATCATCTGGAAGCACATAAGATAAAAGTCTTGCACATAAGTATGGACAAAGAGGTTTGGAAACAACGCATTATACATATTGGGCTTCCACATTATCAGGTCATCCTCAACTTCTCGGTAGCACATCTGGTGTGGCAGAACATACGTGGCGCTTCAACAAAACAGGATAAGCTAGCAGATTACTCGGCCACGTCGAAGTCTTGATTGTGCCACCAACGAATTTTCACCCTGTTCATGGCTCTTGGCCGATAACCTTTTTTTAGTTATGTTAATTATAAGAAAGACAGTTTCTTTAACTCTCGAATAGAGTTAAAATTTGGCTCTGCTTATTTTCAAAAACTATGAGCCTGGAGGCTATTTATGTAATTAAGCAAGCCTTTCCAAAGGTCCAAAAACTTTCTGATAGATTAGCACACTTTTTTTTTGATATGTTATGTATTTTCAATGAAGAAATTTTTATCTGTGAATGAAATGATACATTTTCTACCGTCTTCAAATCTGTGTGTTTGAATCTGAAAAATGGATCTCTGTTGGGGTTTATTTTCATGTGCAGAATCTGTTATCGTCTTCATTATCCATTTACTTTTGTGAGTGAATAAGTCTGTGAATGAATCTATCTCATAAAATGGAATTGATTTGAGCGTAAGGTCTGTGAGCTTTGCATATATAGGTATTCATCTTTAAACCGCATTCATATTGTGTTGATGAATGGATGCGGGATTCCTTTCTTGCTTTCTGGTTAAAAGTGAAATCATTATTTTGTTTTGTGATTAAGAATTCATTGAACATCATACAAGGAGTTGTACCCTTATGCAGAGGGTTTACCAATAATCGGTTCACCCAACTGTTGGTTTCTTTTGTCTTTCAATGAGGGCATACATGAGTCATTTATAAAAAAATTAGAGAAGGGCAAAATCTGTTAACCAACATACTTGACCTATCCTTCTTAGGATCCTATATGGCCTATAAAACCAGGGTTTTAGCTTCTCTGTGCTAAGCATGATTGAAGACCGCTTGTATGGTTGTATCCATAAGAAAACCAAATCTCCAACTCCAAACCTTCTTTCATTGTGGTTCCAATTGGCATAGGTCTTTTGCTGGTTTTGGGCATGGTGTAGACTGTCCTTGAGTGTGTTCCTGATAACCATACTCGGTTGTACGAAATCCTTGGCCCCTTGTACTTGGCTCTCTTGGAGAGACAAACTTCCAAAAGAGGTTGCCTACTATCCGTATAAGGCTTTGAATGGACTCATCCCAATTGACATGTGGTGGGTAGTATTATGACAATATTCACCAAGGTGCAACCATTTTATCCATGCATTTTGTTATCCTATGACATAGTTTCTCAAGTATCCTTGTACCCACTTGTTTACAATCTCTTCTTGCCCATTCGTTTGAGAATGGTAACTTGTACTGGGTGTGAGTTTGATCCCTGCTAGACAAAAATGTTCTTGCCAAAATAGGCTCAAGAACTGGATATCTCTATCACTGACAATGTTTCTCGAAACACTATGTAATAGAAAGATTTCTTTGAAGAAGACCTCGGCTATTTGTAGAGCTTGGTAGTCGATAGATATTGCCATAAAATGTGCATACTTTGTGAGACGGTCCACTATTACATATATACAATCCTTTCCTTGAACTTTGGGTAACCTTGTTATGAAGTCCCAAAAAATACTTCCACATTTTTTATTTGGGATGGGTAAAGGTTGTAGGAGACCTGTTGGGTGGTTTTGTTCAGTTTTGATTCTTTGAAAAGTTATACATTCTAGTACATGTCTAAAGACATCCTTCTTGAGGCCCTTCCAAGAGTATTTTTCCCTTATTTGTTTATAGGTTTAGTAGTGCCCCTACTGATCGGGTAAGGGATTGTTATGGTATTCCTTGAAGATCGTGTCCTTAATTTTTTAGTTTGGCACAACGAATACCCGATTCTTGTACAACAAAAGCTCTTTTACTACCTTGTATTCCTCATTGGGTACATCTCCTTCTAGGATACCATTATCTTATGGATGCTTGACGTATTCGACAATAATGTCATCCTTCCAGTCTATTGTGATGCTTGTCATGGAATTCAAGTCAGGTTGTTGTAACAAGGAATATGCTATGGCGTTGTTTGTCCCTTTCATATATTCAATATCAAAAACGTAGGCTATATGTTGCTTACCCATTTCTGTTGACTGTCATTTAGATCCTTTTGATTCATCAAGAATCTCAAGCTATTATGATCGGTTTAATATTGAACCTTCCCCAAAACAAATATTGCCTGAACGTAGTTAGGGCATGTATGATGCCTAGCATCTCCTAATCATGGATGGAGTAATGTCTCTCAACTTCAATAAGTGTGCAGCTTTCAAATGATATTGGATAATTTTTTTGCATAAGGATTACTCTAGTGCCTTCCAGAAAGCATCACACTCAAATTCGAAAAGTAATGTAAAGTCGAGAATAGCTAGGACATGGCATGAGCTCATTATCTTTTTTAGTTTCTCGAAAGCTTGTTGATCCCCTTCACTCCATGCAAAGGCTCCCTTTTTGGTTAAATCTGAGTGGGGCAATGAGCTTAGAAAATCCTTTGACAAATTGTCAATAGTAACTACATAGACCCACAAATTCCCTTAGATGTGTAAGAGGTCTTCATTGTGACCATTCCTAAATGGCTTTAATTTTTTCTTTGTCCACACTCACCCCATGCGAATTGATTTTATGGCCAAGGTATACGATCTCTTCTTGCATCTAGATTCTTGCCAATAAAGTTGTGAGAAGGTAGCTACAGTTCCATGATCTTCATCATCGTACTTTGTCTTCTTGCTAGGGTTTTCTTTTGTTTCTTTGTCAGGCATTTCTACTATGTTGTGCACACGGTTTCCTTTTCCACGTGTCTAGGTTCCCATTGTTCCTTACACTTGAAGCACAAATTTCTCTTTCTTAGGTCATCACATTGTCTTTTGAGGTTTTCTCCTTTCCACTCGTATCCAAACTCCCATTTATTTTTACAATGAGAACACCATCTTCCTTTTTGAAGTTCCTTCTTATGCCAATCTTCCTTATAGGGATATTTGGAGTGTGTTTGATGTAAAAAAATTAGGGTTGGACTTGTCTTTTGATGATGTAACTTCCAACTTCATTGCCTTTTCGATTGCATCTTCAAGGTTTGTTGCATCAAGGGCACTTTCAGTTCCCCTAATTAGTTCTTTTAATCCTTCCACAAATAAGTATGTGACTCTCCTTTAAGAAATTTTTCGTACCATGATAGCTAGCCTTTGGAATTCAACGATGTAATCCTTTACTATTCCTTGTTGTTTTAGTTCAGTAGTTCTTTAAAATACCACTTGGGATGTTTTTAATCAAATCTTATGATGAGTTTTTTGGGTAAATCCATCATAAGTGGTTATATGTCGATGGCCTTGTGTAATAGGACAATGGTGCCACCAATCATGGGTTGTCCCTATTAAGTGAAGTACGACGAATCTTATAGTGTTTTCTTTTGTCATGGGGTTAAGTGAAAGGTAAGTATCCAGTTTTTGGACCCATGAACATGCTATAAATTTCTCGGATCCGTCAAAGTTGGGGAGGGTCATCTTACTAACCATTTCCATGAGAATCTTTCCCCAGTGTGTTTTAGTACATCTCCTTTGAGACCTTTCCATTAGAATCTTTCCCTGATTTGTTTGTAATTTTTAGAGTAAACTTGATGTGCTAACAAGGGTTTGTCATGGTTGGTCTTCAAAATTTCTCTTTTTATTTTTGACCCCAAAGTGATGTATATTCTATTTTTGTAAAGGACGAGGTCATCAATAACTTGGTACCTTTCATTTTGCACCTCTCCTAATATATCATTTGAGAGTGTGTCCTTAGCATATTCTATAATTATAGATGTTTTCCATTCCATGGATACTATTATCATTGAGCAAAGGTGGGTTCTTAAAGGAAGGGCGTCTACTACAATATTGGTTTTTCCATTCATGTGATTGATGTCAAAATCATATGCTTGTATCTCACTTGCCCATTTTTGTTGTCTATCGTTCAAGTCCTTTTGGTTTACAAAGAATCTCGGACTATTACGATCAATTTTCACTACAAATCTCCCACAAATTAGGTATTGCCTGAATTTTACCAAGGCATACATTATTGCTAGCATTTCCTTGTCATAAACGAAATAGGTTCTTTCTATTTCTTTGAGTTTTCTACTTTTGAAGGCTATGGGGTGTTTGTTTTGCATTAACACTGCTCCAATGAATTCTCCTAAAGCATTACAATTCAATTCGAAAGGTGAAGAGAAGCCTAGTATTGCCAAAATGGGACAGGAACTCTTCAAACACTTTCAAAGGCTTGTTGTGCCTTACATTCCACAAAAATGCCCCTTTCTTAGTTAAGGCAATCAATGGAGCAATCATTTTGAAAATCCTTTGACAAATCTCTGATAGTAGCTATAAAGTCCTAAAAAAACCCTAAGGTGTGTTAAAATTCTTGGTTTTGAACAACTCCTTATGGCTTCAATCTTTTCCTCATCAACATTGACTCCTCGAGCACTGATTTTATGCCCTACATACAAAATTTCTTTGAATCCGAATTCTCACTTGGATAGTTTGGCAAATAGTGAATGTTGCTCGACTATTCCCAATACTTCGTCTATGTATTTTAAATGTTCCTCATGTGATTTTCCAAAGATTATAATATCATCAAAGAAAACTAAGAGTGATTTCCTTATTTGACCCCTAAAGATGTGGTTCATACATGATTGGAAAGTGGCAATAGTGTTTGTCAATCCAAAAAGTATGACAAGAAATTAGAAGTGACCAAAATGGCATCTGAAAGCTATTTTGGGTACATCTTCCTCCCTTACTCTAATGTCGTGCTACCCTGATCCTAGATGATTTTTTTAGAAATACACCAGCTCATTAAGTTTGTTGATTAGTTCATCGACGGTTGGGATGGGGTATCAGTTTTATATGGACTTTTTATTGAGTGCCCTGTAATCAATGCACATTATCATGGTGTCATCTTTCTTCACAAGTATAACAGAAGAGGCAAAAGGACTACAGCTAGATTGGATATGCCCCATTTCCAACAACTCATTTATGGCTTTTTCAATTTCTTCTTTATATCTTCGAGGATGCCAATAAGGAGTGGTAATAACAAGGTTTGCCCCTTCCTCTAGCTCAATAGAATGCCCAAAGCCTCTCTTTGGTGGAAGCCCCAAAGGAATGTTACTAAAGGCCTTCTTTATGTTTGTTCAATAGTGGTTGTATGTCAACATGAATTTACTTCCCCTTGGTGGAGGATGGCCCATTCTACTTGTCCATGCCTAAAAGTTCTCTCTATCCTTTTGGAGGAGACTATTCTTGGTAAGCCATCAAATAGTCCTTATAAGAGGACTTCTTGTCTCTTGTGTTGAAAGTAGATTTCCAACTTGGGGAAGTCTATTTAGAAACATCCCAAGGAATGTAACCAAGGGCTTCCCAAAATCACATTGGTATTCCCCAAATTTACAATCAAAAATTTGTCTTTGACTGGATGTTTACCCACAATGATGTTTAGTTAGAGAATTTTCTTAGCAAATGTAGTAGATTCGTCAACTAGGGCTACTTTAAAGCCTTTGAAATCTTATGTTTCTAATTTTATTTTTGCAACCAAGTTTTCATCAATAAAATTGTGGGTTGCTCCACTATCTACAAGGGTTGTCACTTTTTACCCCTTAATAACACCTTGAATTCTAAAACGATGATGCTTGGATGCCTTTGAGATGGAAGCCAAGGTTCCATATTCCTCTTCCTCTTCATCACACTTCATTCTGTTGTTTGTATTTTTTTCTCTTTCCTCCCATGCTTCATCATCAAATATTGCATCTATATTATGTGACCTGGTTCCCACTTTTCTTTACATTTGAAACACATTTTTTTCTTTTTAAGGTCCTTTTGATTACAAGTATGTTCATTCCTCCATTTCTCATTGCATTTGAAACACAATGTAATGTCCCCTTCCCAGCCAACTCTAATAATAAGGGTTAGCCTATCAACAGATCTGTTGTGACCTCATCACACATCACCCCATTACAAATGGGGACCCCGTACATTTTTGGTCCTCTTGGTCGTTTGCTTGTGGTCTTTTAGGTCTTTTCACAGCAATCCCTTAGGTCTCCCCAAGTCTACAAATGTTTTGACAAATTTGATCGTCTGCAAGTGTTTTGAGTAAATTTGGCTAAGTTTGGAGCTTGTTTTGTCTATTTTTTGCCCTTTAGACTTAGATTTGAGGTCATTTTCTTAGGGTTTTGGAAAATTTCAACATAGCAATGAAGTCGGAACTCATCAACGAAGCTAAGAGTGAAATTTGAGTAAATTTTGAGCACTTACTATTTTTAGTTTCACGACGTCCCAGATTGGCCTAATTTTGTGTTTAAACAAACTTACTATTTTTAGCAATTTCTATTTTTAGTAAGTGTCACCTTGTCCCGGTTTGCCCTAATATGATGTTTGGAAGTACTTACTATTTTTAGTAAGTCTATTTTTGAGAGGACTATTTCAGGCAGTGGGCAAGACACTGATTGCAGAGCAATCTTGAAAATCCAAGTCCAAATCTGGAAAGTTGAAAAAGCAGGCAGATGATCAGAAAATTAAGTTTGGAATTTTTTCATTAAGTGGAAATGCATCAAAAATTACTCTAAGGCATGGAAAGTTTTCCCCCTCGTGAGAAATTCTCTTCAATCTAAAAATGGCATCCAAATTCAAGAGATGGGCACAAAATCCAAGGCAAAGTGGAAATTTCCAAAACTTCAAGAAATTCTTTCATCCTAGCAAAATTGAGCCCAAGTCAAGGAGGAGGGTGCCAAAGTCATGAACAGGAAGAATTTCAAAAAAATTCAAAAAGTCCTCCATGTGTCATTTGTGCCCAGAAGAGAAGGAGAGCACTAGAAGTGGGTTAAGGAGGAATTTCTCCTTAGAACAAAATTTCCTCCATATAAAATTTCCACCCAAAGCTATACGTGGGTGCCAAAAAGGTGTCAGGGAGGAATTTTCCTCCAAATCCAAGTTTCCTTCTCTGAAGTGAAATTCTGCCCAAGGTAGAGCCAGAGCACCAAAATGGGGTCAAGGAGGAATTTCTCCTCCAATTCAAAAATCCTTCACCACAAGAGAAATCCGCTCAAGGAGAAGATTGGGCCCTAGAAGTAGGAAGAGGAGGAATTTTCAAGTTTTTCAAAACTCCTACTTCATAGTGAAATGGTGCCCAAACGAGAAAGGGAGCTCTAGAATGGCATCATGGAGGAAAATTTTCGTGAATTCCAAAATTACTCCTTCCAATACAAAGTATGCCCAAGGGCAAAATGGGAAGTGAAAATCAAGATCAAAGAGGAATTTTTTCAAAATTCAAAATTCAAGGAAATTTCCCCCCAAGGTGAAGAATTCCAAGGCACAAAAATGGGCTAAGTGAGAGAGTTTTCTCTCTCTAGGACTTAGATTGATAAAATTCTTCGGGCATGGAAAAATGGTTGATTGATTGCAAAATCTCTTTCAGAACAAGATGTGCATGAGAACACGGAAAAAAATTCCTTCAGGATAAAAATCTCTCTTCAAGGATTTTCTCTCTCCTAAAGTTCCAAACCAAAGAAACAAAAATCGCCCAAATCGCCTTTACTCGGCGACTCGCCGAGTCTAGCGAGTCACGACTCCCAGACTCGGTCGAAGGCAAAGACATTTTCAGTTTAAAAAAAACACTTAAAATATGTTTTCAAGTGATTTTTTTTTTGTTTATATTATGCTTTTAGCCTAAAAGTGAACTTCGTTTCATTCATTTGGCAAAATAGGAGGAGAAAGGTGAGTTGCGAGGAGAAACAAGGGTTCATTGAAGGAAAAACAGCAAGGAGGAAGCTCAAGATTTCATCCATAAATCACATTAGGGTTGCATTATACTTTCATTTGGTGCATGAAGAGTTGGAAAGGAAGAGTTTGCATCTCATTTCAAGCTTGTTGTAAGAGGTAAGATTGATTTTTTGAGTTTTTTTTGTTTCTTGTCTCATTTCATGGCAAAGGAGGAGCAGAGAGCACAAGAAGAGATAGCAGAGCCAGAGGCATACACAAATATTCATATACCTAATGTCACTTTATTTCATAAAGTTCTCCAACCCATTCTAGAAGATTCTTCAAGAGGTGGAAAATGAAGAATTCTAGAAGGCTCATCAAGTTATTATAAAAGGAGGTTTTGGTGAGGGTTTGGATGTTCAAATATTATTGGATTTAATAAGAATTGGTCTGATGCTTTGCATTAGTTGAATCTCTGAGGACGCAAACATAAACCTTCAATAGATTGACAAAAGAGCTAGACAAAATCCTAGTTATTCTCCCTGGGAGTGGATTCGCAATGGAGTTTACACTTGTGCCAAATTTGTGAAGTCTCAATAATAAAGTTGAGGAATTAATTATAAGGCCGAAGCTTCTAAAGTTTGGAGTGTCGTAATATTTGATGATTTATGCCGATAACATCTGTTTGAGCCTATATATGAAATATTAATCCTCAACAGCAATATTATATAGTTGGCCAAAATATTTATTTTGTTCCGAGAATTATATTTGTTCATGTTTGATTATCTTGATATTTGCCGAAGTATAATATTTGCGAATCATGCCTTGACTAATATTTTGATTTAGAAGTCGATTCAATAGAGTTGTATTGTGAATGTCGATATTAAGATTTGTTGATATTAAAGAACATGAAGTATAAACTATTGTTTCAAATAAATATTTCTTTGAGCATTTGTTATCAGAAACAAGTGCCACATAGTCGCGAGTACTTGCCATCATACTATTGTAATAAAAATATTTGTTCTAATTTTTAATTATTATAATTTTGAATTGTAATAAAAATATTTAAATTTTAATTATTATATTTTTTAATCATTGTTATTTTAAAATTATATTAGAATAATTAAATTTATGTAATATTAACTACAACTCTTATTTTAATAAAATAATATAGACTAGCAATTGCACTATGGTGTGCAATGGGTATGCCAAAGAGGGGTGGAAGGTCAATTGGGGAAAATTTGGTCTATTTTTTGAATAAATTTGTGTAGTGCATGAGGTCAATTTGTGGCCATGATGTTGTTTGTACAACAAAGGACTTAATTGAGAGGTTATAGCTTAAAATCAATTATGCATCCACTTACAAGGATTCAATCGTAACTGAAATGAAACCTTTGAATTGAGAAGATAATCAAGTTTTCTTAGCAACAAGCTCATATTATCTTTGCAATAGGGTGAGTGCAAGAGTGAGGTTGAGATATGGCTAGATAGAGGGATATATAAAGGGGTAAGAGTGAGAGAGATTGGTAAAGAGATAGATATAGAGATAGAGAAGAAGATGAAGATATAGTTGGAGTCAAAGATAGAGATGGAGAATGAGGAGAGGAAGACGAAGAAAAGGAGAGGGATATGAGAGACAGAGAGAGAGGGGAGAGAGGAATATATAGATATGGAAGAGAAAAATAAATAGTTGGGGAGAGATGAAGATATAGAAAGAAAAATATAGAGATAGGAAGTGATATAGAGAGATAGAGATAGAGGGAAAGATGAAAGAAGTGATAGGGAGAGATAGAAATAGAGAGGAAAAGAGATATGGATATAGAGATCCAAAAAGAGGGAGAATGAGAGAGAGAGAGAGAGAGAGAGAGAGAGAGAGATGGATAGGAGGCATGTCTAGAGATTAGGGGGGAGATGAAGATAGAGTTAGAGATGAAGATAGAGCAAAAGAGGAGGGAAAAAAGATAGAGCAAGGGAGAGAGGGAGATAAATAGAGAGAGGAAGACGGAGAGAGATAAATAAATGGACAAATGGAGCTGGAAAGAGGGAGTAATGGGGAGATAGTGAGAGATAACATAGAAAGAGGGAGAGAAGTAATATATAAGGATATAAAGAGATAGATATAGGGATAGAAAGGATCTAGAGAGTAAATATAACTTGTAAACTATAGAGGGGGTGAGCAAGAGGGAGAGATAGAAGGAGAGGAAGAAATAGAGATATTAGAATTTATGAGAATTAGA
This sequence comes from Cryptomeria japonica, assembly GCF_030272615.1. NCBI lineage: Eukaryota > Viridiplantae > Streptophyta > Pinopsida > Cupressales > Cupressaceae > Cryptomeria > Cryptomeria japonica. The sequence continues at coordinate 544,066,537 of NC_081408.1, forward strand.
GAGGGGGAAATGGAGAGATAGAAAGATAAAGATATAGGAAGTGATATATGGAGAGGTAAAGAGGGATATGGAAAGAATGAGAGAGACGAAGGAAGAGGAGTCTATAATATCTAGAGATAGTGTGATAGAATAGAGATAGGGAGGGAGAAATAGGCTTGAGTGTGTGTTTGTGTGAGTGAGAGAGATATAGATATCAAGATAAGGAGGGAGAAAGACAAAATGTGTGTGAGTAAAAGATATATAGAGATAGATATAAAGAGGAAGAAAGATATAAAAAAAAATAGAGATAGATATAAAGAGGAAGAAAGATATAAAAAAAATAGAGAGGAGGGGAGAGGGAGAGAGATGATATAGAAGTGGAGAGATATAAAAAGAGGGAGTGACAAGGAGAGAGAGAGAGGGATAGAGAGAGGGAGAGATAGAGAGTTAGATAGAGTGGGAAGGATAGAAGGGGAAAAGAGAGAGATATAGGGAGAGGTAAGGAGATATTGATAAAGGAGAGAGATGGAGATGGAGATAATAATCAAATGACATGCTACCATTAGCATAACTCCACAAAGACATATGATATCCTTAAATTATTGGTATGAAATGAGTAATCAAAAGTTAGCTACTCTTTATTTCTCTCTCGCTCTGAACATTTAATTTAGGTGTTAAGTTGAAATTTATTTTATTATATAAATTAGAATAAAATTCAAAGATAATTATTTTATAATAAATAAAATTTACATAAGACAAAATGTATAAAACCTAATATCTTTTAATTATTTTTTGTAATTCCATTAAAAAACACAAATAATTAGAATATAATTTTAACTTAATTAGAAATCAACCCTTAAAAGAAGAAGTGGAAGAATTAGAATAAATAAATAAATAATAGAATATCTAATAAAATAAGATAATATTAAAAAAAATAGTAAGAAAAGAAATATTTTAATTCAAAATATAATTATTCTATCATAATTAAAATTTTAATAAGACAAATAATTATAGATTAAATTATAATAATTTTTAATTATTACCAAAAGACATAAATAATTAAAATAAATTTTAAACTTAATGAAAAATTAACTCCTAATAATTTTGTGGATTTTTGAGGTGACATTTGTAACCCTTTGATTGCTAACCCTAGCTTGGGGGTTGATAGGTCGCAAAAGGTATGGCTTTCGATGCCCTTAATTGATGTTTGTGCTAACCCTTTGGATAAGAAAGCTCGTGATCTTCAATCTCTTGCACTTATTATTCAGGTTTGGGGTGATAGTATTACCCTTTCCAAATTGCAATATAAGATTCATATGCACTAGTATGGCTCTTTATAGTTTCAGGTTCTGTCTACTAGTTCTTTTATTGTTGTATTTGATTCAGAGGAAGCTAGAAATAAGGCTTTGGAGGTTCCATTTTTTTGGCTGGGTAGAAATTTAATTTTTGTTGATTTATGGAAACCCCTCTTCGAGCCCTCTTGGGCCTTTTGAATTTGTTGATCCTGATATTTTACAGAAAATAGGCGACTCTTTTGGTAAATTTTTATTATCCCATTCGGTGTTTAAGGATAATATGTTCCTTGTTAAAATTTGTGTTGGTTATTTCGAACACTATTCTTCCTCAGACTTGCAACATTAGATCTGTTGTTGGTATTTGGCGTCAAAATATTGTTAAGGATTCTGATTAGTTTGGCAGATCTTTTGTTATTATGGATTCTGCATTGTTTTTTAATATGAAAAGGGTTTTGGACAAGTCCATTTCCAAAGATGTGGAATTTTCTCCTAGTTTCATGGAGAAGGGTTTCGCTAATTTGCAATCTCTCTCATGGGCTGAAATGCAATATATATTAAAGGGATCTAATATCCCCACTTTTGTTCCTCCCCCGCATCCTCCGTGCGTGAATGTCCCATCTGGGGGTGGTAATGGTTTGGATCGGGTCAACTCTTCTGATCCAGAAAATCCTTTAACTGCTCAATATGTTAAAGTTCCACCCCCACAAGCCAATGTTTTGGGTAAACCTAACTATGAGATGGAGAGATCTGCTTCTCTTCCTAATTGTAATAAACATAATTCTTTGGATAATCCTTTCATTGCTCCATATGATCATCTCATTGCTCAAAATCATAATCTTGTTAACAAGAATAAAATTACTCTTGATTTTGATGCAGTAGATAAAGTGATTACTTCTATTGATAATCATTTGGTTAAGATGAGTAAGGATTTATCTGCATTTACTACAGCTAACCCTTTTGAGGTGCTTGATCTGGATAAGGAGGTTGATAAGGTGAATAAGCTTCCTAGTGTCTCTGAAATTCCTTTGGGTAGTGGAGGTAGGTTGCCTTTGATTCAGTCTCCTCTCTCTCTAGTATCTCCATTCACTACCCCTTTCAAGAGGGGACGAAAACCAAAACATGTCAAGACCTAGCAGGAAATTGATGCTCGAATCCAAACAACACTTCTTTCTTCGTCAGTTCTTCTAAGTGGAAGGAAAAAAAGAAGCCATTCAGTCCACCTGTTATAAGGTCTTTGGCTTCTAAGAGGAGTCTTCAGAGTGACTTTAATGAGGGAAAGATCTCTCAGAGTAATGATTGTGTGAAGAGGGGAGCCTCGGTCTCCTCTCGAGGCCAATGAGGATCATTTCCTGGAATGTTAGGAGCATAAATGCCCCTAACAAAAGACGCTTGATTAAGTCCCAGTTGGACTTAATGAAGTGTGATATTTTGATGGTGCAAGAAACTAAATTAAACTTGTCTTTTGTTGAGTCCTTGTTCTCTTCTTGGAAGCTATGGAAATTTTGTATCTCTCCTTCTAAGGAGGCTTCGAGAGGGCTTGCTTTCCTTTGGAATGATTGTAGTGTGGACCTCTCCTTGGTTGCTTCTTCTTCAAATTGGATGCTAGGTTTGGTTAAAAGTAAATTTTCCAATGCTAAATTCTGGCTTTTTAATGTTTATGGACCCATAAGTATTGTTGAGAAGAGGAAACTCTGGGAGAGATTAGTTGTGATTGCATCTCTGCTTAAGGGTACCTTTTTTATATTTGGGGGGGATTTCAATGCTATTTCAAGTATTGAAGAGAAATCGGGTATTCTCTTAAATAAGCACATTATTGTTGATTTTTGTTATTTTATTAAGGGTATGAATTTGGTTGATTGTAAAACTCAAAATGGCCATTTTACATGGACAAACATGAGAAAGGATTTTTTCAAATCGCAGAGAGATTTAGACCGTTTCTTGGTATCTGAAAATTGGTTTAGCACTGATTTGGAATTTTTTTCTTCAGTTCTCCTTTATACTGGTTCGGACCATTTTCCCATTCTGTTCTCTATTCTTGAAGACAGGGCTCCACGGAAGCTTCCTTTTAAGTTTGAACCGATGTGGTTCAGAAATCAATCTTTTTTGCCCCTTTTAAAAGATTGGTGGTTGTTTGCCCCGTATGTGGAGGGGTCTAGGATGTATCATATTGTCAAAAAGCTTGGTTATCTCAGAGGAAGGATTAGAGAATATAATTCTCTTCATTTTAAGAATATTTTTGGAAAGAAGGCTAGGATACAGGGTGAAATTGGAGAGGTGAATGAGCTTATCTTAAATAATGGTATGGATTCTTTGTCCTTTAATAGGCTTAAATATTTGAAAGCCCATCTTGAGGAGGTTTTAGCCTGTGAGGAGTCTTATTGGAGACAAAAGCCTAGGGATTTGTGACTGGCAGAAGGAGATAGGAATACTAAGTTTTTTCATTCCTCTGCCAAATTGAGGAGGCAACGTAATAGAGTATCTTGCATTCATGATTCTAATGGGAACTGCCTGATTGATGAGGATGAAATTGCCTCTGAAGCTGTTCGATTTTTTAAGTCTTTGCTTACTGCTGACAAAGTGGATTTGAATAATAATTTTGTTGATTCTATTCCTCCTCTCACTAAGGAAGAAGATAACAAGATGCTTATGGCTCCTTTTACCAGTCTTTAGTAAAAAGAGGTGGTCTTTTCCATGTTCCCGGAGAAGGCTCTGGGACCTGATGGGTTCACTGCTTTCTTTTTCCAAAAATATTGGGATTTTGTGGGGAATGATGTCCTTCTAGCTCTTGAAGAATCTAAGCGTAATAGAACTATTTTAAAAGAGCTTAATACAACTCTTATTGCAATTATCCCTAAGGTGGATAATCCTAAATCTTTTTATGATTTCCGACCAATTGCACTATGCAACACCTTGTACAAGATCATCACTAAGGCAATTTCAGTCAGGCTGGCTAAACTCATTCATAAGATTATTTCTGTTGAGCAAGGTGGCTTTGTACTTGGGAGAGAAACTTCAGAGGGTGTTATTGTGGCTCATGAGGTCTTGCACTCTATCTCTTCACAAAAGACTCTGACTATGGTTCTTAAACTTGACATGATGAGAGCTTATGATCAAGTGGACTCGCATTCCTTAGTCTCAATACTGAGACAATTTGGTTTTGGACATAGTTGGATTAAGTGGGTTTTCTCTTGCATCTCTTTGGTCAGATTTTCAGTTTTACTAAATGGATCCCCCTCTGGGTTTTTTACTTCTTCTTGAGGTATTAGACAAGGGGATCCCTTGTCCCCTTTTATGTTTATTCTTTTAGCTGAGGCCTTTAGTCGATCTATTCATGTTGCTAGATCGTCAAGTATTTGGAAGGGAATTAAGATTGATTGTTATCTGGCATCCCAATCTCATTGTCTATTTGCATATGACACTCTCCTGTTTGGTTCTACATCATTGGTAGAGGCTAAAGTCATCAAAAAAATTATTGCAGATTATTATGTTTTTTCTGGTCAAAAAGTTAATAGCTCGAAATCTAAAATTTGCTTTCTGAATGTTTCCCCTTTAGTTCAGAATAGGTTGACTCAATTTTGGGGATTTGTGGTGGGATGCTTTCCTTGTAAGTATCTAGGCATTCCCTTTTTTGTTGGTTTGGATAAGACTGTTTTGGGACAAAGTGGTTCATGCGGTGTCTTCCAGAATTTCTTCATGGAATCATAAATGGCTTACTTTAGCTGGTAAGATTCTTCTGATCAAATCAGTGCTTAATGCTATCCCCACTTATTTGATGTCAGTTTTGAAAACACCCCAGAAGGTCGTTAATGAGCTTAAGTCGTCCTTGAGATCTTTCCTTTGGAATGATAATATAGGAGGTAAGGAGAAGATCCCTCTCTTGGCCTGGGATAAGGTTTGTCTTCCTAAGGCTTTAGGGGAATTGGGTTTCAGAGATTTAGTAAACCAAAACAGAGCTCTGGGTGTGAAGTTAGTCTAGAAGCAGGATCCCTCAAGTAAATGGGCCTCTCTCATGTTTGCCAAATATTTGGGAGGGGCTCCTAGAGAGTGGTTATTCACAGCTTCATCTCTTCCAAAAGGGTCCGTTATTTGGAAATTTATTACTAGTTGTAGATCGGTTATTCTTCCCCACCTTTCTTGGGTAATCCATAATGGTAGAAAGGCTAGATTCTAGGATGAAGTTTGGAATGGGCACACTGCTATGACTAGTATTCGGGATTTGTCTCCATTATTAGATATTCTCAAAGGTCGTTGGGGTTTGTTTGTTGATGATTACTGTTATGTAGATGTTTCGGGATCCTATCCTATGTTTCGTTGGAAATCCATAGAATCTTTGTTGGTAGATCAAGAACTTAAGGACACTTATGTACAAGAACTTAAGAAGAGAATGCTTGTATTTCAGGATATGTATGATGAATTGGTCTGGACTAAGAATATGTCAGGTTCTTATACAGTAAAGGATGGCTATATGTCTTTGTCTTATCCCTCTTCTTTTTCCTCATGGCCTTCTCATCTTTTTTGGCACTCGGCTTGTCTTCCCAAAGCTAGATCTTTTGCCTAGTTAGCAGTACAAGATAGAGTCCTCACTAGGATGAGATTAGATAGACTTGGGATTACAGCTGTGTTTACATGTGTATTTTGTGGTTTCTTAATGGAATCTTTGGATCATGTGTTTTTCCACTGTCCTTTTGCTTCGGATTGCTGGTATTGGCTATTTGGCAAGCTTGGATGGGCATCTGCTATTTGCCCTAATCTCCTGTCCCAATTCATGGCTTGGCCTTTGTTGTATTCTTCTTCATTCTAGTCTTGCCTCTGGATTGTTGCTCCTATTGTTATTTGGAATATATGGCTCGAGAGGAATTATAGAATTTTCAAACAGAAATTCATTTTCTTGGTTGATGTGGTCGACAGGATTGAATATTCCATTTCAGAAGTGGTTCTCTCCTTTATTTATAAGAATTTGGATCATTTACGTTCTTTTTCTCATTGGGATAATTGGGTGACGTGGAATTGGAAGGCTCTTCGAGTCATTCCCCCGCATGGGTCTATATCCTTAGGGTTATCTTCTATTGTTAAGCGTAGGCATGCTAAATGGTCCCCTCCTCTGCAATTCGCTTTTAAATTAAATGTTGATGGGGCTGCCAAGGGCAACCCGAGCAAATCAAGGATTGGAGCCGTCATTTTTTATCATAACTCGAAAATTGTCAAGGCTGCTTGTAAATATATTGGTATCAGAACTAACAATTTTGCAGAGTTCCATGCTTTATCATTTGGCTTGGATATAGCTATTTCGTTGAACATTAGGGACATTGTAATTGAAGGTTATTCTATGGTGGCTTTTCATGCGGTTTCCAATAAGAAATGTTCCTTGGAGGTTGCCCCTTCGGATATTCCCTCCTCTTGTATAAGTATTTTATATTAGTGTGGTTTGGCTGACATTTCCTGAGGTTAGCCACCTCGATGGCTAGTATTGGGCGGGGTACTTTTCATTTATGACTTGGCATGGCATGGATATTTGTTGGCATTTCTACTGAGGCTAGTCTGTTGAGTGTGTAATTCTGGGGTTGTGGCATTTTGAGATTAGGTCGTGTGGCATTTGTATTATTGTTTGATGTTCATCTTTGGGAAAGGTATGTCTTCATGATTGGAAGTAATAATGGCTTGATCCTTTCATGCATGATTATGCTGACGGAGTAATGTTTAATTATTTCCATGCTATTTTGGTTTGTGGGATGGGATTTCATATCATGTATTGGCAGAGTCCTTTGAGGACATTTGTATTTTGGTTCTCATTAATACTTTGGTCCTTTGTATCCTCTGTGATCATGATAGTTTATGGCTTGAATGCCTATTGTTAGAAATCAATATATTTACATGAATACTTATGTCTTGCTTTATCTCTAAATATTCACTTGGCACCCTTTTCAAAGTTGATTACTTGTATGTGTTGCATTAGGGGTGGTGTTGTGCACATATTGATTATGTGGTTGCGCTTTCGCTGATGCTATACATTCGAGTGTCTTATCATTGGGAGGTGGTGCCTTCTATGGTCTTCCTAATATGGAATTACTTTTGTTTGGCCTGGCTCCTTTAAGTTTACTTCGTGCTGATTTTAATTACTTCGTTTGGGTCGAGTTTATGAGAATGCATATTGGCTATATTGGATTGTTCATTCATAAGTGAATGATTGTCATAATGCGTGGTTTTTTCCTTCTCCAAGTTGTACCATTGCAATTATTTTGAAGAATGGTTTGGTGTGGGGGTGCCTTGTTTGTTACTTCATTAAGGTTGGTCGTATCTTTAGGATCAATGTGTATTAATTATGAATTTGGATGCTAGTAATTCGAAGTGAGTTGATTATCTCGTCTCATGTGAGATATTGAGCATCTCTTTCACGCAATATTTGCTATGATGTCGCCTGTTATATGGTTTCTGATATATATGTTCGACGTATATGAGCTTGTGATATTAATATTCTCAGCATTTCATCCTTATGTCATTTCTTTCCTTCTGAGGTTCGTGATTTTCATGCATTCGAAGATGAGGAACTTGGGTGGGTTTTTAATTTGTTTTATTCGGATGCTTTTTATGCGGCTTGGAAGGTGGTGGATAAATTGTGGCTGGTGGAAAATGTAGGTTTTAGGATACCTGAAGTGGTTTCTTGTTTCTTATTGTTTGCATGGTTTTTCTTATGGTTACTCATATGGCTTGGGCTCTGGCTGATTCCTTCTTGGTCTCAGCATCCTGGTCTTCTCTTGATATGGATTATACTCTGTTTGTTCACGGTTCTGATTATGGCCTGCTCACTTACAATGGTTTCATGTCTTTTCATGAGTTTCCTACTAGTAGATGGGATGGAGAGTTGTTTTGTGTAGCCATGTGTGTTGCGAGGATGTTAAAATTTTGCGATTTGAAAGTTCATGCACATGTGGAGGTTTTTTCACCGATGGATGATCTTCTATTGCATTTTTGCGGTGTTTCCTCACAGTCAGCTGAAGGGATTATTATATATTTAATATTTGCAATTGATTTATTTTTTTATGCCAAACATGGCAACCCCTTTGTACTCAATGGGCTTTCTATGTAATGTGTGAGGGGGCTTTCTATGTTGAACCATACACCATGTAAAAATTAAAATAATAATAAAATTTAGTGGTAAATCCACTTTTATCAAAAAAAAATAATAATAATATTAAAATGTATTTTTTTTTTAATTATAAAAGATCCCTTTTTTTAAATTAATATAAATTTAAGCAATTAATTCTATAGTCTTCATTCTTCTCCCCAATTTTAAACCATTGATTTCAATAAGTAGGTGGTTCACTTCATATAGAGAATGCTTCGACATAATAATTATAATAAAATACAAATTTTATAGTGAAATTATATATTTTTCTTAAAAGCGTAATCCTAATTTAATTTAAAAAATTTATATAATTATAATTATAATAATTAAATTAATCTTAAATATAATTACTAATTTGTAGTATAATATTATTTTATTTTTAATATTTATGTAATATTAATTATAATTAGTTTTTGGGTCACCCTCTCAAGCTCTGTCTCGACTTCGCACTTTACTTGGGATCATTAATATTTATGCATTTTTAGTGGGATGGAGTACAGGGCCTGTTTTTGGCTCTCTACTTGATGTCAACAGATTGCATCCTTGTTTATGATTGTAAGGAATGTGTTGGTCGGATCATTGCTTCTGAGATGATGTGTTGATTGGTGAAGTCTAGGGTGAGGTGTATGATCTTCTTGCGGTGTTTTATGATATTTCCCATACTGCTCTTTGCTTGGCATGAGCTTTCTTGTTTAAGGCTTTGTTAATGATTCCTTCTATGTAGTGTGGCGACTTGAGAGCCCTTGTTGGTACAGGGAATATATTACGGCTTGTGTGGCTTTATAGTTTTGCACCAGTTTTTTCGATGAGATGGACTGTCAAGCTTGTGTGATTTTATGACTGCTAGTGGTATGAGGTTATCATATAATGATGTTTCTTTTTTCTTTTATATATGCTCGTCAGCTCTATGCATTTTGTATTGCTTGTTTCTTATGGTTTTCTGAGTTTTCTTGATGGATGTTTATACTACCAGTTACAGAATTTCGTTGCCTATTAAGATTTGTGACTTTCAGGATTCTCATGCCTTCGATGATGAGAAGCTTGGCAGGTTGTTTAAGTTACATTCTTTGGAATTTTCTTTTGCTATTCATAAGGTGGTGGGTCAGAGGTGGCTGGAGGAAAATGCTAATATTTTCCTTGCTGAAGTGGTTTCTCAGTTTGTCATTGTTTGTATGGATATGCTCATTGATGCTTCTTTGGTTCAAGCATTATTTGATGCATACTTACATCCCTCTTTTTATTCTATTTTTTATTTGGATTGTGCTATGTCTTCTTGTCGTTTTGAACTTGGTAATTTTCCTTATGGTGGCTTTTTATCTCAGCATCAATTATTATCTAATGGTTGGCATTGTGAATTACTTTCAGTATTGAGAGGTGGTTTGGTTTCTGATAACTATGATGATACTGTGCTTGCTCTTCTAGCCTTCTTGGATCATGTGTCATCGGTTGTCTTGGTTGTTGCTGTAAATATTTTTTCAGGTTTACACTTTCTTCTTGACTCTATGAATGCAGTTATGTCTCTTACAAGCATGGTGGAACCTTTGCAGGTGATTGCTCCGGATGATCAGGTTTTGATTGATTCTTAGTATGAGGTGATTTCGCCTCCTCCACCAGAGGTTTTCTATGCCTGGTTCTTTCCTATCGATGCTCTTTGAACCAGGTTTGTAAAAATTTATAATTAATAAAATTAGTGGTTCTCCACTTTTATTGGAAAAAAAAAACACCGAAGATTTTCTTTGTCTGGTTCTTTCCTACTGGTGCTCTTTGAACCGCTAATTTTATTAATTATAATTTTTTTCAAACTTGGTTCAAAGAGCACCGGTAGGAAAGAACCAAGCAAAGAAAACCTTCGGGCTTTCTCATAAAAAACCCCCATTGGAAAGATAGCATGTACAATTACATCGAAAAAGGAGATATGAGACCTCCAAACCAATCCAGCCCATCCCAAAAAGCTTATAAGCCAACACCGATAATAAAATGATAACCCAACCCATCCATAACTTGTGTGCCAATTACACAATCGCATGTCGAAGAGATGAAGAGAAGGCGAAGCAAGCAACCATAAAGAATGAAGAAACCAATTGCTTGGACCCTCATCTAGAGGAGGCGAAATCACCTCAAATTGAGAATCGATCAAAACCTGATCATCTAGAGCAATCACCTACAGAGGTTCCACCCTGCTTGGGAGAGACATAACTCCATTCATAGAGTCAAGAAGAAAGTGTAAACTTGAAAAAACATTTACAACAACAACCAAGGTAACCGGTGAAACATGATCCAAGATGGCTACAAGAGCAAACATTGTATCATCATAGATATTAGAAACCAAACCACCTCTCAATACTGAAAGTAATTCACAATGTCAACCATTAGATAATAATTGATGCTTAGATAAAAAGTCACCATAAGGAACATGACCAAATTCAAAACGATAAGAAGATAGAGCACTATCCAAATCAAAAGCAAAATATAAAGAGGGATGTAAGTATGCATCCAATAATGCCCGAACCAAAGAAGCGTCCATGAGCATATCCATACAAACAGTAACAAAACGAGAAGCCACTTCAGCAAGGAAAACATTAGCATTTTCCACCAATCACCTCTTGCCCACCACCTTACGAATAGCAAAAGAAAACTCTGAAGAATGTAATTTAAACAACTTGTCAAGCTTCTCATCATTGAAGGCATGAGTATCCTGAAAGTCACAATTCTTAATAGGCAACGAAATTTTGTAACTGGCAATATAAACATCCATCAAGAAAACCCAAAAAAACTGTAAGAGACAAACAATACAAAATGCATAGAGCCGAAGAGCATATATAAAGAAAAAAGAAACATCATTAATTGATAACTTCAAAGCACAAGTAGCCATAAAATCACACAAGTCTGACAGATACTGGTGCAAAACCATAAAGCCACACGAGCCGTAATACAATCCTCGTACCATCAAATGCCCTCTGGCCGCCACACCTCAAAAAAAAAATCATTAACATAGCCTTAAAATAGAAAACTCGTGCGAAGCAAAGCATTACGAGAGATATCATAAAACAGCAAGAGAATATCACCTCACCCAAGACGTCACCAATCAACACATCAACTTAGAAGCAAAGAACCGGCCAACACATTCCTTGCAATTATGAACAAGGATGCAATATAATGTCATCAAGTAGAGAACCAAACAACAGGCCACGTACTCCATCCCACCAAAAATGCATACATATTAATAATTCCAAGTAAAGTGCGAGGTCGAAGCAAAGCTAAAGAGGATGACCCAAAAATATTCAAATAAAATCCCTAGGAAAGTGCTAAGATCTCACAAGCAAAGGAGGCAGGCAACACACATCTATATCCTTCAACATTTGAATATTCTCATCTAATGCCTTATTAGCCAAAAAATCTGCAATGAAATTTGCTTCCCTATAACAATGAGAAATAAAATATGAATTAAAGAACTTAAGTTGTAACAAAATTTTGTCCCAATATTGTTAATGGCAAGTATTACAAACTTGATTAGATACAGCATAAAATACCACCATAGAATCTCTTTCAATCACAACATCTTTAAAATTCAATGAAATTAACACATCTAGACCAACAGAGAGTGCTTGAAATTCTACAGCATTATTAGTCCCATTCGGGATACACTAACACCTTGCCCTAATAATTTTGGAACCATCATCAGTAATCACCACCCCAATGGTAGACTTACCCGGGTTGCCATGTGAGGCACCATCAAAATTTAGCTTATACTTGGACCTAGGAGGTGGCAACCAAGTCACTTCCTTTTGGTTGATTTTAGAAGCTATATTCCTAGAAATAACACCCTAAGAAGGGAGTAAATGCAAGGGCGACCAATGCCTCATAATCCAACTATCCCAAGAGGAAAAAGAAACATCAAGAACCCAAACCCTTATAAATAAAAGCCAAAGCAGATTGTGAAATGGATTTCTCAATACAGTAAAGCACATCCGGAAAGGAGGAAACCTTCTTCCTAAAAATTCTATTGTTCCTCTCCAGCCAAATATTCCAGATCAGAATAGAAGGAGCAATGTCCCACAGACAAGCATAATAAGAGGATGAGCACAAAGAAGGCCAACTCTTAAACTGAGACTGTAAACCCTCACATAATGTTGCAGACTAATTCAATTTACCAAAAAGCCAATATCAAAACTCTGAAGCAAAAGGGCAATGTATAAAAAGGTGATCAATCGATTCCAAGGAACAACCACACAATATACAAGGAAACACAACAGTGATCCCAAGTCTATCTAATCTCATACCAGTGAGGACTCTATCCTAAACAGCCAGCCAAGCAAAAGCACCTGCCTTTGGAAGACAGGCAATATGCCAAAAAAGTCTAGAGGGCCACAATTCCCCCTACAGCTAGCAGATAAAAAATTATACCCATCTAACTAAATACCCCATAGACTTAGAATGGATCCAAATTAACTCATCATCACTTTCTGAAAAAACAATTTGGTGCTTATTTAACTCCTCAACATAAGCAGACTTAATCTCTTGCCCAACAGGGAATGAATCTAATGACTTACATCTAGCAACCGGCACAAGACCAAACAAATCCAAATAAAAGTAATCTGCCACAAAAATTCCCCAAGAAGACTTTAACTGAGATATGAGGGTCGACCAATCTCTAATACTAGTCAGAGCAGAAAAACTATTCCATATTTCCTCCCAAAATTTGGCTTTCCTACCATTATGCACAAGCCAAGATAAACCAGGAAGGATAACAGACGTACATTCAGACATAAAATTCCAAATTGTTGATCCTTTGGGAAGCGAGGAAGCTGTGAAAATAGTCTCCCTGGGTCTCTTTCCTAAATATTGTGTAAACAAAATTGAAGCCCACTTGGAAGAAGATTCTTTATATAACTTCCACACTAATTTAGCCCCTGAAGCCAAATTTTGCCTACCTAAATCTTTAATACTAGCTCCTCCTCGGTCCTTCAGAGAACAAACCTTATCTCAAGCCAGCAATGGTATTCTAGCCCTACCACTCACATTATCATTCCATAAGAATGACCTTAAAACTGACTACAAATTAACAATTGCTTTTTTAGGAGCCTTTAAGACTGACATGAGATAAATAGGAACCGCATTTTAAACAGCCTTGATAAGCACTATCTTACCAGGGAAAGTAAGCCACTTATGGCTCCAAGAAAGAATCCTTGTTGATATGGAAGAGGAGATTCTCTCCCAAAAGTTATGCTTCTCAGAACCAGTATAAAAAGGAATCCTGAAGTACTTGCAAGGGAAGTGACCAACATTAAACCCCCAAAACTTAACCAACCTTGATTGTACCAAGGATGAAACATTAAGAAAAAAGATCTTAGATTTAGCACTAATCACCTTTGGCCAGAAAAAGCTGAATAATCTATGATAATCTTACTAATAATTTTTACCTCAGCCATAGTAGCATGTCCAAACAATAAAGTATCATCAGCAAAAAGACAATGTGAGTGTCTATCTGCCATATTTGGAATACTAATACCTTTCCAATGACCAGCTTCCCTAGCAGCCAAGATAGATTTGCTTAAGGCTTCAGCTAAAATGATAAACAGAAAAGGAGACAAAGGATCTCCTTGCCTAAGCCCTCTTGATGAGGCAAAAAAACCACAAGGGGAACCATTCAAAATCACAGAAAATCTAGCAGTAGAAATACATTCATTAATCCACCTCACCCACTTAACCGTGAAACCAAATTTTCTAAGAACAGAAGATAAAGCCTGCCAACTAACCCTATCATAAGCTTTCATCATATCTAATTTGAGAATCATTGCAGGAATAGATAGGTTGGAGATAGAATGCAGAACCTCATGAGCCACAATGGCCCCTTTTGCAGTTTCCCTACTAGGAACAAATCCACCCTGCTCACCCGAAATAATCTTAGGGATGAGCCTAGCAAGCCTCACAGAGATTGCCTTAGTAATTATTTTATACAATGTGTTACATAATGCGATTAGGCGAAAATCACCAAAAGACTTAGGATTCTCTGTCTTAGGGATGATGGCAATAAGAGTAGTATTCATTTCTTTTAAAATAGATCTATTACTCCTAGCTTCCTCCAAGGCAAGAAGAATCTCATCCCCAAGAAAAGACCAACACTTTTGGAAGAATAGAGCAGTGAACCCATTAGGACCTGGGGCCTTCTCAGGGGCCATAGAAAATGGGGCCGTAAGCATTTTATTATCCTCCTCGGAAATAAGTTGTGGGATGGCCGAAGCAAAACTATCATCAAAAGAAGAAGATTTTGCAGTCAACAAGGATTTAAAGAACCTGATGGCTTCAATGGTGATATCATTTTCCTTAGTTAAGAAGACCCCAAAAGAATCCTTAATACAAGAGATCCTACTCCTCTGTCTCTTCATTTTCGTGGAGGAATGAAAAAATTTAGTGTTCCTATCCCCCTCCACAAGCCACAAGTCTCTAGACTTCTTTCGCCAATAGATTTCTTCCCGGGAAAGGACTTCCTCCAGCCGGGTATTCAAAAGTTTATGTTTAGCAAAGGTAGCAAAATCCATATCAATACTCATAACCACACTGTTTAAGGCTTCGAGCTCATTTGGCATTCTAGATTTCTCAACAAAAATATTTTTGAAATGTGATACATTCCAGGACTTGATCTTCTCCTTAATGAAATTTTTTTGACAAATCGAAACATTCTAGTTCTAGTAACAAAAGGAGCCGAAGCCCACCAAGATTCTAAAAGCATCAGAAAAGAGGGGTCCCTAAACCACATAGGTTCAAACTTAAACAAGGTTTTCCCAGAAGCTCTATCATCTAAAATAGATAACATAATTGGGAAATGATCAAAGCCTGAATTAGGTAAAACCATAGCAACAACATCCACATCCGAAGATATCCAATTTTCAGAAATCAGGAAACGATCAAGTCTTTCTGCAATTTGCGAAAAATCCTTCCTCATGTTCATCCAAGTGAAAGGACCATTTAAAGTTTTACAATCCAATAAACAGTTTTTCTGAATAAAAGAATTCAAATCAACCACAATACGTTTATTAGGTAAAATGCCCCCAATTTTGTCATCCTCACAAGCAACAGCATTAAAAGCCCCTCCAAAGACCACAAACTGTCCTCGAAGAGGGGAGGAGATTAAGGTTAAAGAATCCCAAAGATCTCTTTTCCCCAAAATACTCGTCGGACCATAAATGTTGAACAACCAGAATTTAACATTAGAAACCCTGCTTTTCACTAAAGCCAACATCTAGTAATGAGCAGATACAACCAGAGATAATTCAGTAGTAACATCATTCCAGAGGAAAGCTGAACCCCCCGAAGCTCCCGCAGAAGGGGAAACACAAAATTTCCAGGCATTCCATTTAGAAAACAAACAATCAGCACCTTGCATACTGCATCATAAGAACATCACACTTCATTAAGTCCAATTGGGACTTAATCAAGCGTCTCTTGTTAGGGGCATAACATTTCAAGAAATGACCTGCATTGTCCTCGAGGGGAGGCATTATCTCCCCTCTTCTTAACCTCTTAAGAGCACAATCCCAACCATCCTTACCCACCACAAAAGCTACGTGAAGATTTCTTTTGGTAGCAACAGACCTAGTGAAAGGAGCACTAAACTTCTTTTTCCTCTTCCCGGAACCAAAACCCGAACCCAGCAAAGTGGACTGAATTCCAGCATCTACTTCCAACTGAGTGTAAAAGGCCTTTCGCTTCCTACCCCGCTTAGCAAGAGATAGTAACGGTGAAGGAGATAAAGGAGCTTGTATTAAAGGCTTATTAATTATAGGATCAAATCCTGCCTTATTATCCTCACACAAAACACCATCACAACCCAAAACTTAATCTGGAGAGAGAATCTCAAAAGGATTGCAGGTTGGAGGGATAAACAAGGAAGTATTTAAATTGAAAAGATCCTAATCAATCGAGTTAACCACCTTCTCAGTAACATCTTGATTCAGAGTGATATTATTTTCAGATACAAGCTTCTAGACTTGACAAATTAAGCTCTCATCCAGAACAATAAAGTCTGATTCAATCCCCTGAGCCATAAGATCAGACTCCCCCTGAGGCAATCCATCCCCGAGCACTTGGTTAGGCATAGAAGCACTCATAACAGGTACCCCCTCATTAGGAAGCCCTAGATGAGAACCCGATCCAACCAGATTTTTGGTTTTTTCCAAAACATCACCACCAGGGACAGATTTCTCCTTAACAGAAACCCCTTCAGTACCCTTCAACATAGTAGGGCAAACAGGATGGGAATCAAAATGCAACTGATTTTCATGGCAGACAAAAGATTCAAGATTTATTGTACCCTTATTAGCAGGTTTTGAAGGCCGAACCTCCTTATTACCAAACGATAAACCTTTTAAGGTAACAAATAATGGAGAATCCATAACCACAAAAGATTTTAAAAACCAATCAGAATCATGAACAATACTCTGCCTCAAAATCCCATCAATAGACTTCAAATTACAATTGCAAGGCTCGACAGAAGATGAATTGAGTAAAACATAGATCTTTACCCTAAAAACCCCATCCTCAATTAAAGAATGTGAATGCATAAACTTCCCAAAACAATCACCTATTCTTTGCAAAATATCGGGATCAGAAAATTCATATGGGAGATTAGGAAGCGAAAACCAAGTAGGAATAGTTTTAACAATATTCTGAGAGGTCAAAAAAAGAGGTTTCTAGCATTCCACAAAAACCAAATTACGACCAAACCGAAAAAATGGCTTTTCTAGGGCCTTCATTTTAGCATCCTCAAAATCAAAGATAACAATGAAAGAACTCCAAGAGAGAACCTGAAAATAAAGCGTACCATACCATAATTCATGAATCTTACGATGCAGCTTGGAAAGCAAAATATTATCTCCCCAAACCTGAATGAAGACGGCCAAAGAATGCAAATCCCTAGCCTTCTTGTCCAACGGAGCCTCAACCGCAGAGATACAAGGAATAAGCAACCATACCTTATCCACCGATTTTTCCTTACCCAAGGACTTGCCCTTATCAAGATTCACATCATCTGTCATTGTTGCCCGTAGATTCCCCGAGGCTTTTCCAACCGTCATCTTGCCTAAACCCTCATTCTTTTTAGGGTTATTTCCAGACCACCCATTCCCTAAACCAACCCTATTCCTTCTGTTTCTCGAAGATAAATCCTGAATACCTCTTGGTTTTTGCATACCAGCACTCCTATTCTGTGGACAGAAAAAGCCCTTAAAATAATTTGATTTCGGCCAACCATTATCTCTGCAATGCCACTCCTGCTGCTCCAGAGCTAGCACATCTACCCACTTCCCACCCCGAAAAACCCATTGAGGAACATGATCGCCATGTAAACCATAGGGATCTGAAGGAGGAAGGGGATCATCGAGGGCATCCTCGCCCCATGAAGAGCTTCGCAAGCGAACCCTATTCTGCAAAATCTCGCCCATATTTTTTCCTATAGTAATAACTATTAATGGTTATAGAAGTGAAAAATAGACATTTTTAAAATAACTTAATGAAAAATATTTAAATTTATGACTAGAAGTTATTAAATTATTTTGTATATATTAAAATGATTAAAAAATTTATGATTTTCAAAAAGTATTAAAAAATAGAATGATTTCAAAAATATATAAAATATAATTATAAAGAATACATATAATAATTAGTTTTTTTTTAATAGAAATATTTGTAATAAATTATTCATTTAAACTAAATGAAATTCCTATAATTAGTTTTATTATCTACATTTTGAGATAAAAAATAATTATTAAAATTTATATGTTTATTTAGAAAAAATATTTTATTTACAGTATTATAAATGATAAAAAATGAAAAAAGCATATTACTTGTTTTTGTATATCCTCCATTGATCTCAAAACTTGCTCATGTAAATATGGAGGTAATTTTTTTGCGGTTTACATATGGGTCAGGTGGTGAATAGGGGTTAAGGCGGGAAGAATTATAATCCTATGTATACTCTTTGTAAACACTTCTATTAATATTTAATATACTATAGGCCTAGGCCTTTTGTCAAAAAAAAAAAAAAAAAACTATTTAAAATAGATGTTTCAATTTTTTAAATACACAGAAATCCAAAAAAACCTAAAAAATCTATCATCCCTAAAAATTTGCTCCTATAACACCAATTTTTTTAAACCAATCATAGTGTAGATAAATAACTTTTACAATATGTTAAATTTAAAAATATAAATCTTAACTTTACAAAAACCAAATTTTATTTTAAGAAAAAATAATAATCACTTTTGATTGGTGCAAACTAATTGAATAAAGCAGCTTCACTAAATGCAATACTATTGCCTACAGCAAGTACTAATAATCAGAATGGTCTGCGGAAACATTGTCTGGAACACTCAAGGTGAGGAAGCTTATTGTTGTTTTGTGGACTTTAAGAAAGCTTTTGACACGGCACCTAGAGATAAACTATGGCACATAATAGAAGAGCTACGCATACCGGATGAGTATAGAGCTGCAGTTCATAGATTATATGAGAAGGTTAGAGCTAAAATCAGAACAAGTGAAGGCATGTCAGATTGTTTTGGCGGTGATATTGGAGTTAAACATGGTTGCCCTCTATCTCCCACGCTTTTTGGGCTATACATTGACAAGTTGGAAGCTTGGTTAAGCAAGACAGAGGGTGAGGGTGTTCACTTGGCAGGTTATGTGGTGAAACTCCTTTTATATGTTGATGATCTTATCCTAATTTCAAAAATAGCTCATGGGTTAAGAGAACATTTGAAAGCGTTTGAAGACTTTTGTCAGGAGGTTGGGATGCAAGTGAACATCTCCAAGACCAAAATCATGATTTTCTCATTAAAAAGAAAAGACAAACAAGTTACCTTTCTTTTTGAAGGCAGCCCATTGGAAATAGTGAAAGAATACAAGTACCTTGGGATCGACTTTCACTACAAGCTTAGTTGGGAGACTTGTAGAACAAAAAGGATACAAGGAGGTTGGAAAGCCTCATACTTACTTCAAAATAGGTGCAGAAAAGCGGAACTTCGGGACTAGAAAACAAAGAAAACCCCTTTTGGTCTTCTAGTCACACCGGTTGTTCTCTATGGTTGTGTTAAGTATGGGGTAGCAACATGTCAAACTACAGTTGGAGGCAACTAGAAAGAATCCAGAAGCATTTTTAATAACAAGCAATCTCAAAGTTAAAAGCACAAACCCGTATGAAATTTTGTTAGCTGAAGCAGGTACTTTTCCTTTAGAAGCCTCGGCTATAACCCGATTGATATGTTATTTAAAGAAAGTTGCGAACATGGATAAGCATCACTGGCCTAAAATGGTTGTGGAAGAGATGTTAAATCAGAGGAAGAAAACTTGGATGAAGCAGAACAACAATTGGTTCAACAAATGGAACATCGATTTGCATGAGTGTCCTAACACCAACCGTGAAATAAAAAGTTATGTTATTGAAAAATTTCGTATTACCATGTGAACAAATCAGGTTGGGCATACTACATCAAAGATTTTAATCCAACAAAGAACCACGGCGAAAAACATATTTAGGGGCTATTAAAGGTAAAGCGCGGATGCTAATTGCACAACTGAGAACCGGGTCACACCACCTTAGATGTGAGACTGGTAGGTGGAAGATAACCAAAGAAGCATGGGAGGAAAGAACTTGAATATTATGCAATAAAGGGGTTGTAGAAATAGAATGGCACTTCATCATGGAGTGCACGGCTTATGAGGACATCTACACGCAATATGAAAATGGATTGAGGGTTGCCAACATGCATCAGTTATTTGAAGAAGATAAAATTAATCAAACTGCCAGCCTCCTAGTCAAAATCAATAGTAGAAAATTGGACATCGAAAGGAATCTGAAGATTAATTAAGGATGCTATCTTCGGTCCCATAGACTGATCAATCTCGTGGACGTCATTAAAATCTTTCATTCATTCAATGTTTACATGGGTCAGAATGTTTTCTCTTCTGTGGTGATGACTATTGTCGTGAGGGATAGATAGTAGAACTAAGGAATTTCGTAGGAGACTTATTTATGACGTAAAGAATCATTCTCAGTGTGAGTGTCAGTCTGTCCGTGGAAAGAAAAAAATATATAATCGGGGTGCACATCATTGTCGAATGGTTCCCTATGAAGGGAAGTTAATGCTAGACGAGTTCAATATTGGATCTTTCACAGCATAGGAGGTTTATTGGTGATAGCGGGATTCATACTGGTATTGTTGGGAAACAGCTTATAGTCGGATACCTTCATATCGCAGAGGGCAAGATAAGAGGTTTGGCGACTTCCAACGCCAAGCAGCAATCTGTATCTATCCAATGATACCACAGATCATAGTGGACTGCGACAATAGGAAGGTGTAAGTCTATATTAAAGTTTTCTAAGCCTATGCTCCTGAAACTCATTAATAATAAAGATGTTGATTTAAACTCCTTAGTGTTAAGTTGTGAAATGTTTTACATTGAATTCGAATTGATTTGAATCCAAGTATAATCTGTTATTTCAATTAAAATTCTTTGTGTGGAGTTGAGATATTGTTATAAAGTAAACAAGGATATTACCTCATTCAATTGCATGCAAAGTGTTTGGCGAAATATCAATCCATTAAAACAAATAAATTAGGGCAGTTTGACAAGGGGTTCTTACATTGTTACAAAGGCCTTGCAGGAAACCTACAAAAACTCTTTTCCAAGGCAACAATGAATGAGTAAAATAAAATCTACAAGGAATAGCAAAACACAATGGCTTCAAACTGCCCTTAAACTTCAGCTTGAGGAAGTTCAAAATAAGATTGAAGAAGACGGCCCCTCTAAAGTCCTTTTAGTGCAGCAGCAAAATCATTCCAATCAGTTTTTAAAACTTCCCCATAAAGAAGAGATTATATGGAGACTGATATCTAGAATGATTTGGCTCTCTATGAGAGAACTCTATACCAGGTGCTCTATAAAAAAACTCAACAAAGGAGAGATTCCAACAGGGCAATGAAACTTAATCTACAAATGGGCACTATTTTTGAGTTTGTAAATGACATCAAAGAGCACACCTACAACCACTCCAATCAACTTTACCAACAAGAGAAGGTGGACGTGGCCAAAAACCTTTGGCAGCACAACCTTTTAGCAAATATTTCTCTTCTCATATCTCAAGAAAAGAATAGAAATTTTTTCAAAATAAGTGACAATGGAGGAACTACAAAGAGTTGTATTTGGAATGAAGGACAAAGCTCCTAGCATTGACAGATTTAATTTTAATACATTGTTTTTCTATTGATAAAAAATGATTTTTTTTTTGGCAATCATGGAAGATTCCAAACAACATCATAAACTCCACGGAGGAATAAACTCTTCCTTTCTAGGCTTTAACTGAAAATAAGTGCATGCAATGAGTATTGATAGGTACGGACCTATATCACTTTGTAACTCTTCCTACAAAAATTGTTAAGAAAATCATTTCCAAAAGGCTTGAAAGGATTATACCCTTTCTTATTTCAAAAGAGCAAACTGGTTTTGTCCCTCACAAACATCTTTGAAGGTATCATCCCTACCTAGGAATCCCTACACTCCAATAGACAAGAAAATAGGAAAATTATGGTTATTAAATTGGATATGGTTGATACTTTGATCATTTGAATCATGAATTGTTCATCATTCTTTGGACAATTGTGAATTTGATGATGATATTTTGGAATGGCTAAGGAAATGCATTAATTGTCCTTGGATTGTTCCCTTTATGGATGGAAGCCCTACAAGCTTCTTTAGACTATTTAGAGGCTTGAGGCAAGGATGCCCTTTCTCTCCTTTTCGGTACGTCATATCTACAGAGCATAGGTTGTACACTTCAAAAGAAAAGGTAGTGAAATGTCCTCCTAAATATTCTTACTTTTCATGGAGGAAAGAAGCTCAATCATTCATAGTTTACGAATGACACCATTTTTATGGGGGAGGCCACTACCTGAATTGCAAAGAAGTTTGACTCTACTCTTAGAATCCACTCAATTGTTCTAGGCTGCTTGGTGAAAAAAAACAAATCTGTCTTATACTTTTCTCATAGCCACCACAAGAAAGTTATTAATATTTTTAGAATATTGGATTTCACAGTAAGCCATGAACAAAGTTTCTCTAATGCATTTCGAGGTAAGTCATGAACAGCTAACTTGAACATGCCATTTTTTACCTTACTCAAAGCTCAACATTGTGAAAAGATTATATGTAAGATGAACGCAAAAACTAGTGATTGAGCTAATCTTAAATTGACCCTTGATCAAATTTTGCTACTAAACTCCATGCTATCCACCTTACCCATCTGCCAAATGAGTATTCTTTATACTCCTAAGGTTATTATGAATAAGATGGAGCAATTGATGAGGAAATTCATGTAGGAAGGAGGAAAGCATAACAATAAGAGAAATTTTTAAGTGGGAACAAATCAATAAAAGCAAAAAGGAAGAAAGGCTTGGACTCAAATGTCTTCATGATCACCAAAAGGCTTTGTCTGTAAAATTAATCTAGAGAATGATTTGTAACAAAGATAAATTATGGGCTTATTTTCTTCACCAAAATACTATTGTCATATCTCCAAGGGTTGTCTCTACTTCAACCCTCCTATGAAGAAAACCCAATTTTGGCAAAACTTAGAAAAGGCTATGGATCTAAACTTAAATCAGCTTTCATAGATGCCAAGTAATGGTGAGAAAAATCCAATTCTACAAGGCAAGTTTAGATTTTCATGTCCCCCTTTCAACTAATTTATGTTTGTGGAAAGGAAACATGTTTCCTATGTTCACCAAGCTAAGCCTAATGCAACCTAGCCTCGTAAAACTTGATGCTCTACATGCAGAGGTTTGGATGCCCAATTTTCTAAGGCGAATGCTTATGTTATAGATTTGAGGTTTCCCTTACCAATATGTACTTCTTCCCAACTCCACTTTTTCTTTGTTTTTTACACTTATCCTATCATGCCTTTGTCATGTCCACTTTTTCTATAATTCATGTCATGAACCAAAATATCCATTTCTTGACTCCAATGCATCTCCGAATGCTATTTTGTGTGTATTTTCTACCCCTTCATCCCCCATGCATCTACCTAAGACCCCAAAAGGTTCTAAGTACGAAGGCATAGAAAATTTGCTAAATTTGCATAAGTTATCAGAGTTGTAGAGTTTGCCTTCTTGACAAGCCTCTCCTCCCAAGTCTACTTTCTCTTTTAGCTCCATTGAGGTGTTAGAATTCCCCATCCAATCATACCCTCCACGTGTTCCCCACCCTTCCCCTCTTCCATTGGGGCTTTGGAGTTTCTAATACCACCTTACCTCTCTACCAAAAACCCTCTCCTTCACAACCCTTTTTTAGGAAGTTGAACTTCCCCACATCAAGATACACCTTCAAACCCAACACCCAAACTCAAACTTTCCTACCTCTTTCCACTATTCATCCTCACCTAGTTCATTGTGCATATGAAGCTTCATTAATTCCCAAAGTGATGATGTATTCCAAAAGGTTAAGTGTTGGAATAATTAGGACACATTATTTAATTATTTATTAATTGAATCCTTTAATTACTTTTTCACTTAAGCTAAACCTAGGTTCTTTTCTATCTAGAGTTTATTGTTTTGCTTTTCTAGTTGTAGTTGAGCTTAATTTAGCTCCTCTTTGCAATGCTTTAATAGCATTAGGGTTTGCACCTAGGGTTTCATTCATCCTTTATAAGGAGTCATTCATTCATTGCAATTGTATCTCCAATATTATTTTGTGCATTAATACTAAATTCTCTGGTTGTTATAGAGCATACAATCTTTGCCTGATCTCTTTTGTGTTTTGCTTGCAGATGAATCTTAGCTCCTATGGTTGATTATCAACTTCTACATGCTAATCTTAAGGGGGGGTGTTGGAGTAATTTGGACACTATATCTAATTATTTATTAATTAGGTCATTTAATTACTTTTTCACTTAAGCTAAACTCGGGTGCTTTTTTATCTAGAATTTGCTTTTTTGTTTGTCTAGTTGTAGTTGAGCTTAATTTAGCTCCTCTTTGCATTGCTTTAGTTCTCCTAATTTTAGCATTAGGGTTTGCACCTAGGGTTTCATTCAACCTTTATAAAAATTCATTCATTCTATGTAATTGTATCTCCAATATTATTTTGTGCATCAATACAAAATTCTCTGTTTAT
The DNA here is from genome assembly GCF_030272615.1 of Cryptomeria japonica. Classification (NCBI taxonomy): domain Eukaryota; kingdom Viridiplantae; phylum Streptophyta; class Pinopsida; order Cupressales; family Cupressaceae; genus Cryptomeria; species Cryptomeria japonica. The sequence continues at coordinate 544,091,092 of NC_081408.1, forward strand.
TATAGAGCATATAATCTTTGCTTGATCTCTTTCGTGTGATAGGTGTTTTGCTTGCAGATGAATCTTGGCTCCTGTCATTGATCATCAACTTCTATAGCAAGCACCAACATAAATATGATATTCAATATTGAAAATGTGGATCCTTATGTACCTCTAGCTATGCAAAAAGGGCAGACAAGATCAATCACCATTAATGCAACCGATAGGATTTAAAACCCTAATGGACCCCTTTCTATTATTGTTAATGACCATTGCAACTCACCAATGACATTCTACCATGTACCATGCCTCCTATGCACATTTTTTGCACATGTGCATATGATCTTAGGCATTATTCAAAGGAGAACGATGCTTAATAGGTATTTGAACCCCCACCACATGCTAGCCTCAAGCTATAAGCCATTGCTGCAAATTTTGACACCCTTTCTTGGGTGTATTAACAATCCAAAGGCTTCCTGGGATGATTATTCTAAAATAAACAAAAACCATAACCAAAACACCTTGAGAGCCCTCATGTTCAAGTGTCAAAATCTGAGGATGAAAACCCATGGATCTAGAGATCAAAGGATGAAAACCCAAAGATCTAATTTGCCAAAGGACAAAACCCATCTTGGTTGAAGGAACAATCTCACTTTGAGATCGTATTGGAGCTTTAACGGTAACGAAAGTACCAACAATGCAACATCTATCCAAGTTGCAAGTGGTTGTAGTAAGAATTATATTTGCAATTAATGCTGGTTATTGTGCAACATTTGTAATGTGTTACAAACCCGCAGAATATAAGAAATGCTCTACCACTCAGTTTTCTTTATTGTGAGTCTGATTGTAATCTAGGTTTAGTGGATTAGAGTAAATACATTTAAATCTGCATTACATAATCTTTTTGTGGACTGACCAATAATATTTTAAGTGGTCTAGTATCTTTATTTTATAAAGGGACGACATAAATACTATCATATTCTTTCAACATGGACCTAATGAAATATTTTTGGAAAACACTTTTGGAGATAATTTTAGGTGGGAAAAGACAAAGTGAAATTAAAAGTGGTGAATATAAAAGAAGAGTTTGGAAGGGGAAAAGATATCCATCGCAATTATTTTCAAACCCTATTTTAGAGCTTGAGCAATTTGTTCATCTCCACACCCAAGGACAAAAACCCTTCTGCACAAAATTCTGGATGACAAAAACCCTCTCAGCTTTTAGTTAAGGTGTTTCCATTCAACAATAACAAATGTGCTGAAAGATTGTAGTATTCCCGTTTCATTTTGCGGATGGGATTTACAGTAAGTTTGAAAATTTATTTTTTTATATATATTCCAATTTGAAGTGTCTTCAATATATTGTAGTCTTTCTGTTATTACAGTGGCAGATCCTTTAATTAATTATTGGCCATATGTAGATGGTTGTACCAATTTTATTACTTACTACTATTATTGGATTGCCATATGATTTGGTTGCATATTTCATGTCCTATTTGGTTCAGTAAAGGTCAAGTAGGTTCAAAATGTAATGACAACTTTAGCTGGTCACTTTATTTCCTTGTTGAACATGTAACCAGTGCTGTTTAAATTATTATATGTTACTTGGAAGCTACCATACTTTTGAAGACTACGAATTATTTGAAGGAGCCACCATATTTCATAAAAAGTAAGTCTGAACATATTTAATATTATTGCATGCTCATTTCAACTATCATACATCTTTTATGACTAGCCATAGGCCAAACTCATGCCTTGGCTAATCATAATCTTGAAATTGATCTATTTATATCTAATTTCTATATTATTTAAATATTCACAGGTAATTTCCAGCGGCTGCAAAATATAATATTAATTATATTTGTGAATTTCAGCCATTGTTTTAGTTTGGTTTAAAGCATTTATGTTATCAGCAATGTATGTTGTTATTTAAAATTGTTAAAAAATTCAGAGAAGGTTATTACAGTTGTATCAGAGCCAAGACCTAAGGGTCAATCCCATGGAGCATGGTGGACAGCCCTGGCAAACATTCCATCATGCCAGGTGGCATGCACCTGATCCGGACGGTGGGGCGTCCACGTTCCATTGCATGCTACCTTGTGGATACTTTGCAGGATGAAACCCCTCCCTTAACACCCTCGGTGCTCGTTTTCACCACAAGGTCAATATTTTGGCACAGCTGAACATCACAACCAAATGCTTACAGGTTTTCATCCCACTGTTCCAAAAGCCAAGCATATATGGAACAAGATAGCTATTTCAAAATCAATATTTTCTTTTGACTCACAATGCAAAAAAAAGAAACTCAATCTAGATAACATGAGAAGAAGAGGTATTGTTGGTCCTATTTGGCATGCTCTTTTCAAGGAAGCTGAAGAAGACAAAGATCGTCTCTTTTACAAAATGGATATGCTAAAGAAGTCTAGTACTATCTCAGCAACAATGTGCCTGAAATCTCTCCTCCATCTTCCTTTCAAGAAGCCATAAATATTCCTCGCTTGAATCAAAATGTCAGAAAAGAATCTCACCAACCTTTTGCTGTAAAGCATCTTCAACCAAAGTACCTCTTTTGGGGAATTTATAAAGCTAAAAATTTCAACAATCTTTTGTGAGCAAAATTATATGGCTATAATGTCCCCTACTAGGAGGCTGCCTGTTTCCCAATGATTAACATACATCACTATACATCATTATGCTTATGCTTAAAATTGGTTTATTAAAACTAGGGAACAATTAGTATTTATTATACAATTGATAGTTACCATACCTAAGCCCCAATCCTTGCTTCTTTCCTAATCATCAACCCTAATGGAGGATGGGGAATTACTTGTTAAGGTGCTAGAAAACCAATCTAGAAGTAGGCTCCCTCAAGGTTTCAGGACTCCATCCATACCCCATCTTGGGCTTACCTATCTTGTGAGGAATTACTCTGCCTTTCTCTAACAAAACCAACCTATCCCCAAGAGGGGCAATAGAGAATGATTAAGGATTAGGCTATGAATATACCAACTTCGTATGTATTATGAATACATATGTAAACAATTGAAATTAAGCAATTTGTTATATAAATCTAATTAACAAATATAGATCTTATTATTACTGTTATATGTGTAAATAAGAATAAATGTAACAGCTATACTATCGGCCATATATCTACCCTTATTCTTATCAATATTCAGACATAATATTTATGTAATAAGCATGTAGTTCTTGGGATGGATACAGCATACCAATCTGCTGTCACCACAATAATTGCCAGTAGTATAATAATGATCCACCAGTATATTAATATATTTTATTCCTTCGATATATATATGTCTGTTATTCTCTTCCCTCCTCCCTTTATTGGATGATGTGCTATATATATTTATAATCATTAAGGAAGTCAGTCAGTATATATATTTATAATCATTAAGGAAGTCAGTCAGTATATATATTTATAATCATTAAGGAAGTCAGTCATTATTATCATTAAGGTAGTCGGCCAGTATAAAGTAATAACTAGTCTGCCCTAATAATGAATTTATATCAAACTTAATGTAGGTCAGCCCTATTTTGCCCTAGTCAGCCCTTAACTTAGCAATTTCATATTATTTAGCCTATGAGGTCAGCCCCTATCAATATATTTACCCTGGTTTGCTTTAGTAATCTCAGTCGACCTTGTTTAAAATTGGTAATATATATATAATTGTATTTTCAAAACTTAGGGCTGTAATCCGGTTTTGTTCTATCTTGGCAAGGGCACGACACTGGCTTGGGTTACAGCTAATATTGTTCATTCACTTCTAAAGGAGACCACTGACCACAACCAACTCTCTCACGAAAGGAGAATTTGATTGAGGAAACTCTTCCTTCCTTTTGCCCAAATTTCTCCCTATTTTTCAATGGAGCATCCAAGCAGACACCAGGAGGGGAAATTATCCTCCACAACAATATAATATGTCTTAGTTTTGTTGTTGGGTTTAGCATCTTGTCAAACAATGAAGCTGACATTCAGGATTTAAAATTGGATCTCACATTGGCTAAAGAGTAATGTGTTCATTCTATAAAAAAAATTGGAGACTCTCAACTCACTATTAATATGATGATAAAGGCTAATTACAAATTTGTTAGAATTATTGCTAGTTGTTCAAACTTTGCTCAATTTTCCACATTAATTTCAACATGTTTGAAGAAAGTACCAAAGAGAAGCAGATAGAATGGCTAACATCAGGTTTACTCTCAATGCTGGAACTCTCCAAATCTAGCAAAGTTATACTAAGTAACAAATATTTTTATCTTAGCTCCTTCTATTCATTGTGCAAAGGTCATTGGATTGCTATCTCTTATTATACTTGGCTTTGATAACATCCATCAGACAGTAATTCACTCTTATTTGATCTGTGTTTGAACTACTTTGTATAACTTAATTCAAAAAACTACTTATCTTTACTAAAAGTTGGACAGGGAAGTGGGGTTCAAGAACTATTCAAGATAGCAAAATAAAAATTATCCTCAACCTTATAGTAAACCTTTTCAAATTTTCTACAAATATTTGCTGCTCAAACAATATATACAAAATGCATGCTAAGTGTTTGCTAAGTTCAGCATATATTCAATTCATGGAGATGGAGAAATAAAGTGAATGACTGTAATTGTAGAAAACTAATATGTAAGACACGGAATAAATATATACAAATTATGCAAATGGTTACATGTTTAAATCAGATCCCTGATCAGTTAACACAAAATATTCCTACCTTTGTGCACCTTATTATTCTTACTATAATAATCAGATTTAAAAACTGTCAATGTAAAAGTACTGAGATGAGAGTGATCTAACCATAAAATTAATGAAAACAAAGCAAATGCAACAGAGTTTAAAAAAAATGATTCCATTCTGCAGGGGAAACTCAAATTTTTCAGCCATTGGGAGCGTAAAATACAGGGCAAGAAAATACTAAGCAGAAAACCATGTAAATCATGATGATATCTACTGGAAACCCAAAAAGAAAAACCAAAGTTAAGTTGAGATCCCAAATATAGAGATTTAAAATGAATGCATGTGACTGTCAAATATAACGAAGTAACAATGATATTATATATTAAAATGATCTGAATACTCAAGTGGTAAGAACATAGGCACAGAGGGGCTAACAGTCTTTGCAATAACTCAACTAAGATGTAACATGAGAGGGGCTAACAGTCTTTGCAATAACTCAACTAAGATATAAAATGAGAAAAACAGCACCGGTAAGAGCATGTACAAACCTAATGGGGGAAGATAATGCAACAGAGTTTAAAAAAAATGATTCCATTCTGCAGGGGAAACTCAAATTTTTCAGCCATTGGGAGCGTAAAATACAGGGCAAGAAAATACTAAGCAGAAAACCATGTAAATCATGATGATATCTACTGGAAACCCAAAAAGAAAAACCAAAGTTAAGTTGAGATCCCAAATATAGAGATTTAAAATGAATGCATGTGACTGTCAAATATAACGAAGTAACAATGATATTATATATTAAAATGATCTGAATACTCAAGTGGTAAGAACATAGGCACAGAGGGGCTAACAGTCTTTGCAATAACTCAACTAAGATGTAACATGAGAGGGGCTAACAGTCTTTGCAATAACTCAACTAAGATATAAAATGAGAAAAACAGCACCGGTAAGAGCATGTACAAACCTAATGGGGGAAGATAATGCAACAGAGTTTAAAAAAAATGATTCCATATATGGAAACCTACAATAATTCTGCAGGGGAAACTCATATTTCTCAGCCACTGGGAGCGTAGAATACAGGGCAAGAAAATACTGAGCAGAAAACCATGTAAATCATGATGATATCTACTCAAAACCCAAAAAGAAAAACCAAAGTTTAAGTTGAGATCCCAAATCAAAAAATTAGAGATTTAAAATGAATGCATTTAACTGTCAAATATAACAAAATAACGATGAAATTATTTATTAAAATGATCTGAATGCTCAAGTGGTAAGATCATAGGCACAAAGGGACTGACAGTCTTTGCAAAAACTCAACTAAGATATAAAATGAGAAAAACAGCACCGGTAAGAGCATGTAATAACCCTTTTGATGAAGCCAACCCAAACCTAACAATGAGGCGCTAGACTTGGCAATGGAGATTCATTCTAAAATTAGTTTGGCTGGATTAATTATTAAAGACTAATAGCTCTGTTGTCAGCATACATATCAATTGAGAGAGATTGTAGGAACAATTCCCACCTCCCCATGACCTTATTATTCTTGAAACAGCAATTAAATTTACTACAGAGCACAAATTAATCAAAGTAAAAACACCCATCTAAGCGTAAATCCTAAAGCAAACAGAGTGAGTACAATTAAGAAAGAGAACTGCAGTCCCTTTAAAACCCAATAGTCCTCAGCCATGTATATAATACCACACCCAAAAAAAACGCCATTATTATGTTGGGTTCTACACAAGCTAGCAGAATTTAATACAAATGTTAAAACATTGCATACCTTCTCCCTCTCTGTCATGTCCAGAAACGCGCAGAACTTATTCCGACTACATCCCTGCCAAATCTGACCCGCTTCTCCGCCATTCTTTGTCTAGAACGGAAACCGAGAATCTCTTTCTATTTCTGTTTTAAAAACAATTACAGATGTCGAAGCGGAATTGACGTTTCGAAGTTTCGTGTAGTTAAGGACGCTCTGCTTTTTCTCTTAAAACATTTATGGGACAACGGCTAGCTATGTTTTTTTTTTTAAATGGTTTTGGTTATAGCGCCAACTCATCAATTTTTCAGAAAAAAAACAAATGGTTCCTTCAATTGAAATTGCTGCGTATTTTTCCCAACAAATAACATTTTCTCAAGTAGAATAGCCAACTACAGTTTGATTATTTTACCGTGCCCTTCCTGCAGAATCTCTATTAACAAATTGAGCTGCTTTAATTTGTATTCTTTTACAAAACTCATTTTAATCTCACATTTCAAAATTATTGAGAACATTGATTTCTATTAAATAAGTGCTACATAGTTAGTATTGTAATGCAAGTATTTGATAAGTGAGTTAGCATGATATAGTGATAATTTGAGATCAATAATATTGTAATTGTTGAAAGTTTGACAAAAACATATAGTACTATCAATTGTTTTTTAGCTTCTTAGATTGTTGCGTCTCCCATCGATCATTCTTCGTAAAATGCTTCTTCATCTTCAGCACGCCCTCGCGTTGTTCTACTTCCCATTCATGAAAAAAAGAAAGGACATAATACCGGAGTAAAAGTTGGATCGTCTATCCAATCGCCATTTTTTGCTTGAAAACCTTCCCTTGGAATTGCAACGGCTATGAAAGCATTCAGGCCGCAACACCTCTTACCATGTACACAAGACTCCATGACCCACTGCACCTCATCCCTCCCACCCAATTCAAGACACCAAGCAAGGAACATTGATGTCACGTACGTGTTTGTCCTATACTTATACTTTGACTACAAATACTCATCACCCAGAAACATTATGACCACTTAATAGAACATGAGGTCGTCGAACAAGAAAATATTCTTCATACGCTCCTTCGTGACTTTCCCCCAAAAAGACATGTGTTGCTTTTTAGTCCTAAGACTGACATTAGCTTCCATTATGAGTCGAATGTCCACCAATCAAGCTTCTGCAACTGTGTAGCTAGAGATAGGAACCGGAGCAACCTACTACCACATCATCTCAAAGCAAAAATGAATAAGAAGTGATGTGAATATGATTCATAAATCGTCTCACACACTTCAACACCTAGGAAGTAAGCACTCCTATAAATGACTGCACGACCCAGTGCCCACCAGGAGCACGGCATCGTAGTAGCTAGTCTAGAAAATCTACTCCTGGCAGTCCTCGATGATAGTGTCATTATTACTTCTCATTAATAAACCTACCCCTTTGAAAGGGTATTTGTCATTGAGTTTCCTTCTCACATTGTATTTGTGATTTTGAAACTTTTGAAGGCTTCTAATTTGTTTCGAATAATTTTAATAAACGAATTGATTTTCTAGGCTTATGCCTTACCATTCATGATAGCATTAATAACTATATCTGAATCTCCTTCAAGATGAAGTTGCTCTATGTTTAATTTTTTGGCTAAGTTTAAAGCAAGAAGCATTGCCTTTACCTCGACTTCATCATTCATTCTATCTTCAAGTTTTTGTGCACCCAATACCAATATGTTTCTCTTCCAATCCTAGGTCACACAACCGGCTCCCAATAGGCCTGAATTTCCTTTTGAGGTCCCATCGAAATTCACTTTGATCCATCCTTCACCCAAACACTCCCACTAAATGTTCCTCTCACTACTGGAATATGGATGAACACAAGTACGTCCATAAACGAACATTAAATGATACAATTTTATTATTATTAAATTAATATTAAATTTTAATTATATTATTTTTTATTATATAATATATTTTAATTATATTAATATTAAATTTTTATTATATTATAAATATAAAAAATTATTATATTATTTTATAATATTAAATTACTATTTTTTTAAATATTATAACATCCTAACTATTATAATCCTCTATTGATGGTTGTTGTTATAGGTTGTCCATTATTCAATGGTGGCAACTATGATATTAATGGAGGGGAGGTTCATAGTGCATAGAGGGCACAATACAACATAAAACAATTTTTTCTTGAAAATAGCAACCATATCTAATGATGATTTTTAATGGCGGGATAGTTCCTTGGAAATAGCAATCATATTTCAATTCACCATCTTTAATGACAGGGGAGTTCCTTGGAAATAGCAATCATATTTCAATTCACCATTTTTAATGACAGGAGAGCTCCTTGGAAATAGCAATCATATTTAGTAATTGATAAATGGTCACATTTTTTTTTACGAGGTGTGATTTGTGGAGGTTATGTTAATTAACATTTTAAATTTAATGGCAACCTCTAAAAAATAACAAAAATGCTAAAAAAATAAATAAATAAAAAGTTGTGTTGCTTGTAATTGGTTCAAATAATTTTGTTTGATAACTAGTTAAGTGTAAAAAAGTAAGCTCATTGCAAAAGTACTTAGCCAAGTACTTAAAATTTGCAATGTTGCACATTAAAATTATTATTTTTCAATATAATGAAGATTGTATTGCTTTTTTGATAGAAAATTATGGTTAAATATTTTGTCACTAGATTTTATGATATACAATTTATAATTTTTATGAATTACTATTTTGTATTAATTTATATAATGTTAATGTAAATTTTTATTATAAAATATAATATTAATGCGACAGAGACATCATTAGTTTCAGATAAGTGCATGCTTCCATACGACGATTGTGTATTTGTGGATTAGCATCTGTTGGGTCAGAAGAAGAAGAAAAAGGTCTCGTTTTCCAGTCCTGTTCTTTAGAAAGTTAGTCAAGTTTTTTGGTCTACACAACATTTTGGCTCTCTTCCATGCTCTGTAATTGAAGGTTGGTAGTCTCCTCTAGAGCTTTTTGTTGTGGCTTCAGCTTTCATGTATTTATCTCAGCTAAAAGTATATTTTAGACTATAAGCCTCTAGCTATGGTAAATACTCTTCCATTTTGTTTACTGGAAGAAATGCAGATTACTCACAGAAAGTAGTATGTATAGGTAGATAGAAGATGTCATAAACAGTTTGCCTACAGTAAAGCTCAACAGGAAGACAGATGTATGGAATCCTTTTTTTATTAATATATTATTGGCATAAGCCTATTATCAAGCAAAAAAAAATGTAAAAAATTTAATATATAAAGTATAATATTAATGTAAAATATAAAAATTTAAAATTTAAGATTTAATGTCAAATATAAAAGAGTGTTATTTTTCGTGAATAATGGTACAGTAATATAAGATGGTGTGAGCGGAATGAATGGAGTGATCGAAGTGAAGACCAAGTTGGTAGGAAGATCAAGCGGATTTGGATCTCCCACAACGGAAGCCTTGACATGGTTAGAATCATGTCTAGCATCAAGATTAGGTTTTTGGATCAAAAGAGATAGACAAATATGTTTCAGACAAAGATAGACGGGGTAACTAGTATGCACAATTTGGAGATCATGACTTCTAAGACTTTTGCTGAAAGTGGGGGGCAAACAAGCATCAGACAAGTATCATTAGATCCCAATGGAAGAAGCATAGGGAAGATAATCCCTAGATCCCAAAAACATTGAGGTTTTGGAATCAAAGTAGACTTGATAAGGAGGCATTTCATCCCTTGATGAAGAATGTGGAATCTTGGTATGGTCGACATTGGCAGAAGGGTTTTGGAAAGTAAGAGTTTAAAAAATCAAGACCCTTGGAGGAAGCGAGACCTCAGGTGGACATTCACAAGGAGCATAGAGTCCCAAATGCATTTAGATAGAGAGAGACTAGATCAACCGACCAAAGGCAATAGGAAAGGGCAAAGCATAGTCTTTGAAGGCATCCACAAGCAATCAAACCAAGAATTGAGGTAAGCCTAAAACCCTAGAGAGATGTATATCATTATTCTTAGAAAAAAAATTGGTAGGCCATGATGTGGCAAAATTAAGAGAGGTAGGCTTCTTCATCAAATAGAGCAGTGGATGGCTAACTAATGTGCAACTAAAATCTCTCCCCCCCCCCCTTTTTTTTCTTTTCTTTCTGGTGGAATTCCCTTCGGATATGGTAAAGTGGAAAATCATGAATTATTGTCCTTATATGATGAATTGCATAGGGATCTACATGAAGGATTGGGAACCTAATTTTGATCCCTAGAAACATGACGTTGAGGTAGTTCAAGCATGGATTAGATTGTACAACCACCCATCTAAATATTGGGAGGTAGATACCTTATAGGAGATTGGTGAGAAACTAGGAACTTTTTGTCAAGGTTGATGACAAGCTAGAAGATAGGCAATTTGGAACTTATGCTAGAATTCATGTGAAACTATTATTGCTTCCCTCACTCCCTACAAAGGAGGAAATATATTCTGAGAAAGGATTTTGGAGACACAAAATTGAGAGGAAGGATGGACTAGTTTTATTCCCTAGATGTCATTCAAAAGGGCATGCAAATATGGAATGCAAGAATACCTTGGGTCAAGAGAAGAATGTGGAAGTGAAAGGAAAGACAATCCACCTACTCAGAAAACAAAGAGGCATAGATTTTTTTAGGGTGAGAGCTTCAAATATAGGGCTACACCTCAAGTGGAGTTGTTTGAAAACGTGAAGGTGGCCACACTCTAGCTAAAGGTAAGGGAGTTTGAAGAAATCAATTCCTATGGGAAATCAATAGCTAGCAAGAAGGTGAAAGTAGACATTGATCCCACAATGGGAAACAAGAAAATAGAAGGAGGGGACACTTCTATTCTAGTGGATCCAAATGGAGTTGGAGTAAGAAATCGAGGAAAAGTTGTGGAGGAAGAGGCTTTAATCAAAGAAGCAAGGCTATCACAAGTAGGATTTGAAAGCTAGGGGTATTTGTGGATGAAGGAGCACTCAATCAAGAAGAAAAGAAAATGGATATTAGAGATGAGGAGTTGGCTGAGCTACTGAAAAAAGGATTCAATCTCAAGGGCGACCACTCAAAAAAATTTGAGATTGCAAGGAATGGTGAGGAAGTAAAACTAACAAGAAAAGGTTTGAGATTGCAAGGAATGTCAAAGGGCAAAGAAAATAAAGAAACGGGAAGGAACTTTTCATTCTCAAGGAACAATGAAGGCCATTACTTGTAATTTTAGGAGCATTAATGCCCCTAACAAGTGGTACCTGGTCAATCACCAAATTGACCAAACCAAAGTAGATTTAATTTTTTTATAGAAAACAAAGTGGAGTTTAGAGCAAACAGTGCTTTCAGTGGATTAGGAGTGTTGTAGAATCTATTCAATTTGGTTGGGAAATCGATTAAGGAAGATCAGTATTAGTAGTTAATTAAGGTCTAAGTGTTGCAATTGAATGAGAGTTTTTTATAGTGAATGTTTAAATGGCCTCATCTCAACATTTCACAAAGGGTAGTCTAGCAATGAATCTCAAGAAAACTCCATGTTCTAGAAGGAGACAAGGTGGTTGTAGCAAGAGAATTTAATGCTACACTAAATAATTCAAAAAAATGGTGGGAATGTTCAACTAGTTCAACTAGACTTCTAGCACTTTGCAGAACAAAACCATATGAGGGATATCCAACCTAAAAGTGGCACCTACACATGGACAAATAGAAGGAAAGGTTTTATTGGTATTTCTGAGAGATTCACCAATTTTTGTATTGCTAGTGATTAGGAGAACCAATCTGCTTCACATGAGACTAACATTCTTCCTTTTATGAGCTTAGGCCATTTTCCGATGTAGTTCCAACTTAAATCCCACGTAGACTTCTAAAGAGACGCCCTTTTAAGTTTGAGAATATATGGTTGAAGGATTCAATTGTGGCTTAGAATGAAGTTAAGGTAGGTAACAATTTTAGGTTATAACTTTTTGCTAAAAAACTTAACCATGTAAAGAAAGAATTGAAAGTATGGAACAAGACTCACTTCAAAAGTATTTTTAAAGAGAAAGAGGATTGAAAGAAAGTCGACAAAGTTGAATGAAATAGTTTTTAAAAATGTAATGAGCATAGATGACTTTGAAAAAGAGAAAGGGTTGAAGCAAGAATTATCTAAGTTACGAGCACTTTTGGAGATAGAAATCTAGAGAAGTTTGGTTGCAAGAAGGAGGGGGCATGGCTCAAATAGCTAATCAAGTCAATAAGAAAGCAGTCAAGTTCTTTGAGATGTTACTAAATAAAGAGTATTTGTTGAATGTGATGGAGAAGGAAATTATGTTGAGCAATATCCCAACATTAATTAGTCCAAACCAAAATAACCTTATATTCAAGAAGACTACACTAGAAGAAGTTAAGAAAGACACTTTATAGCTCAACCTTGACAAAACCCAAGGACCTGATGGATTCCTTGCTAGTTTCTCTTCGAAGTTATGGAGTATTATTGGAATAGAATTTTTTTGAGTGGTGGAAGAATCAAGGAAGAAAACAACAATGTTGGGAGCCTTGAACCATACTTTTGTGTCTTTGATTCCTAATAAAAGATATGCTCAGTCAATGAGTGACTTTAGACCAATTGCCTTTTGCAACGCAGTTTATAATTTTATCACGAAACTGGTGGCAAAAAAACGGAAGGAGGTGTTACTTTATGTTATTTCCATTAAACAAAGTGGCTTTTCCATAGGCAAATTAATTGTGGAGGGCCCATCATTGTGGCACATGAAGAAATACACAATAAGGAAGAACAAATCAATGAGCATGATAATCAAACTTGGTATCCGTAGAACGCGTAACATGGTGGATCACCAGTTTCTACTGGAGATGATGAGTAGATTTGGGTTTGACAACGATTGGATCCAATGGATCAAAAGTTGCATCTCTACCCCTAAGTTTTTAGTTCTTATCAATGGATCCCCACAAGGCTACTTTTCCTCTATCAAGGACTTGCGACAAGGGGATCCAATCTCTCCCCTTTTATTCATCATAATGGTTGAGGCTTTGGGAAGGAATTTTTGCAAATTAAGAGAGGAAGGTAAGTAGACTAGGATGGTGGTGGCGTTGATGTCTGAAGTAGTGACATCAACAATTTGTTGATGATAGCATGATGTTTGGGAGTGCTTGTAGAAGAGAGGCTAGGGTGGTTAGGTTTTTTTTGGATTCCTACTACAATGCTTATGGCTAGAGTAGCAAGTGGAGGAATTCTGAGGTCTTCTTTCTTAAAACACAGCCTAGTCTACAAGGAGATATTACTTGGATTTTAGAACTGTGTAGCAAACTTCTCGGGTTGGTTTTTGGGGATGCCTTTGTTTGCTAGAGTTAATAAGAAAATCTATTGGGATTCCTTGATAAATAGTTGCAAGAGCATAGCAGAATCCTAGAAAGGATAGTGGCTCACATTAGCTGGTAGAATTTTGATGCTCAAGTCAATTTTATTTGTCATTTTGATCTACTCTATATTGTGTATGAAATCGCCAAAATCAGTGGAGGACATTCTAGCTCAAATTACGTGAAGATTTTTTTGGAGTGAGATGATAGAGAAACATAAATTTCCTTTAATTTTGTGGGAAAATATTGGCTCCAAAAAAAGGTAGGAGAGATTAGGTAAATGACCTTCATGAACCTTTCCATGGGTACCAAAATGGTATTAATTAGTATACACAAGGGTACTAGAAATGGGTCAAAATCCTTTAAAAAAAATGGACTCTAACCAACTATCCAAGATTCACACAGTCAAAGCCCAACCAAGGGGATTGGTAATGTGGAACTTTATCTTGGAATGTAGAGATATCATCACTAAGCATGTTACCTGAGACGTAAGTGACAGGAGAAGTGCTTCCATCTAGATGGACTAGTGGGATGCCCATGCTCCTTTAGCCAATAATTAGAATTTGGAGGCAGTTAGGGTAGAAACAACTAGAGTATGGGGTATTAGGGTGAGAGATTATGTGGAAACAGTAGAGTAATGGTATTACATAATGGAAGTGGTGGTCACTTCAAGACATTGATGCTCCTAAAGCCTAGAAGGAGGAACTAAGGAAAATTTTACAAGATAGAATTTTAATCCTATAAAGGGAAGAGGATGTGATAAGATGGTGTAGCTCAAAGTCTAGGGATTACAAGGTCAAAATTGGTTGTAAGATCAAAGACATTGCAATAGCCAAATAAGATTGTTCGCTCCATCTTTTTTGGAGTAAATATGTTTTCTCTAAGGTTGGGGTCTTCACCTGGATGGTTATTCAAAATAAAATTCTCACTAAATACAAACTAAGAAAGTTGGGAATTTAGGGCCCTAGAAGGTATGTGTTAGGTAAAGAAGCCGAGCAAACTACAAATCATCTTCCTCTTTCTTTTTCGTATGCAGAGTTTAGCTAGAAATGTATGGCTAAATCGAATTGGCAATGTCTTACCTCTTAGGACATCAAAGATTGGCTCCTAACCTGGCCAAAATATTAAAAAAAAGGCAATGTTTGCCTGTATTTGGATTGTCTTACCATTGACTATTGTTTGGGAGTTATGGAAGGAATGAAATAGGAGAATTTTTTTAAGATAAATAAATGAGCAAGAATTATTTGACCGAGAAAATAGAAATGTTAGTTGTAGAATTGGTTAATAGTGTTGCACAAGATGTGAAGACAAGTAAAAATTTGTTCACGAATTGGGACAACGAGATGACTAATTTTTTCACTGGTTTGAGAATCTCGTTGTTAATGGGGCTAGAAAGGATAATCTTTCTTCTAATTTGTGAAATGGGGTTGTTTAGAAGGAACTAGAATTCAACTAGGTGAAGGTTAACTTTGATGGAGCCTTGAAAGATAGTCCAAGTTTGAGTGGAGTAGGTTGTGTGGCAAGAGATTACCAAGGAGTTGTTCTTAGTCAAAAAATCAATATTATTGGGCATAATGACCAACAATAGCACAAAATTTTGAGTTGCATTACTAGGACTACAATGTAGCTTAAAGTTGAGAGCAAATTGTTTGCAAATTTAGAAGTCAATTCTCTTATCACAACTATTGTGATACGATAAAATGAAACTCTTATCTAGAAGCTAAGGAAATGAATTAAGTTGACATGGGAGTTAATTAACAAGTTTGAATAATTTAAAATTTCACAGGTTTATCAAGAAGGTAATGGGCTAGCAAATGACTCGGCTAAATTGAAAGCGGGATGATTCATCTTTTCCTTGTCATTTGGAGAGGGATGAGTTGGACCTATCTCCAAACAAAGGGTTTTTTTAATTATGTAAGTGATGGGTGATGGGATGGGGATGTTTGGTTATTGATGGGAGGTGCATGGATACTTGGTGTTGAGTGTGTGGATAGTCCTAAGGTTGCACTATGCTTTGGTTTTATTTAGTTTTGCATCGTCTGCTTATTCTTGGTATTGAGCAGTACATAAACCTTTATGATGTTGGGTTGGTGGAATATTAGTGGTTTGAACCTTGGATCAATTCTTTGGCCAACATGACGATAGGAAAACCCTCACGGGATACACATTGGATGAGAATAATTATGATAGTTCACCTTGAAATATAGGATTGCAGTCATTGGTAGATACAAGAAAGCTTTGAAGTGACTAGCTTGCTCAGACATTGATTACAAGGCTATAAATTTTGATATTAGAGTGTGTTAAGATAGGTTTCGAGAATTACTTATGTTTTCTATTGGCTGAATGTGACGCATCTTTCTTGGAATTTATTTGCTTGCAAGCAAATAAAGGTAGTGATAGACACTCCCTTGTGATTGGAAAAACAAGAAAAGGAAAATTTCATTCCTAGCTGAGGCGTGAGAGAAAATGTTGAAATGCATTTTTAAGACAATTGTGGTCTTATTGTTTATGTTGTTAAGGTAAAGTCGGGTGATGAGATCCTAAAATCAAATCACGGGCATAGAGTGAACACAAATGTCTCTGTAATGTTCCTAACAACTTTGCTGGATGCGGGAGAAATGAAGTCCACGAGTAAACTGATGTGCTAAAGGTTGTTTTGGAAATGCTATCTCCACAAACTAGAGGATGTCTTGGAAATGTAGACTCGAACAAGGGTATTGTTGCACTATTTGCATGGTAGGGAGGTTGTGAAGTATGATCTGATCAATTCTTTGAAACCTTATCTACTCCCTTAGAGGAAACTGGTAGTTGAGCAAAGCATTTTATTCTTGAAGAAGATGTTGGGTTTGGTTCCAGCCTTCTTGAAGAAGATGTTGGGTTTGGTCCCGAAGGCTGGAGTAGGATGGCTGCAAAAATTTGTAAAAGATGAAGGGTTGGCAAGTGATGATGAGGAAAGTGAAGAATTTGGTGTGGACATCAAAGAAGAAAAGGGCATTGTTAATAGGAACATGACCGAGGTTGAATTGGAGGTGCAAGATACTCGCAGTTTGTCCAATGTCTAATTAAGGCTAAGTGGGTGCCTTTGTCTAGTGAACAAGGCAAGTGATTCCATAGAATGGGCCATGCTTTGCAAGTCGACTACTATAGACTTTTCTAGGTGGTACATGTCATCTCAGTCTTAGTCTCCATTTCACTCTGAGAGAATTTTTGTATCCTTTTGAATAATATGTATTTGGCTAGAATAGATTTTTTTTTTTTGGTGGTAGGAATCTAATTTAGGCTCATATGAAGTTGAATACCTGAACAAATGTAATTTTCTATTTTAAATCAATATAATGGGTGCAACCTCTACGCTACTATTTAGTGATAAAAAAGAAAAAGATATTATTATTTTCACAAAAATAATTTTTATAATTGATGATTATTTTAAGTAAACTAACATAAATTTAAATGAACAAAATATAAAATACATAATACAAACTTTGATGTAAAATATAAAATGCAAAGTTTAATATAAAAAAGATAATATAAAGCTAACTTTTAAATATCAAATCCAAGTACAAAAAATAGACTTCAAATAAAAAAAAGAGTACAATAAGTTTAACAATACAATTCTTTCTATATAATTAAAAAATATATTATACATATAATTTAAAATATATATTTTACATATAGTTTTACAAAATATATTACTTAAAGTTAATTTATTTAATATATTAATTTAATATAGAATATAATTAAAATAATAAAATATTAAATTCTAACATAAATTAAAGAATTTGATATATTTAAAATATAATATGATTTAAAATTTAATAAATTTCATTATAATATAAAGTATATAGAAAATAAATTTAATTTAAAATATAGAATTAAATGTACAATATAATTAGTTAATGTTATGAATTATTATTATTTTATTATAGCACCAAGCAAAGGTTCAAGAGATTGCAAAGAGCAGCTCATGAAATCTACAGATGTGAACCTCATTCCTACAAATGGAGCTCAGAAGATGGGAAAGTTTTTTTTATCAAGGATCAATAATCTCTAAGGATGATGGAAAGGAAAAGGTTGCAAGGATGGCAATCGACAATGTGAACAACTTGGTCACTAAGGACATTGTTGACATAGCTATTGCAGACCATTTCTTGCACTCTCGAATTGAAAGGCTTAAGAAAAGGGCAATACTTGTGAAATTTATAGGAATCTTGCCAATAATGGAGTGCATTAAGAGTTGGGTGTCTCACACTTAGATCGATATAGTGTCAGAAATCTCCTTTATGGTGCTAGGGTTTATCTAGTTTGTTTTCCAAGCAGACATGGATAGGGAAACAGTCCTTAAGGGGGGACTATGGTTCATGGGAATGCAAGTTTATATGTTAGGGCTTAGATTCCCAAATTTGACCCCTATTCTAAATAGATCAGGTCATTCCTGGTCTAGATTCAAATGTAGAAGATCCCTATGGAGCTAAAAACAAAGGAGGTACTTAGGCTTATTAGAAATTCTCTGGGGGTTAATGTGCAGTCCTCATTACCTCAAGGCAGTGGTATCAAGTCTCCTTATATGTGCATATGTTTCAATCTGGATCTAAGAAAATCACTCAAAGACATAATTCAACTAACCTCTATTTAGGGGGGAAGGTTGCAACCTAAGAGTAGCGATAGAAGGGACAACTTTTCAAATCCAAGAACTGAACATGATCCTAAGGAAAAGGCTAATGCCAATGTGGGAAAGAAGTCTAGAAAATCGATGAAACATGAGAAAAATATTTTTTGTCCTACCCAAAATGAGTCAACAAGGTGTGAGAACCCATTAGAAGGCCAAAAAGCCAAGCATGGTTTCATAAATTCAAACTAGGGTAGTGGAAGAAGAGACAAAGATAAGCCCATATGGAGTTTCACAAAACCTAAAGGAAGGCATGAATGTGTTGATTAGGGACTCTCCCATTGCTAGAGCTACTGCTTCTAGCAAAGACAACTCAAATAAAGAAAATGAGTGATCTGCTACAAGAAGAACCAGGAATCTCAAATGGAAGAATAGAATTCAGGCGGCTTTTTAGGGGGGGGGACAATATCAGGGTTACAAAAGGGGAAACAAGTAAGGCCAAGGTGAAGGCTTAAGAGGAAATTGAGAATGACACCCTAGCCTTAATGAGGATATTTGTTTCAAATGGAGGTGGGAACCTTCTTGAATCCAAGAAATTATGAAGGTCCTCAATTAGAATATTTAGGGTCTTAATGTCGAGAAGCGTCATCTTCTCAAACGGCTTCAAAGAGGTAGAATGTTTGGATATTTTGTTGATGCAAAAAACCAAAGTGGTGAAAGATTTTTTTCTCAACCTCATTCCTAGAATCTAGAGAAACAACAATGGTGTGGTTGTTAGTGCTCCAAGATCAACTGGGGGCTTGCAATTATGTGGAATAAGGCTTCTATGGAGGGTGTGGAAGTGGAATCTAGGGCCTTTTGTATTAGCATCAAATGTAATATGGTTAGATTTAGTGATAGATTTATGGTCACTAATATTTATGGGCCTAATGCTACTATGGATAAAGTGAAATTATGGAGCTATTTAGGAGTCTTATATTGGTGCATAATTCTAATCATTGATTGGTTGGGGATGACTTTAATTTCATTCTCTCTCCTAAGGATAAGAGAGGTAGTAGGGATCTTAGCTCTCATGGTTCTTTAGTCTTTAGAATGTGTTGTGAAGATTTATCCCAAATTGATATCAAACCCAAGAAAGAATGGTTTACTTCATCTAATAAACGAGAGGGAGAAGACAACATTTCCATCAAATTGGATAGATTCTTTGTTTGGTCTAATTGGTTATTGAGCTTTGATTGTTTCACTATCGAGGTCCTTCCTTTTGGTGGATTGGATTATTGGACTATTTCTCTTGTGATGGAAAAAAATTCTAAGCCCAAGGGCTACCCTTTCAAGATGGAGGTGATGTGGTATGAGGCCCCTAAGTTTGAACAAATGTTGGCTGAGTGGTGGAAGATCAATATTAGGGGATGGCGTAGATTCATCTTACACAATAAGTTGAAGGAAGTTAAGCTTCAAGTCAGGTTGTGGAACAAGAACACCTTTGGGGATCTCTTTTTGAACAAGGATAAGGTGGAGAATGAGATTCAAAAGGTGTAAGAAAATTTTTTTAAGAAGGGCCTCTCCTTTGAGCTTTGTGCCAAGGAGGTGGATTTACTGGAGGAACATAACAAAATTCTTCATATAAAGGAGATATTTTGGCATAAAAAATTGACGATCAAGTGATTGAAAGATGGAGACAAAAATTCTAATTTCTTTCATTTATCTACTAAGATCAGAAGGCAATACAATTGAATGTCTAAGATTCAGGCTCCTGAAGAGAACTCATTAGAAAATAAAGAAGTTATCAGTCTTGTGAGGAAAAAATTATTCCAATCTTTTCTCAATGCCTAAGCTATTGTGGATGGGTCTTCTCAAGACAAGCTATTGAACAATGTTAACAGTCTCATTACTAAGGAACAAAGTGTAATGCTTATGGACTCTTTTTCCAGTGATGAAATTGGGAATGTTATTTTTTCCATCAGTGCTAGGAAAGCTCCCAAGCCTGAAAGAATCTAGATTGATTTTTGTCAAAAAAATTGGCATATTGTGGGGGATGATGTTTGGGGATTTGTGGGGGAAAGAAGGACTCACACGTCTATTTTTAACCCTTGGAACTCCACCTACATTTCCCTTATTCCCAAGGTTAGGGACCCAATTCATTTTGATTGGTATAGACCTATCATGTTGTGTAATGAAATTTACAATGTGGTGGCTAAGGCTATGGCCTCGAGGTTAAAGGTGTGTTTGGTGAATGTTATGTTAGGCAATTAGAGTGGATTTCTAAAGAATAGACAAATTTTGGATGGGGTTTTTGTATCTCATGAAGTTATTCACTATATCCAAAACAAGAGCAAGGATGGGATGGTCATCAAATTAGATGTGAAGAAGGCCTATGAGAGGGTTTCTTGGGTTTTATTATCATGATCATGAGGAAGATGGGTTTTAGTGACTCTTGGTATAAGTGGATGCACAGTTGCATATCCTCTACCTCATATGTCCTAATTAATGGTACTCTAACTAATTTTTTCAGTGCTAGTAGGGGGCTTCGCTAGGGAGACCCTCTATATCCATTCATTTTCCCTATTATGGTTGAGGTCCTTAGCAGAAGCTTCCAAAACAAGGTCAAAATTGGCAAAACCAATGGGATGCAAGTGTCAAGAGGGGTGAGTAACATTTCTCATCTACAATTCATAGATGACACTCTTTTGTTTGGTGAAGCCATTGGTATAGAGTCACATGCTTTTAAAAAGATTCTAGTGCAATATGAAAAAGCTACTAGACAAAAGGTGAATGAGAAAGAATCTCAAATTTACTTCCTAAATCCGCACTATTAGGAAAGCTTAGAGATTTAGAGTGTAATGCCTCACCAAAAAACCCTATAGGATAAGAGCAAACTATACAAGTAATGCATGATTTATTTTTATTTTTTTGAAGTAATGAAGTGTCATCATGCAATACATATACAAGTATATGCTCAACCTCAAGGAAAATTCAACTAATTATTAACTAACTATGCACATGCAAAAATCTAAACTCTTGGAACTCCATCTAAGATAACTCAAGTCACCTCAAAGGGTTCCCTAATGTCGCTACCTTAGCAACACATCCAATACTAGGTCAATGGCTCATGACCTACTAGGAGATGACTAAATCAACCTCCAACACTAAACCAACATATCTAAGTCTATTTTAGAAATCCAATTGAAATACTCCTATGATAACATCATGATACATCAAGAATAAAGAAGCATAAGAGATTATACCTTGTGCCTAATTCCAACACCAATGCACATAAAGCAACACTAGTAAATATCCAATATTAGTTACTACATCCATCTCCAATAGGAGTACCCAATGCATACATGATCAATGATACAAAACATGATCCAATATACAAATGATTACATCATACATGAAAAAGAAGAGAATGAGAAGAATCTAGTGTTGAGGAAGGAGATAGAACCCATCAAGCTAGTCACAAATCAATTCTTTTGATCCCCAACGATAATTAGTAATATCATCTGACCATGTGGTACCCTCAGGTCCACTTCATTGTGCTCGTGGACATAGTCACATGGCCCAGATAGTCATATAAGAATAAAAGGGTGAGTAATGGGTTTACACAAGAGCCAAACATGGAGCAAATGCTCAACATAAACATAACACCCAACAAGAGTCATAAAGCTACATCAAGATGATAATTCTAACAATGCATCACTCACATCAGAGAGCAACAATCAATTAAGAGATGGTGCCTAGTAAACAATAAGTAAAAATACCAAAGAATGAGTAAGCATCCTCAATTGCAACAATAAGGGTAAGGAGACACCCACAAAGGCAACACCAAATTTCCATACAACATATATCACAATGAGATAATTAAAAGATCAAGCAATAGTAAATCCATAAGATGCTACTCAACTATTAGGACATAGATACTAGAGTGATAGTGTAGAAAGTGTCATCATGTGTGCTTATGAGGACATGCCACACAAAATCAGAATGATGATCATGCAAGTCCAATTGCTACATGTGCAGACATGTCTCTCTAGACAAGTCCCAATCACTCCATGTGCGGGCATGGCTTCCCAAGTCATCCTTAGCCTTGTACTAGCACTCAAGGCATGCTTGGGGAACCATTTATATTAATTAATGTTTTATCCCACCCCCCCAAAAAAATTGTTATCTTAGAGGTATCCCCGCAACTTGGCTTGTGAACCTATTGTCGATTTAGTCTAGGTAAAGTGAGACTAATCCTTTGGGCCACATGATAACCTACAGGGGACCCACCTTGGGCATGGTTGGTTAAACCAACTTTTCTATCTAGATGAGGTTTGAATCTGTGTCGATCATTCATGTATTTAAATGGCTTGACCAATTGATCTGGATCTCGACGTCATCCCATCCCAAGTTTATTATTACATTATCACTAGACTAGAAAACTCCACAATCAAATTGTCAAGCTTACCACTTATGGGTTGGGAACACAATTGGGAACCACTCCCTAAACGCACTTTAGTACCTATTCCTAGGTTCATCCCATCCAATTGAACGAGGTATCAAAATGAAACACAATGCAATTATTCTCTTGCCATAATCACAATAACATTAGATATCTCTTTTACATAATGTCGTATCAACTGTATATAAGGCATACTAAATTTATCATGCTACCAATAGAGGATCCACTTGATCCGACAATGAAATACAATAATATCATAAAATACATGGCATATATATCAAAGATTAGCATAAGTAGTAACGTTCATCTTAATTGCTCACATAAAGAGCTATCAATTCATTAAACTTGAGAAGGCACAAGTAAAGCATCAATGTCAACTTCAATGCAAATTAAACATGCCAACATCAAATGCAATATCTCAAGCATCAATTATCTCAAAAATCAAAACCACTCTCAAACATGAATGAAACACACTCAATTGCCATAATATCATGTAAAAAAACCTCCATTTTGGTCATAATAAACAATACTTAGATGACAAGTCATTATACCCCAGACAAATGCCTTACTAAGCCATACAAATCAAAAGTGCACCAAAATTGTAAAAGTGCACTAGGATTGCAAAATCATGCCAGAATGCATCAAATGTGCACCAGGATTGCAAATGCACCAATCTGGTTATTAGATGCACACCTCTGGGTATCAGTTGCACCAAACTACTCCAAAAAACTCAATAGGGCTCAAAATCAAACCACATCACTCTAAAAACACAAGGGATCAATTGCTTAAGCAAAATAGGGAAGAGACCCAATGATTTACATCGATTTAACATCACAAGAACACATGTAAGAAGCCATTGTACCCTTCCTAAAGAATTTTGGCATCATAACCCCAAATAAAACCCACATTTGCCCAAATTGAATCACACAACATGCACACACAATCAAATCAATTCATTCAAGGTTTAAAAATAATTATTTGTCAATTACAATTCATTTGCAACAAGTTTGAGATCAAGAGAGGAAGAAACATGGGAAATATGTAGAGCCCTACCTCATTCTAATCTAGATTAGAAAAGGAAAGAACTCCCAACATACCCAATCATTTTTTACACCCTTTGGATAGATTAACAACCTTTTGATTCCTTCTCCAAAGCAAAAAATCACATCCAAATCCATCCACAAACTGATTCAAACTCCCTAGATCAAATTCAAAAATGGAGAGGAGTTTTTGGGAGAGAAAGGGGAGGAAA